>NW_027045447.1:11019399-11619399 GCF_025399875.1 Dalotia coriaria
TCTGCATTTGTACTTACTTCGTTCATTTTTTGTATTGCCTTTCCTACTCCGACGGGACTGCACATGTTACCAATTTTGCAAATAGGGGCCTAAACGGTTAATGCAGGCAAAAACTTTTCTAAAATAATCGATGTAGGGTAAATTATATATCAGCAGCCTCAAGCAAATTTCAAAATTCCAACTTTTAATTTCAACATAAAGAAATCTTTTGCCTTTTTTTATAACGAAAACTTTTCTTTAAAATTTTTTTGTGCCCATTTCTTCATTTTGAGGAAATATATACCATCTTGTCTAGAATTCTTCAAGGATCAAGAATATGTAGTTCTTTTTATTCTACAGCCCTTTTGGTTGTCAGAGATAGCCTAATTTATGAAAGTGCAAATGGTAATTATCTCGACAACTAAAGGGCTAGAATAAAAAATATTACATATTCTTTGATCGCTTGGGAAATTCTGGACAGATAGCATCGTAAACAAAACCAAAAGTAACAAAAATTTTTAAAGAAAGGTTTTTACGGTACAAAAACAACTACTACTGCTATTGAAAAAATAAAAGTTAAATTTCAAAACCATTGACGAACGGTACACATCGACCAACCTAACCTAACGGTTTATATTAACTGAATTTGAGTATTCTAATATTTACATTCGACATAAAAAAGAAAAATGTTTTTGCCTTTTATGACGAAATACTTTTTTCAGCAAATGCAGGTTCTTAATTGGAACTTTTAAATTATGTTTTCGGATTTACGAAAGTAGATTAAATTCTGAAGATAATCAGGCCGGTAACACACTTATAGATTAAAGCCCTACTGGCATGTAAAAAACAGTTTTTTAATTAAAATTGCAAATAGGGCTAAACGTCCCAGAATAATTACATAAAGAAGTCGATATAGAAGTTTAGCTTACAATTCCGAAAACAGAATTTAAAATTCCAGTATACAGAAGCTGCACTTTTGCTGAGCTCAGAAGAAATTTTAAACATTTGTTTACCCGCCATTTACTAGTTACCGCTAAAACTATATCCAGCCTCCTTACACTTTTCTCTGCAGATCCGAATACCAAAACCTGAGTTTTCATTGTTTCGGTCCAAATTTTGTGTCATTTTGCCCATCCAGAGTCGACAAAATAATGATTGAATATTAGGAGAGCAGAAAGTTGAGAAAACTGTTCACTTCGCGGTAACAATAATAACTTACCTGGTAACGGGGTCGAAGCTGTGAAAACTTTCAGTTTCAGTTTCCAATAAACGAATGACTTACGCATGCACTTTTTAAAAATAAATGGTTTTAAGGGATCGTTTAATACGTGATCGGGTTGAAATAACAAAGAACAAATTAAAAATCAGAAATACTTAAAAATATGACCTATTTATTAAAAGAAAACACACAGTGTATAGAATTTTGGAAGTACATTTTGTGCAATGATATACAAAAGTTATTTAAGATAATAATAAGAAATTAAATATTAACAATATGATGCAAGAATGGTCCTTCTACGATGTCAGACTCAGGTTTTGAAATCCTAAAACCATCAAAGTAGTCCTTCGAACATAAAAATGCAATTTTGGGGGTCAATTTGAGGGTATCTGCAAAAGTTATTTAGGACAATGATAAAGAAATTTAATATACATTCTGATGCAAGAATGGTCCACTTTCACGATGTCAGACTCAGGTGCAAATCCTAAAACCATCAAAAAATTAGTCAACTGAAACATAAAAAGTAATTTTGAAAGTGTTCAATTTGTGAGATATACAAAAGGGCCATTTAGGAAAATGATAAAGAATTTAATATACAATATGATGCCAGAATGGTCTACCCTGTCAAACTCAAGTGCAAAAATCCCTAAAACCATCAAAAATTAGTAATTTCAATATATAAAGAGGCTGTATTTTGGGGGTCAATTTGTGAAGATAATCACAAAAAGTTGTTGTTTAGGAAAATATTAAAGAAATTTAATACTTTATTCTGATGCAAGAATGGTCCTTCTACGATGTCGAATTTCAGGTGCAAAATCCTAAAACCATCAAAATTAGTAATTTGAACATAAAAATGCAATTTTGGGGAATAATTTGTGAGATAATCTCAAAGTTATTTAGGAAATACAGTAAAGAAATTTAATACTTACATTCTGATGGTACAAGAATGGTTAAAACTTTACGATGTCATCAGATAAGTTTTTTAAAATCTAAAACCATCAAAAAATTAGTCCTTCGAACATAAAAGTAATTTAGAGAACCAATTTGTGAGATACTCATAAGGTATTTAGGAAAATGATAAAGTTTGGCACTACAATATGATGCAGAATGGTCAAAATACACCTGGTAAACTCAAGTGCAAAATCACAAGCCATCAAAAGTAGTAATTTCAATATAAAAGAGGTGATTTGAATTTTGGGGTCAATTTTGTAGAGGTGTCACAAAAGTTATTTGGAAAACGAAGCAAAGAAACTTAATACTTTACAATCTGATTATAAAGTAGGTTACCTACAATGTAAGACTCAGGTGCAAAGTCCTGGAAACTCCTATCAAAGTAGTCCTTCAAACGCATAAAATACATTTTCAAATCGGGTCCAATTTGTTGAGGTATTCCCAAAAGAAGTTATTTAGGAAATGAAAAATTTAATACTTACAATCCACGATGCAAGAATGGTGTTCCACAATGTCGAATCAGGTGCAAATCCTAAAACCATCAAAAAATTTAGTCCTATTCGAACATAAAAAATTCCATTTTTTGGAGGTCAATTTGGGAATAATCACAAAAGTTATTTGGAAAATGATAAGAAATTTAATACTTTTACAATCTGATGCAAGAATGGTCGCTTCTAAAATGTCAGACTCAGTTGCAAATCCTAAAAACCAGCAAAAAAGTGAGTCTTCGAACACTTAAAAATGTCACAGTACGGGAGGTCAATTTGTGAAGCTGGAATTATCACAAAATATATTTGAGAAAATGATAAAAGTTAATACTTACAATCTGATGCAAAGGAAGTAAGTTAGCCTGCAATGTCGAGACTCAGGTGCAAATCAATAAAACTTCCATCAAAAAATTAGTTTACTTTAGAACTCTACCACGGGGGTCAATTTACAATGAAGATTATCACAAAGTTTATTTAAAAATGATATGAAATTTGTACGCACAATCTCATGCAAGAATGGTCCTCTGCATTATTAAGACTCAGGTGCAGAAGTCTAAAACCATCATAAATTCAGGTCGCAACATCAAGAAATGCAATTTTGAGTGTCAATTTATGCGAATAATTACAAAAGTTACTTAGGAAAATGATAAAATGAATTTAATACTTACAGTCATTTGCAATTTTTACATTTATACTATCACTTCGACAGCGATTAGTTACTTATCCTCTTAAACTTAGGAGGCGGTAGCAACTAACGTGCTGATTATGAAGATTGGAAAATTGTCATATCAGATAAAAATATAAAATAATTATATTTCTACGGTAAAGGGTCGAAAATCTCACCTAAGTGCCAAAAAGTGACATTCCCAATTTTGTCCATTTCATTCAAACGCAATAACTCGTAAGCAAAAGTAATAAGATCGCAGCGCCTTAATCTACGGACTTTTCTCTCTATCTGATAGGCGAGTTAAAACGGAAATCTGAGGGATGAAATTTTATTCTTAAGAAAAAATTGCCAAGGGGGTGCTGATACTTTTTCTGACGATTTTTGAAAATTCGCTATCTCTAGAAAGCGATATACAACCAACGAATTACTTGATTACATGAAGATTTGGAAGGTATGATCAGATGGTATAAATGCATTACATATCGGTTTCTGGTAAAAAGGGTCGAAATGGCGATTAAAAGGTACTTTAAAAAGTGACATTTATCAATTTTGGTGTTGCATTTTTATTCAAAACGCGAATATCTGCGTAAGAAACTAAAAAGAGACTATTTAAGATCAGTCGCAGCATCTTAATCTACGGACTATTTTCTATCAGAAAAGAATAGTTAAAACTTAGAAATTGGAGAATAAAATTTTTCATTCTTAAGAAAAAAATTACTGGGGAATTTACTTGAAGTACTTTTTTTCGACGATTTTTTGAAAAATTCTTATCTCTTTAAACAAAACGAGCATAACGAGTTTACTGATTATAAAAATTGAAAATTCTCAATCAGATAAAAATATAAAACAGTACATTTCGAACAGTAAAGGTCGAAAATGGCGATTAAAAAGTGTTAAAAGTGACATTTCTCAATTTTGGGTGCATTTTATTTAAACGCGAATATCTCGTAAGCAAAAAAGAATAATTAAAGATCTGATCATACATCTTAATACACGGACCATTTTCTATCTGAATAGAATGGATTAAAAACGAAATTGGAAGTTAAAAATTTTCATTGCTTAAAGAAAAATTTGCCAAGGGGTGCCCGGTACTTTTTTCGTGGTACGAAATTATATCTGCAAACTGAAAGCCAGCAACAACATTGCTGGGTAGCGAACTGGAAAAGGTACCAATCAGACAAAAAATATAAAAGCATTTATATTTCCTACAGTAAAAGGTCGAAATGGCGGTGCAAAAGTGGTGACGGCTGCAATTTTTGATTGCATTTTAAACGCGAATATCTCGTAAGCTAAAAGAGATAATTAAGATCTGATCTAAGCATCTTAATCTACGAGACCATTTTCTATCGTAGAATGGTTTAAAACTTGAAGTGGAGAATAAAATTTTTTCACGTCTTAAAAAAGAAAAAAAAAAAATTGCGAGAAGGGGGTGCTTGGTACTTAGAGCATTTTTGAAAATTCATATCTCTTAAACTAAAAACCAAATTGAAGTTGCTGTTATGAAAAGGTGGAAAATGCTCTCATTCGAGGTAAGTATAAAATAATTATATTTAGAGCAGTAAAAGGTCATAAAGAAAATAGCATTTAAAGAAAGTATTTAAAAGTAACATTTTACCACCAAATTTTTGGTGATTTTGTTAAACGCCGAATATTTCGCGGCTTAAAGAATAAATTAAGATACGATAGCGGCGCTCTTAATCTACGGGATATTTTCTATCAGATAGAATGGTTACAAAAACCGGAAGTGGAGAGGCAAAAGGTACCCATTCTTAAGAAAAAAAAATTGCCAAAAGGGGGTGCTTATTACTTTTCGACGATTTTTTGAAAAAATTAAAAAAAACATCTCTTAAGCAAAAAACAAAGAAACAACCAACGAGTTACTGATTATGAAAGCAGAGAAAATTCTCAATCGAATGAAATACTTAAAAGCATTATATTTCACAAAGTCCGAAAATGGCGATTAAAGTGTTTAAAAGTGACATTTCTCCAATTTTTGAATGCATTTTATTCAAAAGCATATCGTAAACTAAAAAGATATTTAAGATCTGATCGCATGCCATCTACAGACTGTACTTTATCGAATGGGATATGGTTAAAGGCGGAAATCTGAGAGATGAGAATTTTTATTCTTAAGAAAAAATTACACCAGGAGATTACTTGATACTTTTCTTGATTTTTGAAAATTCATATCTCTTAGAAGCTAAACGCGATAGCAACAACGAGCCTTTTGATTATGAAAGGTGGAAATTTCTCAATCGAATAAAATATAAAATAATTACTTATTTCCTGCGGTAAAAGGTCGAAATGGCGATTAAAAGTGTTAAAAGTGACATTTTCTCGAATTTTTGGTCATTTTATTCAAACGCGGAAAATATCTCGTAAACTAAAAAATTAAAGATCTGATCGCAGCAACTTAATCTACGGACTATTTTTGTATCGAATAGAATAGTTAAAACGAAATTGGAGAATAAAAATTTTTCATTCTTAGGAAAAAAATTGCGGGTAGCGATACACTTTTTCGACGATTTTTGAAAAATTCCTTATCTCTTAGAAAACTAACACTTAGCAGAGACAACCAACGAATTGCTGATTGCCGAAGATTGGAAAATTCTCCAATCAGATAAAAATTTAATGCATTACACATATCCTACAGTAAAGGTCGAAAATGGCGGTAAGTATTTAAAGTGACATTTCTCAATTTTTGGTCGTAAACGAATATCTCGTAAACTAAAAGAGATAGTAAGATCTGATCGCAGCATCTTAATCTACGGACCATTTCTATCAGAAAGAATAGTTTAAAAACGAAATTGGAAGACCATTTTACATTCTTAGAAAAAAAATTGCCAAAGGGGGTGCTTGATACTTTCGACGATTTTTGAAATTCATATCTCTTAGAAAAACTAAAAAGCAGAAACAACCAACGGTACTGATTAAGATTGGAAAATTCTCAATCAGATAAAAATATAAAGCATTTATATTTCCTACAGTAAAAGGTCGAAAATGGCGATTAAAAGTGTTTAAAAGTGACATTTCTCAATTTTTGGTCATTTTATTCAAACGCGAATATCTCGTAAACTAAAAGAGATAATTAAGATCTGATCGCAGCATCTTAATCTACGGACCATTTTCTATCAGATAGAATAGTTAAAACATTGTTTTGTATGCCAAGGGTGCTTGATACTTTCGACGATTTTTTGAAAAATTCATATCTCTTAAAACTAAAAAGCAACGAGCACGCAGGTTACTGATTATGAAAGATTGGAAAATTCTCAATCAGATAAAAATATAAAAGCATTATATTTCCTACAGTAAAAGGTCGAAAATGGCGATTAAAAGTGTTTAAAAGTGACATTTCTCAATTTTTGGTCATTTTATTCAAACGCGAATATCTCGTAAACTAAAAGGAGCAGTAAGAGATAGACAAACATCTTAATCACGAGACCAGCACTTCTATCAGATAGAATAGTTAAAACGAAATTGGAGAGATGAAATTTTTCATTCTTAAGAAAAAAAAATTACCTTAGGGGGTGCTTGATACTTTTCGACGATTTGCGAAAGTCATATCTCTTAAACTAAAAGCCAGAGCAACCAACGAGTTTGATTATGAAAAGATTGGAAAATTCTAATCAGATAAAATATAAAAATAATTATATTTCGAACGGTAAAAGGTCCACGTGATTAAAGTGTTAAAAAGTGACATTTCTCGAATTTTTGGTCATTTTATTCAAACGCGAATATCTGCGTAAACTGAAAAGAAGATATTTAAGATCTGATCGCAACGTCTTAATCTACGAACTATTCTGCAATGGGCAGGATAGTTAAACAGAAATCTGTGAGATTGAAATTTTCATTCTTAAAAAAAGTACCAGGGGAGTTAGCGTACTTTTCGTGATTTTGATAATTAATATCTCTGGAACTAAAAGCGATAGCAACCATGAAATTGCTGATTATAATAGATTGAAAAATTGTCGATCAGGTAAAAATATAAAATAATTATATTTCCTACAGTAAAGGGTCGAAAATCGCGAGTGAAAGTGCTAAAAAGTGACATTTCTCAATTTTTGCCCATTTCATTAAAACGCGAATATCTCGTAAACTAAAAGAGATAAATAAGATCTGATCGCAGCGTCTTAATGTACGGACCATTTCCTATCAGATAGGATAGTTAAAACGGAAATCTGAGAGATGAAATTTTAATTCTTAAGAAAAAATTGCTTGATACTTTTTTTCGACGATTTTTGATAATTCATATCTCTTAAACTAAAGGCGGTAGCAACTAACGAATTGCTGATTATGAAAGATTGGAAAATTGTCTATCAGATTAAAATATAAAATAATTATATTTCCTATAGTAAAGGGTCGAAAATCATGAATGATTTGCTATAAAAAGTGACATTTCTCAATTTTTTGCCCATTTTATTCCAAACGCGAATATCTCGTAAACTAAAGAGATATTTAAGATCTGATCGCAGCGTCTTAATCTACTGAATATTCTCTACTTATAAGATAGGATAGTTAAAACAGAAATCTGAGATGAAATTTTTAATTCTTCTTAGAAAAATTGCCAAAGTGCTTGATACTTTTTCGACGATTTTTGGTAGTAATATCTCTGGAACTAAGCATATATTAGCAACCATGAAGTACTGATTATAATAGATTGAAAAATTGTATCAGGTAAAAATATAAAATAATTATATTTCCTACATTAAAGGTCGAAAATCGCGGTAAAAAGTGTTAAAACGAACATTTTATTCAAACGCGAATATCACGTAAACTAAAAGGGATAATTAAGATCTGATCGCAGCGTCTTAATCTACGGACCATTTCTATTAGATGGGATAGTTAAAACGAAATCTCTAGGAGATGAAATTTTGAATTCTTAAGAAAATTGCCAAAAGGGGAGTTGCTTGATACTTCGACGATTTTTGATAATTAAAATCTCTGGAACTAAAAGCGATAGCAACCATGAAATTGCTGATTATGATAGATTGAAAAATTCTCTATCAGATAAAAATATAAAATAATTATATTTCCAACAGTAAAAAGTCAAAAAACGCGACTAAAAGTACTAATAAGTGACCTTTTGCAATTTTTGCTCGTTTTATTCAATCGCGAATATTTCGTAAACTAAAATAGATAATTAGGAACGAATCGCAGCGTCTTAGTCTACGAACTATTCTGTAAAAAATACGGTAATTGAATTGGAAATCAAACAGATAAAGTTTTAATTCAAAAAAAATGATAGTCAGCTATGCATTCATCCGCGTAAGGTGCTCGCTTCACTTTTACCGTTACCCCCTATGGTGCTCTGAACACGAGTCGCTACTACCGCTGCCCTCGTACGGTACACCGAATGAGACTCAACTAAATCAACAAAAAAATGAACAAATCCCCTCTTGCGCTATCAGAATCCGATAAAAAATTTTGAACATTTCACAAAGGTTTTCCGAAATATGATCCGTTTTCCATATTACCATTAAGTGAAATATATACGGCCCCCCTAATTTGCGGGCTATTGCAACACGCCGGTGAAATGTGATAAAACATATAGCCGAATAATATAACCTAATTATAAACTTACCAATGCAGGGCTCATCGGATTGCAAGGGTACGGCAAGTGCTGAAAACATAAGTTAATATAAGAACATTTCAGACAATATGACAATATTATATTTACACATGGGAGAAAACAAACTTTCTGTGCTGAGTATCGCGTAATGGTCAGATAAAAGTAACTTACTCAAGCACGAATAGGTTTCCAATTAATCTAGCGACCGACCACGTCCCACAATAACCGAAATATTTGATTTGAAATATAAACATCAAAAGCAAACGAAAAAAAAACATTTGTGGAATTTATGGAAAATATAAGTCTGATAAAACAAAACGCGTTGCGCAATACACGTCTGGATACATCAGAGACCGACACGAAATTAGCTGCAATCCATCAATAGAGCATGCCGAAACTGCGCAAGCAAGGATGGCGACAGTTTACAGTAAGACTGCTGCAAGAACCCCGCAGGTAAAAGCAATAGATGCGCAAAGCCAGCGCGTCGATGCCACGCGACCTTGTGAACGAATTGCAATAGACACAGTACCTGTGATAAATATAAAACTAAAATGTGCTGCATGCGACAGCTCGACGAGAATCTTACGTGTAGCATCTCGCACGGCGAATGCGATAAGAAAGTTGTTTATACACAAACGCTGATAATAGATTTGTCTTCAAAACAAATACAATTCTATTTTATGATTTTTAGTTCATGCTGTTGAATAAAAATTTAAATCATGAAATTATGATTTATGATTTGAGTTTTATTGAAGCATTGATTGAAGCAAAGATTTCTAATTGCATAAAACTGACGACGCCTTCGAGGCGAAACATATTTAACTCAAAAACACGATGTAATTCGACAACGTTCAAATTTAATCCAGTATATATAATTTAACAATGGTTTACGTATTCGGCATAAAAACTAACAATCAAATTTTGAAGTTACTGTGACGCGTTCGAAAGAAAAGAGTAAAAATACATACAATTTCCAATACTGCATCTTCAAAATCGGCGAATATATGTGTGTGCACAATGTTCGTTTCGCGAAATCTTGACAATATCATCTACTTGGAGACGGTGAATATATAGAACGGGTCAATCACGGCACAACACTTTAGTTTAAAGGAAAACTAAGTACACACAGCGACGGTTACGACGCGAAAGACGAATTCACACTGGCGTGCCGTCAAGTACAGTGCTGCCAACCTGGATTTTGAAAAAGGCGACACCAATCCCTCTACAGGATATCACACTAACCATTGGCTTTCATTTGTCAAATTTGTTAACGGCATCAAAAAACATAATTTCATCCTCCCTTTCGAACGAAAGACACTTCACTACACCGTAAGTTTAAACCTGATGGCTGCTGCGACCGCAATGGACGTAGACGAAGAAGAAGTCGAGTTGCCCTCCAGCAGTTCCAAAGGCGAGAAGAAACGCTTTGAAGTTAAAAAGGTAAATTCATCCATCTTAACCTAAATGAATTTAGATATATAGATATCAGATATATAAATATATATTTTTTAATTTTCAGTGGAATGCAGTTGCATTGTGGGCATGGGGTAAGCCCTAAAGATTTAAACATTACTCAAATTACTTCAATTAATTTGGGTTAGTTTTCTAAATTATAATTTGATGTGTTTCATTTCCAATTCAGATATCGTGGTGGATAACTGTGCCATCTGTAGAAATCACATAATGGATCTCTGCATTGAGTGTCAAGCAAATCAGGCATCAGCTACAAGTGAAGAGTGCACTGTAGCATGGGGTGTATGTAATGTAAGTTCTCATCTACTTCATAATTTGATTTTGGTTGAATTTTAATCTTATTTCTTTTTACAGCATGCCTTTCACTTTCACTGCATTTCTCGTTGGCTGAAAACTAGGCAGGTTTGTCCATTGGATAACAGAGAGTGGGAATTTCAAAAGTATGGCCACTAAATTTTATCTCCTGTGTGTGATTATTTTGTAAGATAACTGATATAAGCAGGAAGGTTATAAAAATTTTGTATTTAAGCCAATATTTCAAATTCTAAGTATGTCACATTGTTTTGTTCAAGTATCTGTAAAATTAACTAGTGAAATATCTTCTTTCATTTTTGTCAAGGTGCTGTTTTATTTCATACCTAAGGTGTGTACCAAATAAAAATAAATTAGCCTCTTTTTCATGAACAAAACTTTGTTTTTGATAATTTTTGTTGTCTGTGTTGCCTTCCATAAAGGAAAATTAAAAATTAGACAAGTATTTATACATATGATTGTTTGATAGTTTATTTTACATTGTAATGCTTATTGGGATTAGATAACATGTCATTTTATTCGGATTGATTATGCACATCGCTCCCATTATATCTTTTTACTTTGAATGCGTTACATCGGGATACCAGAACAATTTAATTTCCTATGAAAGACCGAAATGTCTTGGGTACATAAAAATTAATTTATTTCTCATCTGAATATACATAACAAATACTTCTAGCAGATTGTCTCAAACTTGCAATAAAACCTAATTTGTTTATCAATTTTGCTCTAATTACTAGAATTATAATAATTTTGATATTTTAAGGTTTTTATGAGTACTGACATCTGCTTCTACTCCTACTTTGTACTGGCCGCACTTATTTACATACTTATTTACAAATATGTTTAAATGGACCCATCATTCCATCAAATTGCAACATAACAAATACAAATATGACAAATCACAGATTCTTTTGCCTACGATTTTTGCTACCTTTTGAAACAATCTGCTTATTTTATATTTTAACAACAATGAAAACAAACAATGCCATTTTGAAGGTTTTCACGATCATAACAAGAGTGTGAAGATGTAATCAGGGATGTTACATTAGACGTACTCACGTATTATTGTCCATAAATTTGTCAAAATATCGTCTCTAGGCATTGTACAATATAATTCCCCAAATCAAAAACATACAAGCAATTATTATTCATCAGTCGCTTGATTTTTGATTTTGAATATCAATTATTGATAACATCTTATACAATTGGTTGTATGTTTTTCATTTGTTGCAAATATTGTATAAATCAGTTGGATTAAATTTTTTTTAGTATAGTATAAGTGTGAAACCTGTTTCATTTTCTGCATTTTGTAAAGAGTCAACATTTAACATTCAACAACGAATAGAAACATACTTTGTGTGCTTTTTTAGTCAAGAATCGGTTTCAACATTTTAAACTTTCCACATAATCATAAACTTGCCAAAATGTACAATTATGTTCCTTATTTCTTTGCATCGTCGTCAATAATATATTCTTTTGTTAGGATCAAAGGCCATTTATCACAATCATGGAAGCAAACACACTTTTGTCACGAAACATGTTTGGTAAGTGTCTAAAGTGTTATTTTGGCAACATTTGATACAGGGCGATTCACCATTTTTTCAAAACAACAACTTAGTATTTATCTCTACGTATCTAATAAAATAACACATTTTGTTGGTATATTGTTATCACCCTGTGTCTTGTATGTGTTTGTAAATTGTTCGGATAGAAAACGTTTAAACTACGAGTACATGCGTGTAGAGTGTGTTGTAACAAGGGTAGAAATAGTGAGAGAGTTGAGGGGGTCGTGAAGGGAATGTATGCACTGTACGTTCTTGCTTATATACTAAGTTATGTGGGGGGTTGCGTGGCCGTGGAAGATTTTATTTTCGCAGTGGATGCCACATTGCGACCGGGCGCCGCAACGCCTGCAGCATTTGATTCCAATGCGCTAGCGAACGTCCCGACGCCTGCGCCCCGACGATGACATGACCGATGGAGTGTGCTTTTGTCGCCTCCGGGTGCATCTCAGCTACCGTCAGACGTATCTGGATTGTCTACAAAACAAAAATTAGATAGTTCATAACAAAAATGAGCCCCCTGCTGCATCATGTTTTTTGAGTATTTTTGGTACCGAATATTTTCTAAACTAAAAGAGATAGCAACCAGAAGATTATAGATTACAATAGATTAGAAAATTCTCTATCAGGTAAGACTTAAAAGTAATTTAATTTAGTAGGGTAAAAGGTCCAAAAATGCGACCAAAAGTGCTAAATATTGCAATTTTTTGTTTTTGACCATTTTTGAATTGCGAATATCTCGTAAACTAAAAGAGATAGAAAGGAACGAATCGCAGATTCAGAATCTTCGGACAATTCTCGATAAGATAAGCTAGTTAAATTGGAAATCCAAGAAATAAAAAACAAATTAAAAAGAAAAAATGAGCAAATGTCAGCTATACATTCATCCACGTACGAGTACGGTGCCCTGAACACGAGTCTACCGCTGCCCACGTAGGGTGTTCTAAAAGGGGTCACTTCTACCGCTACCCTCGTACGGTGCCTCGAACACGAGTCACTTCTACCGCTACCCTCGTACGGTGCCCTGAACACGAGTTACTTCTACCGCTACCCTCGTACGGTGCCCCGAACACGAGTCACCTCTACCGCTAGCTTCGTAAGGTGCCCTGAATATTAGTCACTTCTACCGCTACCCTGTTTTAAACAAAAAGCCTTTCTACAAGTGCTTATTTATGAACAATTAAAAGGCAAACAAAGAACATTGTTCCGGAAAATGTGAGGGTATTACAAAGGGTTGAAATTAAGAGAATTCTTGGCAAAATTGCGCTGAAACATTCTTGGAATTTTGTTGTATAGAATTTACAAACTATAATGACTACGCCTTTAAACATACCTGTAGCATATGCGCAGGAATATTAAACATCATTGATTCGTTAAAAATAGGACTCTTTTCCGGTTTCTTGGATGAAGTCTTCTTTTTATGAATTTTTTTGCCGTACTGCAGCAGATATGCCTGAAAAATAAATTAACACATAGTGCTACGGTAGAGAAACATCAAGTGAAAAATATATACGTGTACCTTAACGAAGGGTTCTCCTTGCTCCTTATCGCTCTGAAACTTCAGCTTCCTACCTTTGACGACAACGACGGTGAGTCGTTCTGCCGTGGGCAGATAACTCAACGAGAACATCAACTCTCCGAACTCTGTACCAGCCTAAATAAAGTAAAAAAATAAAAATAAAAAAGTACTGCAGAATTTTCATTTACAAAGCGAATGCATTTTACCTGGCTAGTATCCGTTAAGGTAACCCACGTGGTAACAGGCTGTCGAAGACTGACATCAGCCAAACTCAGTTCACCCTCACCAATGAGCGTGTGTGAGTTCATATCCGTTGCGTAAATGTGAAACAACAACGCTGTTTGCATCTGATCTCGAGGATGTAGTGTAAAAATCACGCGCTCCTGATAACTGGGACTATTTGAATTCCGATAGATCTTTGTCTGTACGTTGATATTCTTATCAGGCAATAGAAAAATTTTCACATATGTGTCCATCTGCTCATCGGTGTTGGTTGCGCCATTTATCGCAAAGTTTGGGTTTATTAAGTCTTTTGCTTCCAGAACGTTTGCTATCATTTCACCCTGTTCGCTGGCAAATAATTTAAAAATTAATTAACTTTGTATAACCATGAAATGTGGCTTCATAAACTTTTTTAATAAATTTTTTTAAAACCTAATATACCACAGTCAAATTAGCAAGAAACCGCGCTTGGGAAAAAAGAATATTTACCTGTCATATTCAAGCCCAATGCAAAGATATCCTGTGATGTTGTTCTCCTCGAGATCGCCGAGCGCAACAGACGTATCCGAGCAGACACTCTCACAGGAGACGGCACGTTTGAGCACGCCCGATATCACCTCAACGTAATCTCCTGTTGCCGCCCCAACGCCGCCATTTCCACTTGCGCTTGTTGCCACATTCCTACACGTGTCCTCGCTGACACTGCCACTTCTACTTCGGGTACCATTCGTACCTCTAATTCCGAATGGATTTCCACCTCTGGTGGCAATTAGATTGCTGCCATTGATGCATTCGTTCATTGTCAAATCGGCAGTCAAATTGACGCTGAGTTCTTGTGGCGGCGCTTCGCTATCAAGAAGAGGAAGAGTGTGCGTAGCAGCAACGCGTCCTTGCATAGCCGGGGGCGGTTGGATGAACTGCGCGTTCGACTGTTGCATTGCGTTTACATTCATTGAAGACACCGGCCGAGGAAGAGGTTTTATTGATGTTTCAGTCGCGATGCATTCATTGTTACTTTAATTTAAAATATTTTTATTTTTATTTATATAATATAATTTAATGATTACCTTATTATAGTGGTTGTTAATATTGGCGGTGGACTTTGCTTATCTTCTAGAGATGACTCTCTGATAATATCCGCGGAGGATATCGTTGGGACCGGCGCCGGACGCAGTGGTTGCGGCGGAATTTGCGGTTCTTCATTCTCGAACCACTCGTCGCTGCCGAAACTTGTTGTGGCGATTTTTATATCTCTATCAAATGATTCAAACCGCTTGAAACTACCGTTGGTGCCAATGTAAATATCCGAATCTGAATGTACCTACAAAATGCACGGATGTTATTGATGTGGAAAGGTTTGATGATGCGTGATTTTATGCGAATGCGAATAAGCAAATAAAGCAAACTCCGTTTTGGAAATACGAGCGGACCTCTCTGGAAATTCAACACCATTGATCGCAAATGTTAATGTCAGCATATCGGCATATCAATGGCGAAAGTTGGCAAGATACAAAGAAGTGTATTATTGATTTGCAGATGTTGATGTACCAAGTCATTCGTAACTTGTACGAACATTTTATTAAATCATGTTTTATTATAAATTTATATTCGGTTTTGCGTTGGAAGATAAGCTGGGAAATGTTTAAGCATTCACTCACCAGATATCCGTTGGCGTTGAAGTGTCCTACGAGTTTTGTTAGGCCGACTTTCTCTTCGGTCGTTGATTTGATCCAGGCCGTGAGCGCAACGAAAACGTGGAACTTGTGACAGGCGTAGAAGATAAGCGACATCGCAATCGCGATTATCGCCAATGTCAGTAGGCCGTACATCTAAAACACACAACAACATCACTAAAATCTAAAAAATAACATTTTTTTTAGATATTTTCAGTAGCCTTTGGTCTATGAGCAAAGTAAGAGCACTAAAAGTCATAAATCATTCGTTATTAATGAATATGTAACATGGAAATAGGATTTATTGTGTTGCGTCCGGTTTTCCTGGTAATTTTTCACACGCGCAAAAATATGAACGCGTGCTGCTGTTTGATAACATCGGTAGTAATCAATCAGTTGCTTTCCTAGCATTGCTATTAATTCAGCCATGTTGCATTTTATTAGTTTTAATTTTCAAAATGGAAAAAATACGAAAATTATTTGTAATGTTTTCTTTGTAAAGGGTTTGGATGGGTCCCACGAGTGTATTAAATATTCTGTCCATCCCATATTTTTATAATTAATATAAAAAAGCTTTTAAATAAATAAAAACTTTCTGAATATCATTATTTTGCATTGGATTAATTAAATTAATAATAAACAATGAACAAAGACTATTGAATGACTGACATATCGCAGCCTGGAATAATTGATTTTTTTATAATCAGAAATATCCTTTAATTACATCTCTGTGTGTTCCGGTCGTACTGGAGGCTGCGTTCTGCGTGCCCTTCGCACAAATTTGCGGTTGGTCGGATGTGGAGTGCAAGGTCGATCGAAACTAAATTTCAATATTCGATACAATACAGTGTGACTACACACACTGACAGGACTTGTAATTAAGTACCTCCGTTCACATAGCAATTAAAAACAAAGCAACTACACAATGAAAAATATTTCATACTAAAAATTAAAATATTGAATTGAAATTTTGGATGTTTTGTGATTTTTGAATTTATAATGTGAAATCCATCACGTACCTTTTTGACTCCAGGCGTGAGTGTTTGGCTAATGTGCGCTTTGAGTAGATATCTTCCGCGTCATGGCTTACATCATGGCCGATGGTGTGTGAGCGAGCGTGTTTGACTTTGGAGAGGAATCGACGCGCGTGCGGCAGCGAAACGCGCGTAAACGTATCTAGGCCATTGCGGCGCGGTGGATGGCAGGCGATATTGGAGGAGCTGTGTCGCGTTCACGCACCGCCGACACTTTGCAGTCACATTGCGGAATAAGAGCACAAGCGTGCCGAGTTTTCCGCCTGTCCGCCGCTCCTGCGGCTCCTGTGGCTCGCTTTCCCAGGCATGCGCGATGTTGCCCGGCGCCTTCACATTACAGAGAAACTAAGCTCAGGCACGGTTGGCATGCCAGCGAGCAGATTCCGCTGCGTTATTTTTAATTTTCTTCTGAACTCAGAGAGACAAATCACCTCAAGCAATACATCACACTTGGATGTTTTTTATGAGTACTTGAATTTGTTTACAGAAAGCGCTGAAACAACAGCAATAAATTCTACTAAATTTTATTGAATTTTAATTGAATTATAATGCAAAATTTGTTTGGATTGAATTTTTTTGGATTTAGTAAATGTTTTGAATAGTTTAATAACTTGTTTATATGATTTTTGATTAGGTTCATTACTGATGAGGTCAAATATTGGATTTTTCTTAGAATTCAGAAATCGTTAATAATTCAAGTGCGTGAAAATATTTTAGCGCTCTTCAATTTTCCGCTTCTGGAAAACCAAACACATTTATGCTTTCAAAATGTGTTCCTAGATGGCTTTACTTAACATATTCCCTATTTTTAATTAAAAATATTATTTTAACACAATTCCAACACTAAAATATAAACTTTCCTAATCAATTCTTCTTTTTATTATTTCAACACGTCTAAATATTATTGCATAATGTATTTTATAGATGATTTATTTTTTGTGTTTGGTTAATGTTGTAACGATTTATCATTCAACGATTATTCCGATTAGATAATTTGCAATCGTTGATAATCAAAAAGGTTTCCTGAGCCGAAGCACCTCCGGCTGTTTTTCCGGCGCCGGCGACGCCGAAATGACGTTCGATTGTAATTTAGTGATTCTAATTGGTATTGGTATGCCAGGATTCCTTCTGCTCACCTGCCTTTTTCGCCTGCTGTTCGCGCGACAACAACACCCGGGCAAAAATTGGAATTTTACCAATCTTCGGAGCAATGAAGACGTCGAGGAAAATCAATATCTGCGAGTAAGTCAAAGGCAATTAAATTTTATCCGCAATAAACAAAAAAAAACACAAAAATAAAATAAAAATAACTAATAATTTGTTTGTGGACGTTTTTAACTTTGAAAAGTAATTATTTCCAGGAGAAATTTAATTAATGCAAAGCTTAAAGTAAAGATAATTACTTGATGCGTAGCGGGAAGCTAAAAATAAACTTTGGAGTTTGAAAATTTCCGCAAGATTTTTGATCTCTTGCTAATTTATGCGAAACTCGCATATAAAATAAACCATTATCGAAATCCGCGAATAAATATCAAGCGAAATCTGTGTGCTTTGTGTTGAGACGTGAAGGTCGCAGCCGGACGCGGCTAAATGCTCGCGCGTGCGCCACCCCCACCGCCCAACCTGTTGAACCCCCGACGGCGGCGTCGTTATCCGCTATATATCGCAATAGATTGCCGCCGCGCAACACGACAGTCTGCCCGTCGTCCGTCGTGCGGAGAGGATGATCAACGGCATTGCGCCGCCATAAACACAACCGCCACCGCTGCCGCCGCAGCAGTCAATCGATCGTCTGCCGCCGATAAACATGCATGCGTTGTGATCGTGCGTTGTGTCGGAGACATGTCGGGCATCGGGCCAGCGAGCTGCTGGATCGCGCACAAGCGGCTGGAGTCGTGGGCGAAGGCGGCGAAGGAGCGCGCGCTTGGCGCTGCCCCCAAGACTCATGTAAACAACGACCCCGCCGCCACCCCAGTTACAACCGCACATGAACAGGTAGACTCTCGTCATCAAAACCTTGACATACAAAAATACACATTTTATTACTATGATTATTTTGATTTGTATTATTGGTGTTGATTTTTGAATGTGAAGCATGGTTGAATGCGCAACAAGCAAATTGTCGCCCATTCGAAGCGGGATAAAACTAGGCACTGGGGGATGAAGATAGGGATGAGGGGTAGGAATGTTAAGGTTGATTTTCACACAGCTGTGAATCCGCGTGTATTTACTAGCGGGCGCAAAATCGATAATGTAGTCTGAGAGGAAAAAAAAAAGTTTCTCGACGGTTTGTTTTCCGCGCTTTTTCATCTCCCAACATGTCAATAACAAAAACTAAGAGAAAAATGATTAACTCATATGATTGCTTCGAAAAAAAATTAATTTTTCTCAATGAAACCACAACGTTTTTTATTTTTACTGTACGTCGTGTTATTTTTATAATTAAAACGCATAGAAATACGTTGGATACGAGGGTTGAAGTGTGTAATTCACTTATTTTGTATTGTGTTATTAGCGTCGGGGTTCCATTGAATTGTGCGAACGTGTATATCGATAACGGGAAACTCGGTAGCCTGAATTGGTTCCCGGTAATTTGTTGCGTCGTGTTTGCTTTCTGTGCTCGCGTCAAACCGAACACTTCGATGAATATTCGAAAGTTTCGAACTTTACAATCCCCATTATTAGGATTTAATGTTTACGTAAGATGAATATAATATTTTAGAATATTACGTAAATATCTTATTTAGGAACCAGCACAAAATAGTAATTTCCTGCGAAGAAGTCCAGTGAAATGCGCGACAACCGAAATGTCGTCCTCGCCATCAGCAACATCCCTTCAACACCAGTCAAAGTCCTACCCAGGAGGACATCCTTCTCTCTGCAGGACAGAGAGTATCTCATCGCAAACTTCAATGGACAGTCAGACAAATGTCCATACAGTAAGCAATTTGATTTAAATTTACTTAAATTTACTTGAATCTATTAGTGAAATCAATTACCACCTGCAAATGCAAACCTGTCACATATAATTGCCGCCCGCAGGGCCACCGCGGTTCCTCGCCGCAGATCCACACGTACACGTCCGAAGGTCACGAGCTGCCCGCCCCCGGCGGCAACCAGTTGCGTCACAGCGCGCGCTCCCCGTCGCCGCTGCGTGCCATCTCACTGGACATCCGCTGCAGCCCCGACTCGCCCGTACACAGGCCGGCATCCTCGACTACGTCCTCCCCGGTGAATCCTGCGCTCTCGCCAAGTTGCAGCAGCCCGCCCATACCCATTCCGCTATCGCCGCGCAATTTAGGGCACAGTCATGGGAGATATCTGTCGCCGCTGGCGATCCCGTCGCGCAGCAACACGCCGGAGAGCGCCTCCAACCATTCCTCGCCGATGCCGCCGTCCAGTCCTCTGGGCGCTATTCAGTTGGATCTTTACACGCGAAAGGAAGGACCGCTTTTTATTAGTCGTCTACCTGAAGAGGGACCTGATATTGGGAGATTACACTTCCGGTTGAATTATGACTTTAATCGGAGCGATTTAATTATACATATCATAGAAGGTAATTTTTTTATCTTTAACTTTTTAAGTATTGCAGATAAATATAAAACTGCAAGCAAAATTCAACTTTTTTTTTTGCTTTTTTATTTAATTTAAGTTTTATTAGTTACTAGCTTTAACCCGTGGCTTCGCTCGCGAATATCTAAAATAATGAAGTTGCTTCCGTACGCGTCTGTAGTCACAGAAGAAGTAACAATGAAGTAGAATGGCGGGATGTTTAAAATGGCTGAAAGTATAGTCTATGGAAGTATAGTGTACAGTCTCCATAGTGTAGTCAATTGGATTTGATGTTGACGTAGCTGTCGGTAATACAGTGTGATAATACAGTATGATGGTACTATAGTACTTAGGTTTGAGCTTCATTGTTGAAATGCTAGATGGCGTTAAAGTAGTCAAATAGCCAGATGCAGAGGTATTATTGGCTAAAAAATTTCTTTATTTTGTATAAAAAATAATTTTTTTTATTAAATAAAAAGTAGCCTATAACCATTCGGGGACCACTAAGAATATGTGTACACATTTTCATGATGATCGGTTAAGTAGTTTTTGCGTGAAAGTGTAACAAACATCAGGACTTTCGCATTTATAATATTAGTAGGGATTACTAAGTAGTTTAATAATTTAAATATTTGTCTCTTTTTGAATGTGTGAGAAAAAAAGTTTCACCTGAGAACACTGCAAGAAACGCAAAGAAAAGTGATGAAAGCTTGTATCGCACACCAGGGATTAAAAAGTTTCCAAATTAAATATAGCATAAAAGCCCAGCTGCAATATCAACCTCACTCGGGTACTTTGCTCAGCACACAAAACTTTTTCAATATGTTAATGTTTTACCATTCTATCTGCTACACATACCGTGTGTTTTTAAATTCGCAAAGCAATTAATTTAAAATCTGCAAATAACAAGTTATTATTTATTTATTTTTATTTATTTCTGATATGTGAAAGACTTTCAAAGAGATCGGATTTTTTTAAATTTAACGAACCGATATCTTTTCATATGCTATGAATAGAACCCATTCGTATTCTTCAATTGTGAATTGAAACGTTGTGTGTTCTTCCGTGCAGTTGCCTACATTGTGAATCGGTTGTATTGATCATATGCCATCTTTGTTGTAAATAATTAATTTCTTCTCTTCTCTCTGCTGTGTAGATTAAATCTTAAATAACTAATTAGCCAAGTTAATTGAAAGTTTGTTTTGAATTTAAATTGAAATACTCTGATTTCTTTAGCACATAATTTGCCAAGTAAAGAAAACGGCGGCTTCAACGACCCGTACGTGACGGCGGCGCTGATACCGGAAGTAGATAACCGGAAGCGGCAGACGATTATCCACCGCAACGTGGCAAACCCGTACTTTGACCATAACTTTAAGTTCCCCATGACGCACGATGACCTTGCAAACAGCACGCTCATCTTGCAAGTGCATGATGGTTGCGGGAAGTCGGGTGTTGTTGGCGAGGTGAAAATGTGTATGGATGATTTCGATGTTACGTCGAATATGGAAGTATGGGGTGAGATAAATCGTATTGAAAGGACGCGTGAGGATAAACAGGCGATTTTGTTGAGCATGAGTTATTTACCATCAGCGGAGAGATTGACTATTGTGCCAATGAAGGCGAGGAATTTACAGAAAAGGAAGGATATTGGCATTGGTATAAAATTAACCCATGATATGATAGGCAGATATTGATATTATAATTTTTATAGATCCCTATGCAAAAGTCTATTTGATTATCAATGGAAAGAAGGTGAAAAAGAAGAAAACTGCTGTGAAAAAATGCTCCGAGCCCATTTGGAACGAGGCGATCACGTTCACGCTGCCCGCTTCAAGTTTACCCAATGCTTCGATTGAGGTGAGTTCATTCTTTCATTAAATTTACTCGTACTCCGAGTGAGCACTTACTAAATTGATATTTTATATAACTTTTACTATGTTTCACAATGTAATGCTGAAACATGTTATTCGTACTTTTGAATGGCCGCTTGAATGAAAAGTGTAAATGGAGGGTAACGGAAAAATCGAGATTGTAACTGAAATCAATTCATAAATGCTGTTGGAGTGCCTTCTGCACTTGCGATGCAATGCACTTTGCGCAAACGGGTAAATTTACCTATTGTCGTCATGGCGATGGGGTGATGGGGCGATAGTAGGTTACAAGTTACGGGATGACGCAAAGGCTGACCCACATCTTGATCGCCGCAGGAGCTTGAATAACTAGCGCGTATTATCTAAAGACGTTGGTATCGAATATATTACTTTTAAATTATTTTAGACAATAATATATGAAAGTAATTGAATAAATATTAATATTATACTCATTTTTATTGATATGAAGTGAGTGGAAAATGTCATTCAAACATTTTTGGATTTTTTTTTGTTTTAAAATTAAATTTTCAGTTACTTTTTGAGTTTTTTAATAATTTTTAATAATATTTATGTATTTAATGTGTTTAGATAATTGTATTAGATCAAAAGTCCGATCTAATTGGAAGCAGCCCACAGATCGGATCCTGCGTGATCGGACCGAAGCAAAATGGCCCCGAAAGGGACCATTGGCGTCAGGTGACAAAGAGTCCGCGCACGACGATCGCCTGCTGGCACGTGCTCACTTAGAGCGTACCTAGGTGCGCTAATGCTAATTACATTTTTTTACTTCCTTAATCCCCGCTGTGCACAATGTACAGCCAATCATAATTACCGTTGATGGCCAATTAAGTTGATATCATGCTATCGTGCAGCATATTAAAATTTCATAAATTAATAAAGTCAAATCAATAAAATTGCAAAACTTTAAAACATATTATGCAATAACATAAATTGCAAGAAATAATCAAAAGAATCTGCTAAGAAGTTTGTGTTTGTGTTTAACTGTACATCATGTTAACTGTTTCTGTCATAGTCGGTAACAAATCATGTCAAATGACTAAAAATCAAATTGCCGTGCAAATTGTATAAAAATACAAATTCCATAGGCCTATAGTGTTTTTAAATGATATGCACTTATGATTTTGATTACAATTACAAATTAAAACACACAAATAATCAAAAACTAATAATAACATTATAATCGTATACAAGATAATTGACAATCCGTGTCGATTGATAAAAACACTTTTATCATTTGAAATCCGTTGTCTTATACTTTCAAATGTAAATGAACGCGGTTTGCCTGTAAAAATACTTAGGTTTTGGGTCTTTGTTGTGTGTTTGTGTGTATAATGTGTATAATATGGCATATAACTTTGATAAAACCGATTTACAAAAGTATATATTGTACATTATGATATACATTATCAATTGGATTACTGTGAATAACATATTTTGATGGTTTGGTTAAAAAAGTACCTGCAATTCATTCATTTCTATTGTCTTTTTTGAAATATGTTATTTATAAATGCAAATCGTATCTTATTTACTTGAAAATTTTCTATATACGTATATAAAGTTGAATATTTAAATATAAAATGAGAATATGTATACATATTGACGCTTAGTAAGTTTAAGAAACCTGTTTAGACAACAGATCAAAATCATACGTTCTACAAAACTTGCGTTTATATAAATAATACAAACCATTGGATATTTAAATAATAGGTATTAAAGATTTTAAATTCTATTGTATTTATAAATATATCAAATCTTAATGAATTAGAAATGATAAGAAAAAATATATAAATAATGTTTTGACAAATATTGTCAGCTAAAATTGAAGATAATGAAGAAAAGCAAAATTGTAAATGGTCGACGTTATTGTCAAACGTATGCATGATGTTCTAAGCCTAAACTTTGATGTACTTTACTATACACTTGCCTATTGACGATTAATTATAACGACTACGATTTGTGACTGTGTGCATTTACAAAATCAACTTTGACCTGCTGCAGCGCCAAAAACAAAGTATAACATGATGTGACTTATATAAATTTCAGCTGAACAGCTATAATATGAATTAGTTTATTACTTTAATACTGTAAAGGTACTAATCATAGCTGTAAGTCCTTTACTAATGTATATTTTGATAAGACTATTATATTATTCTGATGCACGTTTGTCTAAAGGTTGGTTAGTTGTTGGCAGAAATGTGAAAATGTAAATTGGCGTCTAAATTAATGTACACACAACAAGAGAATTTGAATCATATCGCGTAAATTGTTCATTTCCAGGCGAAAAATCCAATCTAAATCGAAACGATTACTTATGACCCCGACAATTAGATGAAATTGGCAATGTCTCAAATATAAAAACAAAGTCGTCAAAAAGAAAACTGATACTGATATCTCAAAGACAAATGAAACATATCTCGTTCATGAAAACTTAAATCTAACTAAAAGTATTCGCGCAAAACGCGCTGGCGATTAGGCGAGTCTCAGAATCTATAAAATGAGCATATTATTTTTTGAAAAACTAATGATGAAAAATGATGAAAAACAATAAAGCTGGACAATGGATCAAAAACTAAATAAATGTCTATGATATGTATGATGTATACTGTGAACGTATAAAAGATCAAATAAAAAATATAAAATTATCATACTTTAAACCAGTTTTAGAAGATTTGTTATTCCATTTTCTTCTTCTTCCTGCTTTTATTTTATTATCCCGGATACTTTATAAGGTTTTTTAAGCAAATTGATTTGCATTGCTGAAAAAACAAAAAGTTGTTGAGGGAAAATCATCGTAGTCAGCTCCGCATTATCCAAGTTCTTTAGTTTCCGACATAATCGTCCTTAAAACCCATTTTTGGCTGATGTATTTTCCATTACTGATCTGACATTGTATTTTTTCATGTCAAACAATAAAAACTAAAAGAAAAATTTGTAATGATCGAGCTAAGGATCACTTTGAAACTCGTTTATTACAAATTCATTGAAAAACATTTATTAGGTGATTAATTGACACGAAAACATGACGCGTATTACCATTAATCGCAGCACGCTTCGCCCATAATATGTATTTTCATTACAAATCTATGAAATGCGTGATGAAAATTACATTGCAATAAAAAACTATTTATAAAATGGTTTGATAAATATACCTTATCAGAATGTGAGATGATTAGTGAAACTTCTTGTGCCGTGTGCTGCGACAATGAGTCCCTTAATATTATATAACTAAATAACAAATAGAGTTCATTTACTTCTGAGTGTGTATAAATACTAGACGCATGGCTTCAATATTGTAAAATTGGAGTGCGAATTGAAAACAATGTGCAAGTGTGGAATCACTTAGTCATTATTCGAGAGATGAAACCATTACAACCTAAAAAGTATCTAAACAAAAACAAATAAATAACAATTTTCTTATGTAAATTACAACCAATCATAACAATTCCATTAAAATAATTTCAAAGCAAGTAAAAAGAAAGAAAAACAAGAACAAGAAAATAATTCACTAATAATTCTGCCCGCTGACTGAATTAAATTAATATCTCCAATTTTATCATACTGAAACCAAACTGATTATAATTTGAAATTATGCAATTCAATTTACATTCACGTTTGCTCCGTTTGCACAAGTTTGTCCTCGGTCACAGGCGAAATTTGTTTACCTAAAGAGCCATTTTTACAAGATATGCCCAGGAGTTCTCTTAAACCCTAAAAAGAAGCAAATGTCAGTACATACAACATTTAAATAGGAAAAAATGCAAATATTGTTGATCAGCAGACGGAAAAATGTTGTTTTATATAAATTAAAGTTGTTCCCAGGAAAAAGTAGAGTAAAGCAATGCTGTAAATTAATTTAAAATTAATGATTACTTTATTTTCAGCTCGCAATCTGGTTAGCATCTCCTCTTCATGATATGTATCATTCTCATGCATCGAGGCAGCTTTCTTCATGACTGACGCCATCTCGTGAATCTTCTCAGCTTGTTGTCTTATAATCTCGTTGTACTTTTCATTATTCACAGTCTTGAGGTCAATTCTCGAGTTGTATATTTGTTCAGTGGTGTGTTGTCTGTACTTGGTCATTATGTGCTCCAACGCCGTCTGGTGTTCTTCGAGTGCGGCTCGCAACTCGCGATTTTCCTGTTGGATTTCTCGCAAATGTCGATTTTCTTTTTGTATATTGGCTATCAGCTGTGAGTGTGGCTTCTGGTGAGCTACTTCATTTAAAGTCTCAACTTCTTCTTGGTACTAGAAATTAAAAAATAATGTGATAAATGAGTTGTTTTATTAACGAGTTCTCTGGTTCTTTGTAAGTTGTCAAAAATTGTATCAAAATCAAGTTTTCAATGATAAATCGGTGATGTTTTGACCTTTGTGTTCTTAAAGACGTGTTTATCAAGCAAAATAAATCAACCAAGCCAACTGCCTGACTATTTCTTACTGTGTGTGTAGGAAAACAAAGAAAATCTTTCTTACCTGCTTCATAGCATCAATTTTCTTATTGATTGCGTGCGTCTCGTTAAGTAGAATGTCAGCTACGGCATCGCGTTCTTTTAAGCGGCCAGAGAGCCGCTTTGCGTCCGTAATAATTTGCTGAATATTGAGTGACATACCTTAGAAATACCGTAACTGTACACCCGTTCGATCGGAATACGAAATGTGCGCGACTTTTCGATCCAACGAATATTAATTAACTCGCCTCCGCATTGAGGTTGATTTCACTTCGCACATACGAGTTGTAGCGACGCAATCACGGCGTTCGTATGGTAAACACGATCGAGGCGTTTACCTAACCAGAATCATGCTATATGTAAAGAGCGCAGCAGTGACAACAATTAATTTATAAATTACTAAATTGCTATACAATTGACGCTGACAACCAACACTAAACGACTGGAAACCAAACAGCTGCTGCTGACTGCTGCACATGTTCGTATCCGGAAATAAAAAGTTCGAGAGCGCACGAACAGACACGAGTGTATATTGATTCTATGTGTATGTTTGGTTGCCTATAATCAAGCAGAGTTCTACATTAGAAATTATTGTTTGAAATTAGAACTTTTCCTTTACTTGAAAGTTAAATATCTTGTTTATTAAGCATATTTTAAAGAAGTTTTAGCTTAAAGCAAGTAAAAAATAGCAGTGCAAACCTCTGGTTTTGAATTGGATACAATTAAAACTTTAAAAACAATTTAAACTTGCAAATTCTATGGTACTGCAATGAAAATTTCAGGTTTTTGCAGTTTTCATTAAAAAGAACGCAACTAATCGAATTATAATGAAACTAGGTGTGTTTCTAAGAAAATTTGGTGTAATTTTACTCCTTACCTCAGTGCACAATGTGTTTTGAGGGTTTGAACCTGTTTTATTCAATCGGAACGCGCAATAGTGTAACCAACACCTGGCGTTCTATTTCTCTATACACCTATAATAGTCCCAAACTAGTTCCACCCCTAAGCAGTTTCATCGCATAGAAAACATTCCTGCTGCTGTACACACACATTTCAAATGTTAATACTCAAATTCACATTTATTAGAATAGAAAAAAATCGCAACAGAACGATTTCAATGCTTATAAAAGAGAATACAATCAACACTTGGATGAAAAGTACAAATAGAAAATACTATATATTACATCAGAAACTTGCAATGTTCGTAAATATAAATACTTCTTAACTTTACGTTGGAATAATGAGAAAAAAATTAAAATAATTGTCCTTTGGTTGGTCGCGAATACACGAGAAAACGACTCTACGCGAGGGTGTCTTTATAATAAATAAGAAAATGCTAAAAAATATGCTTAAGTCAACTCTAGCATTAGTTCGCCCGCCATCTGCAGGAAACAATAAAATATACAAAAAATACAATACATTATTAACGACTAGATAACAAACCGATATAAAATAAAATAAAGATTAAAAAAATAATAATCGCCAACCAGAAATTTTTCACGCCAAACTGTTCTTTTTTTTTGTATCATTTTGCTGCAAATTTTTTATGCTTTTTTTGTGTGTTTCAATTTTTTTACATTTTACGGAATGTTTTTTGTTTGTTTTGTTAATATTTATCTTTGATTAAATCACAGAAACGAGAACTTATAGTTTAGTATAGATTAATATTCGCCTAAGGGTAAGAAAACGTTAAGTGTTACTTTTGTTAACTTGAATATAAAAATAGATATAGTGAGATCATTACATATATCAATGCCCTATTATTATTACAACTATTATTTAATTTAAGTCTTGTACTAAGGCACGTTGAGGCACTTTAGACGCATCAATAGCTTTGTAAAATTTGAAACTTGAATACTGTGTAGAGATAATGTTGATTGAGATCATGTGTCAAACATTTTTTTGGGTAATTTTGTCCAAACAATCAAACTACCATTAAAAATTAAATAACGCAACAACCGCCAACAATAAAACTGTGAACAACTCGAGTGTAAAAATCGCCAGCACTCGTAAGTCTCCAAAAAATAAAATCAAAATAAATTAGAAGTAAACGTTGTCGACTTCTGTGGGAGTTTCAGGTTGTCCATAGGTGGGACTTTCAAATTCCCCACTGGTGACGTATTTATCTTGAGTAGCTCTGGGTTCTGGTGTTTGCACAACAGCGCCTTCAACAATTTGATCCACAAACTGAACTAGATTTTCCAGCATGGATTGTTCAACGCCGGTGGATGCGCAAATATCCACGGTGACAATCAATGGCACTGGGAGTTTAAGTCCTCTGTAAGCGGAGGTGATGCATGCGGCGGCTATCAAAGATGGCGGTGTTTGAATACTGTTCGTTTCTGAAACAATAAAGAAAATATAAACTTAAAATTAAAATTACACAACGGTGTGCAAGCTAAAAATAAAATAAAAGCATTGAATTGGTTTTTAAGGGTTGAAGGTTTAAGGTTTAAGGAGAGCTTGAATTTCTTTGCAAAGGGTGACGCCTCATAAAAAACGGCCTGTAACGGAATCTAGGAGTACACTGCATACTGCACCTCCTAACACGGGGCTACTTAACATATCCGCTCCCTGTTAACTAACTACTTCTTGTTAGGAATGCTAAAAACTAACCGTCATTCTCTAATAACATTTTCTTCATATGTTTATATGCAGTAAGTATCTATGGCTGGTTGTGTGTTGTGTTATATAACGTCGTGCAACGAATAAAAACGAAAACAGGTAGAAATTATTCAATAATAACTCGTGTATGTGTATGCGCTGAGTATGCGCACCTGGCGTCGCCGGCACAACTTAGGTAAAAACTGATCTTTTATTATTTTTTCCAGAACTAAAGAGACTTGGCTTTGCAATGGGTGCAAAACTCATTGTTGACAACAATTAACTGTAAAGCAGGTAAAATCTCAGACCGCCAAACAACTATTTAGTTTTTTGTAACTAAAAATATAGTTTTAGCAGGAAAAAGATTGAAAAATATTTTGTCAACCCAAAAACACTTAAATTCTGACTTTTCTGCTCCTATTATAACTGTATTTATTTCGGTATTAGTTGCACCTTGTGTTTTACTTCCTCGTCTCGTCAAAATTCCAGGTTTCGCGTGTCTAAAGTTTTTTGTTTTATTTTTTGTATCAAACTAACTTAACTTGTTAAAAATTTAATGTTTGTAGGAAAAATAGTAGTACGCAAGCGTGGAACAACGTCGTACTACGTCCGTGTGGCGTGGCGGCAGCAATTATGAATGCGGCAGGTGGCAGACAACAGGTACGCGCACACCGCGTGCACCTTGCGTTTGGGGCGCAGTGCGCCCGCTCGCGAGATGTCTTCGATTACTACGCGGTTAAATCTTTGGACGCAGCGCGCTACGCAGCTGGCATCTCAACTTCAAAGACATTTAATTTCCATTTAAAAACGTATCTAATCATTTTTATATATTTTTCTTAAAAAATAAAAATAAATTGATAACGCCAGGTGCAAAAATAACGTATGTAATATTTTCTGAGACATTTTCCAAGTGTGCACATTGGGGTCTTTCCCTCCGCTTGCTTCACAAGAAAACCATGCGCCGCGTAACGAAAACACTTATTGTTATCGGTACCCACCTGGGTAGGGCGCCTTATTAGAACCTTATTCTTCACCCTAAAATGTCTCCGCACATGTATATATTGTTAACGTCACTTCGGGAATATTTTCAACAGTCAAAAACTTACGGTGTTCCAAAAAATCAGATATGAAACACGTATGTAATATCGCATCGAGGGAACGCAATTACAGCTGGTATGACTATATGACTATGACCATACATCTGGATCCGGAGTAATGTGAGTGCCTGTACAGTACACTTATTCAAACACCGAACACACTAAAGTCAGGTGTCACATATTTACACTGCAGGAGCAATCGCTTAAATATCCCAACGCGCCGATAAAACACGACCCACTTCCTGGTATGGTTACTGATGCGTGTGACCATTGGACACCAGGGTGTATTTTATAGCCGATTGCTTTCTATTTCTAAACAATGGGAAATATTAAATTTGGCACGTGCCAGCACATCTGTTACCAGAATATTTTAACTTTAATTTTAAAATCTATATATATATATATATATATATATATAAATGAATTGCTGTTCGTTGTTAGTCTCGCTAAAACTCGAGAACGGCTGAACGGATTTATCTTATCTTGGTCTTGAATTATTCGTGGAGGTCTAGGAGAAGGTTTAAAAGGTGAGAAAAATTCGAATAATTGCCGGGAAAATCCTCAAAACAGCTCTTTTCTATAGAATAAAATTTGACATTGAGATTCAATCATAGTTATAGTTAAATAGATGAATTCGAGATGGCGCGCTGAAGTGCATTATTGACAAAACTTTATATAATTAATTTCTTTAAATTAAAATTGCTAATCTTATTGATAGAATTGACACTTACTACGAGTATGTCTAGAACAAGAGAGTAAAAACGAATTACATTTTTATTAAACACTGCCGGAACAAAGTCGCGGGCAACAGCTAGTAAAAAATAAATTTTTTGTTTAAATATAAAATTAGTGTGATTTATTTGATGTATAAGTGGCAGTTATATTCAAATAACGGGCGTTCGACTAGGTTGGCAAACACGACGCGATTTCCCTTTCGAGGGTACTTTCTTGATGAGGGGTTAGAAACCAGATTACCTACGCAGACGCCAGTCGCAAGAAAACAATGCAAGTAAAAGTCTTGTTGCGAAAGGGACTAGCGAAAGCTATGTACTCGTACATAGCATACCTCGAAACATGAAGGGTGAGTAAGATTGCCCTCCAACTACCCCCGGTCGTACCATACACACACAAAAGAAGTGCATTCCGGCTTTGAACTCGCAAAGATTTTTTGCTTTCTTACGCGACCATAATAGAAGGCTCACTGCACCCTGTCTGGTGGTGTATATGTACACCTGGCCTCCTCCCGAAATCCCGACCTGACCTGACGTAAGCTCGCGTGTTGCGTCTTTCAATGCAAAAGACGATCGACCCGATCGACCGCCGTCTCGTCGTCTGCACCAGCACACACGCGGATGTGGATTTATTTCTTTTGCTTGTGCTTCGGGGTGTGCGCGGATTGAAAGCGATTTGGCGAACAATACCGTCTGCGACCCGGTCGCTTAGGGTAGTCACCATTGTGTCTGGCATCTTGCGTCTTAAGATCTGCCCTGATTTGTTTCCAGGTGATACCGACCGAGGGTAAAGACACCCCCGTTGGAATGGCACGCGACTGCCGGACATCATGGTTACATACAATTGCACGCGACACCTTTAGCTTGTCTTCCCTTTCTTTAAGATGTTTTGTTGGCTTTGGGAGTTAAAGCAAACAATGATATTGGCTTTGAATGCAGCTGCCATAATCACAAAGTTACACAAACCAAGAAACTGAACACCCGTTCGATATCAAACTTATCTAAATAAAATTCAAGCGGTTTATATATATATACATTGAAAAGTGAAAGTCAAAAATGAATTGGTTTGTCCTTGATGCAAAACATCTGGATGTAGCTGCTGGTAGCCCTTTAAAAATGGCGAAATTTAAATGCCCGAATCGCGACATGTGCTTTTCGCTGCACCTGGACTCCACCACTCACCACGAAATCAAAGCATAAGCTTCACGCGCCGAAAAAAAATCATAATAAAAACTCGCGAGCGCCGAGGCATCTGTTGCTATTTGCTGTACAATGAATTTGCTCAACCTACAACCACACCATCAGTATAATAATTCGCTTTAACTGGTTTGGGGTTTGCTCTCTACTCTGCGTATCGACATGTGCTTCATTTGCAATTTCTGCAGCGCGTCGAAACTGGTATGGGCGGTCGCGACCCCCGAACGACCCTTTAATATGCACCTTGTCCGCGCATTATTACGCATTACACCCTCGAATGGTGTAATAAAATCGCGTGCAGGAATAACTTGCTGCCACCATTCAAGGTGTGTGCGCATACTTTTACACTCTACCCTTACGCAGCTGTAGGTAAGTAAGCAGATGTCAAGTAAATCGAATAAAGCACATAAAAAACTAGCAGCGCGATGAAGCGCGTTAGGGGTGGTCATCGGGGGAGTACCACCACACCAATTCGATGACAATTAGTGCATGAAAGTTCAATATTTACACACCACATTTTCTATAATGATGGAATGTTTGGGTATTAACTTGGTGACTTACCGGTGTAGAATACTGCAATGAGGGTGTGCGCGTGACGACGGAGCAAGTCCTGATGAACACCCCATGGATGACGACTGATGATCTGATCGACATAGTCAAAGGCAGTGATGGACGCCAAATTCCACTTCAGTTTGGATAACACCAGTAATTCCCAACTCTGTAAACATAGAATTAAAAAATAAAATGAGTGTCATCCTTAGGGTTGGTTGTGGTCATACCATGACCACATAAATTAGATGCGCGACCAATAATCCTAATTGTGAGAACTGCAGATGAAAAAATGCAGATCTATGCCTTTACCTTTGCCTCCTAAGAGGGTTCAGAACAAAAAATAGAATAAACTAATATAAATAATGCACCGCTTGTTATTTATCCTCTCGCGCTGGGTCTCTATGCGTTTTCGATCAAGGAGGGCGCAGGACAATAGCTTGTAGCATTACGTAGAATGCAGTTTAAGGGAGTCTCGAGGGATACGTTGTTTCCCACAGCGCAGGCAAGGTCAAGAAAATTCGCGACAACCGAATATCCCACGTGAATTTATATAATATACTTCCCTAGCTTCCGATTTGTATATCCGTTGGGATATCGGTTACAAAATAATGAAATTATAGGCCAAGGAAGTCTCTGCTGTAACTAATAATATGTGCCCTTTTTTCAATCGCTTCCGTATTCACTTAAGCTACAAGACGTTTGTAACTGACAAGACAAAAAATAATTGTGGTTAAGTTTTGGTTGAATGATTTTTTCTTTAAATTTAATATTTAATCAATTTGTATGGAGTTACCCCAAAAGTCGATAATCAATAAAAGCAGGTCGTCTTGAGTACTTAACAGCTATTGTAATTTAATACGAGCTAATGATCGTTACACATTAAAGACTTTAAGGGGATGAAAAGCTTGAAAGACACCAAATGTTGTTGAGTGTTCTTTTGGCGGGTGAAATTTCTTCTTCAAGACATATGTCGCGATGAGTTACGCTCAGTGCACCAGAACGCGCGCCTCTTTCCTAACGACTTTCCACGCAACCGATGTTCCAGAAAACACCACAAGACGTAAAATAAACACATACAATTAATAAGCACCCTTAGTATCAAGTACCTATAGCTATATATAATTTACTTCCTTGGATTCCACGCAATTCAACCGTTTTGATGCAAAAAAAAAGCAGAAAAATTACAAAGTCACCCTTATTCCCACACTTATTGTAAGAAAAGCGAAATTCAATCCACCCCAAACCCACATGCGAAGCTTGCGTCAATAATCGCAATCGCAATCACAATCGCCATCATTTGACATCGTTTACGAAAAGTTCGGTCTCACCGTCAAGGTGTTTCGGATGTGATGTGAACCTTATATGGGAATTTTGTCCTTTGTGCAAGGGTCCGGTCCAATTCCGATACGGGCCACCTTTCGGCACCGTTTTTTCGGGGAGGGTATAGGCGCATAATAGAAAAGGGATGAGCACAGAGGCGACAAGAATGGAATAGAAGCAAAACCGGAACACGTTAAATATTTTGAATCTATGATGAGGTGAACTACCCGAAGACGAATATGAATAGAAAAAAACGGATATTGGAGGTGCTTCCCATGAAGAAAAACAGGGTCATAAAGATCTACATAAACCAACATCCCTAATATTATATACCCAACTACGAGGTGAAGACAATTATTTCTTACGCAAGTGTAGGCACGAAAAATATAAAAGTTTAAGAAAAAAATTGAAAGTTGCCCAACCGGAAGGATGTACGATGTGAAATTATGTTAATGTGTATCAAAGATGAAGGATAAATCACATCCTTCCTGTATTACTCAATACCAAAACCCCAAAGATACCAATTAAGATTTTATGTCACAAAATTCAGATTATGAAAAAAACGCGGTGATTACACGACCCTCGCAAAGGAAGTTTTATATTTGAAGGTGAGACAATTGTCATCCGGCAATTTTATCAGCAGGATCTCCTAAGATTGTAGACGCGTGCAAAGTCAAGACTTTATGACATGCTGCGTGGGTTCTACAAAGACCGATATGCTTGATATATAAATTGGCCCTTTCCGTATCCGATGCACCCGAAGTGCGCACGTATCTGGAGATCTCTAATGTCTCAAGACACGTGCGAGGGTCGCGTGCGTGAGCAACCACCTTGAATCCTCTTCCCGGACACGACATAATGACACAAAACACAAAATCGACCGCAACTAATTTCGTATCTTACAAATTACCTCCGTTGTAAAATATTGCAAAAGTGTTTGGTATAGTACAATATAGAAAAATGGTAACTCACCGAAATGTGTTCGTGTGTGACACTGTAGTCGGTGTATGCACAGAGGAGATCAATGGGAAGGTGCGACGATGAGCGCACTTTGGAGGCGAGAAGCAGACAGGTAGCGCCGAGCATCTGCAGCTGCTGTCGTTTTATGTTGCACGCGCAGAGAAAACGGTCCATGTAGTTGATCGCCAGCGGCAGTACCTGATCCTCGCACATTTGTTCCTCACACACCTACACCAACAAACAACAAGTGTAAAAACTTCCATCAAACAACAAAAACTAGAAATAAATTAATTTTATTTAAACAAATGTACCTCCAGCATCCATGTGGTGACCACTTTGCGCATGAACGGCTGCAAATCCGTCTGGAAAGTGTTGAAGTAATTGAAAGACGGCACGTAGAGATGTTCATCATTAAGAAGATTCAGTAACACGCGGTCGTCTGAGAAATACGTGGGATCTAGTTTAGCGTATAGAGATGAGTCAGCTTGTGGGGATCTCGCCATTTCGAAATTTAAAAAACGGTTGATCCGCAAATCCAAGGAAACGCGTTAGAAATAGTTCTAATTCACTTGTTGATCACACAATTCAATCGTGTGTATTAAATGTCACTTAGCACACTTAGTTCATGTTAACTTTAGTATTATATTGATGAGATTTTGCAAGTTGGGGTTCGTTGTTGCAGACAGCGGGGTGCCGATGTCGTTGAAAGTCGTCTATGAAAACACAAGTTCACTAAAACCGACTCGGACGCAGACTGAACGTAGGGCGCTCGCTCGAACACCAAGCACGTTGTGGAATAAGCAGTCGCGTGTAGCGCAACGGTTTTATAACTCTTGGGGTAGGCAAGAGCATGCGCACTATAAGATTAAAACTTCGCACACCTGGTAAAGTTTGAGCTTTTCAGGTAGATTACGGGCAACGTTTTTGAATTGTCGCTTTTAAAGTTATAAATATCAAGAATTTTGGTATAAAATAGCAAGATTTTAAATGTTTAAAGAAATTAAACACTCAAAATGCCTCAGAAATCATGAAAATGAAGAAAATTACCTGAAATGCATTAAAATGTCACTTAAAATTGTAATTTTCCAAGAAAATGTTTTCAGAAGTAATTTGCAGCTTACTACATATCAAAAAGTTCATTAAAAGTTATTGTTTAGTAACATTATCGAATAAAATCAACCCATTACTCATTTTGCATTTTTTTCTTGTCTTCCAAGTCGAAAATGACTTAAATTTAAACAAAATAAAATCAACAATCTCCTAAATTCGTCAATACGAATTCCGCCACCTTAGAAACGAGTGCGTGCGTCGTTGATCGCTGTCTTACCTCCGCCCATAACACAACTAGCTAGGGCACCTAGAGAAAAGAAGTCTCTGCTAGGGTACGCATTTTTCCGGACTTACCTGTTACAACAATTCTTCCTTGACATCTGCTACACATTGCTTTATATTAGATCCAAAGGTTTTTTTCATCTCTTCTCTCGTGTCTAGTATAATGATAGTCAAGGTATTGGCTTACCTTCATCTTTGTACTTCTTAGTACCATTTTTATATAAAAAATATTGAAAAAGTAAAAAATCTTAATATTCATAAGCAGATGTGATGGCACGTGTTGCATATTATTTCTTTGATCCGTTTTTTAAATTTCTACAGCAAATAATGTTAATATAAATTAGAATAAAATTGAAGCGCATGTAAATTTCGCGTTCCTCAAGTTCACACAGTAAAATTTGTGTGTCCGCAATTAGTCCGCGGTCATACCCTGCAATTAGGGCGCATAATTGCGTCGCAATTGCGCGTCCCACGCACAATTTTTTTCCGGTGACATACCGACACAGAAAAAGTAACCCTAATATTCAATACATGCATGATCCGTGTTTGCGTGTGTGTATGTCAGACTGTCGCATGTTGATGCACGCATGTGGTTTTTGGTTTATCGCATCGCAATGATCTACTTTTAATTGCAATCGCATGGATAGGATAGGGTTACGATGACACAAATTGCACTTTTGCGCTCGCTTGTTCGCCGGCGTATATTCTTAAACGTCGTAAACCTATTATCACATTTATATGTATACAAAAAAAAGAAGAGTGCAAGCCTGCCGTGGTTGCATCGCAATAATACTCTTAACTAGTAGTTAATCAATAATCGTATTTTACATAACAGGACTCTGCCGAGAGTGATTAAGTTCGAAATGAAACTAATTAAATAATGTAATATACAAGTGAAACGCAATAAAAATAAAAATAAAAAATATATATACGAATGTATATGAAACTATCTTAATACTATGATCGATAAATTTCATTTCTTTTCTCGCATCATCTGCTTAAAAATATTTGGCTCTAGCTGACGCCGTTCTGCTTAAGCTTTTCGCTTGTATTCGGCGTGCGCGACAAAGCCCGCAGCTTCTTTACCTGCTCCTGCGTCAGTGTAATGCGGTCACCAGTTTCGGTACCGCGGATCAGCTGTTTCACCCTCTCGGTCGTCAAGTGAGTGAGATCAATTTGCATCACTTCTTCCTCACGATTGGCAACGTTATTATCCAGCGAACGCCGCTTACTTTTGAACTCAGACTTCTCAGTTGTAGGTGGTTGTAGGCTCATGCGCTGATTGTGCGTCTTAGCGCCTGCTTTCACCTTCGCAACCTTCGAGATGCCTCGGTTTTGGATGCGCCGCAGCACTGATTTTGCGGCTGGAACAGTTTGCTTTGGCTTCGTTGGGTGTGGTGATTGAGGCACTTGCGGTGCTTCCTCCCGTTGCTCTTCGTCAGAGTCTAAACATATCACTTCAGATGGCGCACTTTTGGTTGTGGATTGGTTGACTTTATGAGGCAATTGATTACCAGCTGGCTTATCGGCTGCCGCAGTGGCCTTCGTGATTAGGTCTTTTACCTGTTGGCAAAGGGTTGTTAAGTTAAACTTGAAGGATTACTTGTTTACTTTTAATCTGAACAAACGATTACCGATAAACGGGGTTAATGTCAGGAAAAACCCAAATATTTAAATAATTCTACTAATTTCGTGTTAAAATAAATTAATTAAGTGCTACAACATTTAGAAAGCAAATAAAATCTTACCCTTTGTTTAAATTCAGTCTTCGTCATGTCATTTTGATCAATAATTTGAGCAATCGCCTTCTTAAACTTGAGACTTTTACCCTCGGCTTCACGTAACGCACGCCTTGCATCTTGCACGCGGTCGTACATCAAGAATTTTTGCGCCTCGGATAATCGCATAATGCCAAAATCTCCAATTATCTGCAAAGCAAACGAGAGGGTCAACATGCATGCGTTTCACCAAACACTTATCCGTCCACAATAGCTGATACTTACACAAATCTCCTTGAAATACTTCTGTGAAATAACTCCCCGATTGATATATTCAAGATAATGCGCTGGTCCCACCGGCGTAACGACAATCTTAAACGTCGAGGGTATGCAGATAAACACTTCGTGCAATTCTCTGCAATAAATTGTAATATTTACAATCAATTCGTGATTTTATTAGGATTAGTCAACTTACCGACTAAGCCACTGAACAGCATTCTCTAACAACGGGAAGTAAAACTGTTTCTTGTTGTCACCAGGCCAGTAAACAAACACCTCCTTGTCGATAACATAGGCAAGTATAATGCCGTTGCCAAAATTCAACCGGAAGCAAATTGGTTTCGCCAACTTGGGCAGATACATATTCATTTGTTTCATGATGATTTTCAATCGCATGTTGAAACATTTTTCTAGATTCGTCGAATCTATTCCTTTGGCTTTGGATACAATATTATCCAATGTAGCAACATTCATCAGTTCCTCCATGTTTTCCCGAGAATTAGCCTGAGTTATGTTTTTGTTTAATTTGTTTGCCTTTAGTGGAATTTTAATCAATTCAGGCATTTTACCTGGTGGAGGCAGGTTGTTCACATCAACATGCTCGAACCCATTATGCATAGGTTTCACAAGTTTCTTATTACGTTTCAATGTTAAATCTACTTTCTGTGATTTTAAAGAAACGTCTGTGGATTTGGGAATTGATATAACTGTATCTTCAATCGCAATGATATCGGACGCTGGTTCGGATTTGATCTGAACTGCATTTGACTCACTTGCAAGTTCCTGAGATGATTTCCGATGAGTTTTCTTTTGCGTTGGTACAGATACAGGTGTAGGTGTAATTGTAAGGTCTGAAGACTTCATCAATCCCTTCATTTCATCCATATCTGTGAGATCTATAACAGGTTCACCTTGTTTATCAGCTGGTGAAACCGGTGGTGGTTCAGAGACGCGGCCATATTGCGAATACCAGAGTCCAGTGTTCGATACATTTTTGATTCCTCGCATGGCATTAAAATCGTCGGTGTTCATCAACTCGTTATTAACAAACCGCAGTGTTTCCAATCCATGCTCTTCATCATTATAATAAGGCCCGATAAAAATCCTGTCCTGTATTGTTGGCGGTACATACAAACCAAACAATTTGTGTTTGTAATTCGCTGACACTTCATATGTATTGATAACAATTGTCTTCTTATACCTGCCAGCTACTTTCATAACAGTTAAAATATCGCTACACTTAATACGGAACTCGTTCCGTGTGAATGCTAAGATGGCAAAGTTCGAGTTTATCATCAGGACTCTCCACCTGCAATTGCTGAGTATATGTGGTAGAGCAGCAGACAATCTTGGCTCAGCCATACGCGCTTCTTTCTTATTCATCAACAGTAACTTTTTGGGTGCAAATGTACCATTAGCAAACAGAACATGTTCAACAGTTTTGTAATACTTTTCGTTAACCTTTTGAATGACTTCTTTTACCACCCCATTGGTACTATCACTGCTTGTATCCGCTTGATTTTCTTGTTGTGATTGTTCATTTATTGCATTATTTGAAGTTTGATTGTTTTTCGAACAAATACCGCAAATCTCCCAATACGGATCATTAATTTTCAGTATCACTAAAATGTTGTCGCTGTTCTTCTTGTCAGGAACTGTTTTCGTAACAATCCACTTGATAAACTCCACTTTGATACTGTTAGGGTCGGCCTTCTCATACTCACGAATATTATTGTATCCTCCTTTCGGATTCGACATCGAATCGGTGATGATAAAGCGCAGTTTACTAGTGTTATTGCTGATCCAAATATAGACTGCATTACTTTCATACAGTTGTACTAAAGCCGCCCAGAGTAATAATCGGAATTCATTTAAAGGTGTTGTTTTATTACCAATCATCGCGGAGAATTGTTGACTAATAGCCTCTGTTGGCGAATATAAAGCACCCGAGATTGTCAACGCTCTTCCTATAATTTTCAATGTTCTCGGTTTGGTTGTGTTTGTAAGATTTGCAAGCTCATCAGTTGTTTTACGTTTACGTTTCTTACGTGTTTTAGTAGTATCATTCCCGATGGACTCATCATCGTCGATGTTAACAATTTCGTTTTCTTCCCATGGTAAAGGTGCGAGTTTCTTTGAGTCTCTTTTTGCGAATATTGTAGCAATCGCATCCTTTTTCGGCATGTTATGGTCTAGTGGAAGAATAATCCACCTGTTTACTATTTCTGGGTCCACTGTAGTGTCGTATTTAAGTTTACGAGCCATCATGTTTTTAAACTTATTAGTTCGGTTCCTCTCGCGGAAGAACTCACCAGTTCCACGCATACGTGCAGATAAACCTTCGGGATTACTAGTGCTTTCTTCTTTTGTTTTTACATTATGCACATTATGAACAGACTGACTCAAAGGTATTTCTGTAAGTTGATGCTGGTGCTTCTCTGATGTGATACCAAGTTCCATGGCTGATTCTGGTTTGTGCTTTGCTGACCACAACCTATTCAATCTATCATTCTCAGAATGACTGTATTTAGCGAGACCTTTACAATGACAATCATACAAATTATGTACCAAACAATACGGAACAATATCATCAAAGTTACACCTGACAAGATTCACAACGCAGTTATTAAGTTTCTTATCAGTTTGAATGATTTTCTGTGTGACAGCTTCAGAGAGAACTTTCTGAGGTGTCGCCTTCGTAGAGTCATCAATGAAACTAAAGTGAAAACCTTCAAATCGTTTAAAGTTGAATTTCGGTGTTCGTTTGCTGACGCGATTATTAGCAAGGATGATTGTTTTATTCTTGGATCGAATCGCTGTTTGCGTAAAATCTCTTTCCTCTCGAGCGGTAATGTTACGCTTTGCTTCCTTATTGAATCGACTGAGTGTTCTCTCATTGAGCAAGCTTTTGGAATCTTCTTTACTCTCATTTTTGCAGCGTGCTTCAAAGCCGCAAACACAATTGAATATGCATCGTGTTTCGCCGCAATGATTCGAAGGCGGATATCGACTGGATATACTATGACATACACAACCGAGCAGACAATGAACGCTGCATGACATTGGTTTCTCTTCTTGAGGTTCAGATGGTTCATCATTAGGTACATTTACAGTGCGTACACTTAATCTACGCAATTCGCAGTGGACTCGATCATATTCCAGCTTTTTCTTCGGTTGTGTGGTGGTTTCCTTATTTTCTTCTTTTTTATTATCATTACCCACTGATGCCAATTGTACATCTAGATCACTATCGACTTTGCTCTCGACATCAGTATCATATTTGAGCAAACTGTCTTCTAACTCTTTCACCTCTACATAGTCCAACATTTTTGAGATAACATGTTCACACGAATGTAAAATGTCTTCTTCAGTTTCCGGTTTGTTATTTATTTTTTCCTTTTCATCCTCGTCGATGAATTTTTGTTTCTTCTTTACATATTTTGGGATGCTCCTGCGCATCATGACTTTCTCCTGTTTGTGTTTATACCCGGCTGGAAATTGGAAAGGTTTCACATCTTCTTTGCTTTTAGGATTATCACCATCAACCAGGACACTTAATGCAAACTCAGCTCTTCCTTTCGAGACATCAAACGTGTCGAATTTAACAAAATGACGAACGACTGGATCAACTTTTTTACCAATCTGTGGTTTAACTTCAACGTGGACTTTCGGAAGTGGCACAATAACAGTTTCCCAATCCTTGCATCCATTCACCTGCAACTCCTGCTTCTTGCATAATGGTCCAGGACGATAATTCACTGTAGGAGTAGCTTTCAAAATAGAAGGTTTTACTTTTTGATAATTGCACACGGATTTCGGTACAAGATCAAAGTTGCCCTTTCGCTTGATATCAGTAACTTTATAATAAAACGTTTTATTCACTGGTTTTCTGGTGACAACTGAAAACGTGAGAAACTTAACACTCGAGCGGAACTTGAATTGAGATTTGACGCAATCTTTGGGCGCAGATTCCTCCTCGGTAAGAAATTGAATGTCGTCATTTTCCTGAGCCAGCTGTGGAACAATAGTGGTCGGATCAAAAGGTATCAATAAACTTTCATTATCTTTATCATTATCAAGACTTATATCCTCGATTACAGGAGACTCAAATCTAGATGAAATCGGACGTCGGGAAAACTTCTTCGCTTTGAATTTTTCTGCTCTTCTTTTCTTCGGTTCAGCACCGTCAAATTCATCCGACATCATCTTCCTCTTCTCAGCCAAAGTTCTCGGTTTGTACACATTTGAATGTTTAATTTCTTCTTTGTCTTTCTCTTTAACATCGCCACATGAATTGGAATCTTCGGTCTCGGCAAGCTCAAGTTCTTTTCGCTTCTTATCCATCTCGACATCGACAAGAACGCAGGAATCTAGTAGATTAATATTATGATTCGTGGATTTCAAATTTGGAACGTTATAGCTAATATTCAGGTCTTTTTCTTGTAGGAAACCATCTAAACTATTGCTGGCGAATACATTACCCGACCCATTGTTCTCGGATCGAGTCTCTTCGGCAGATCCAACTAAGTATGAGCAACTCGGAGTTGGATCTTCACCAACTTTCGAATCAACATCATCTACACTTTCAATACATTCATCTGCATCAAGTGTTAGCAGTTTTTTCTTGCTCCAACCTTTAATCTTTTTATAGTCCTTCGTTTTTGTGAGTTTGATGGTAGGTAAATCAAGATGATCATTGATGATGACTTCTTTCAGAGACGAATTTTCGTCAGCATCAAGATCCACAGGATTCAGTTGTTTACATTTGTCAAGATCAACTCCACCAGCAACAGAGACAATTTTAAGTCCTAATTTAGGAAAGGATGTATCTGTAGAAGGTTTAACCGCCTGTGCTTTCGGTGCTCTCTTTTTATAATGTGTACCAGTAAAGTCAGGAATCTTAGCTTCAAATAAAGATCCTGCTTTCTTCTTTACTTTTAACATTTGCAGCTGACTGCAGAGTTTTTCCCTCATATCAATGCCATTAACAACCTCATTTTCATCTAGATTTTCAACATTGTCTTCATCCTCGTCTTCTTGATCTTCATTATCATGCTGATCTTCCTCTTCAGTAACAAATTCTCCACTTTCCATCAACCATGGAGGTTTCGTCAATCGCCCAGTTCTCCTTTCGCTTTTCCTCACGCATCCAATTATAGGTTTCTTTGGTTTTTCGTCTTCATGGTTTACATTCCCTTTTGCTTGTGATTCTTCAACATGTCCGTTTGACAAAGACACTGTTTCAGGTTCATCGTTATTCTCATTCTCACTTTGAAGTTTCTGCTCAATTAGCTGTGCCATTTGCAGTCGACTATGTTTTGTGATTGGTCGTAAAAATGGCATCTCAGAAGGTAACTCATTCTTATGTTGAATCGATTGGATTGGAATCAATTTAGGTAATTCTTTATCTTCAGTTGAATTAACGTCAGATGTAGACACCTCCTCTTGAAGCAAAGGTGGTTTATCCATTTCTCCTACAAGACATGCTTCTTCAATTTCTTCTTCTACTACAATCATCAATGTCTCTTCTTCTGGAGAATTTAATGCATCTTTTTACAATTTACTTGAATTTCTTCACATGCTTCTACATCTGTAGCAATATATTCTAGTGTACTTGCTGTTGAGTGTTCTTTATCAATTTCATCTGGTACAGCCTCTTGTATTTCAATATTTGGAGGTGAATCTTCAATTACTTCTTGAACAAATATTTGAACACCTTGCATTTCTTCATTAGTATCATCTGTTGTTCCTATATACTCTTGTACAGTTGTGTCATACTCCTTAGAATCTATTTGTGTCTCTGCTTCATCAACAATTTCTTCAGAAACATTTTCAGGAACAACATCTGTAGATTCCTCCTCCTGTGTTGGATTTAATTGCTTGGTAACTACTGCACTATCTACTACAACACTATTTGTGGCAGCTTCATCATCAATAGTGTCAACTATTTTTTCAGTCTTGGCTATTTCTACTCCTACAGCAACCATGTGTTCATTGCCAACTTCATATTTTGCATGTGATGCAAAATCATTGAATGTTAAACCATCTTGAACACCCATGACTTCTTCCTTTTCATCATGTCGAACATATTCCTGATTGATTTTCAGTGCACTCGACTGCAGAAAGTTAACAGGCTCCATGTTTCAACCACTGCAGTCGACTATGTTTTGTGATTGGTCGTAAAATGGCATCTCAGAAGGTAACTCATTCTTATGTTGAATCGATTGGATTGGAATCAATTTAGGTAATTCTTTATCTTCAGTTGAATTAACGTCAGATGTAGACACCTCCTCTTGAAGCAAAGGTGGTTTATCCATTTCTCCTACAAGACATGCTTCTTCAATTTCTTCTTCTACTACAAGCATCAATGTCTCTTCTTCTGGAGAATTTAATGCATCTTTCTTACAATTTACTTGAATTTCTTCACATGCTTCTACATCTGTAGCAATATATTCTAGTGTACTTGCTGTTGAGTGTTCTTTATCAATTTCATCTGGTACAGCCTCTTGTATTTCAATATTTGGAGGTGAATCTTCAATTACTTCTTGAACAAATATTTGAACACCTTGCATTTCTTCATTAGTATCATCTGTTGTTCCCATATATTCTTGTACAGTTGTGTCATACTCCTCAGAATCTATTTGTGTCTCTGCTTCATCAACAATTTCTTCAGAAACATTTTCAGAAACAACATCTGCAGATTCCTCCTCCTGTGTTGGATTTAATTGCTTGGTAACTACGGCACTATCTACTACAACACTATTTGTGGCAGCTTCAGCATCATCATCAATAGTGTCAACTATTTTTTCAGTCTTGGCTATTTCTACTCCTACAGCAACCACGTGTTCATTGCCAACTTCATATTTAGCATGTGATGCAAAATCATTGAATGTTAAACCATCCTGAACACCCATGACTTCTTCCTTTTCATCATGTCGAACATATTCCTGATTGATTTTCAGTGCACTCGACTGCAGAAAGTTAACAGGCTCCATGTTTCAACCACTGTGCAGCAAATACCTAAAAATTACATATAATTAGTTAAATGATAACACACTGCACATATTAAACTAATTATTTAATTACTTGACACTTATTCTCCACACTTCTCATTTTTAACATTTTCTATAGAGTGCTTTAAACATGGACGCTCAAGGATTGTCGAATTTGCGCGCGCATTAATAACTGGTATACATAAAAGACGAATGTATTTTAAATACATTACACACAGGATAACAATGTTTCGATCGTTGCAAATAAACAGCAGTTAATTTCCGGATACAAACTGAGTTTGTTATCAAAAAAATGATTCGTAGATTAGCGCGAACTTTCAGATTAACCTCTGAAGATTCTTCAGATTGGGTAAGTCTAGAGCGTCGATACCAATGTGATGCAGTTTGACACTACACACCCGCACATACACGGATGAGAGCACGGCGTGAACGTGTGAATCACTACATGCGGTTCATTCTTCCCCAAATATAACAAATATTACAACAATAGCGAATGCTATTTCAGAATGCAAACAATTGCTTGGAATTACCATGTCCTCTGCGACGATCTTGTCTTGTGATGATTACATTCACTTCGTTATTACCATTGCTGGACGCAACGATTGCAATGAGCGTTATGGAGTTACACTAAACCGTACTTAGGCAGCCTGGTGGCGTTGGGCCGTGCTATGGTGCACGCACACCTTGTAATAACGCACAAGAAAACGTGATTTTTATCGTTGTGTACTGCGACGCGGGTGGAATTTGATGATTTAGCGAAGCGCGATGGTTTGCAGGAGACGACGTACGCGACGATTTGTACTCTGCGAACGGCAAGCTCGAATGATTCGGGTTGATAGCGGATGACGGCGGGCAGCGTGCGCTCGGCGGTTAACCAATCGACGCCATCTTGTATATGGTGCACTCTGTGAACGTAACACAACAAAATGGCCGACGAGGATACTCATACCCACCCAATACAGCTTTAATGTATCGTTATCAATTACAATGGTGAATTATTACAATTTGTTTATAACAATTGCAATTTTGACAGTCATCATAATATATATTTTTATATTCTGTATAGTTGTGTGTTATTCTATTGCTACATCAAGGTAGAATTAGAGAATCAATAAAATTATGATAAGTGACTTACCACTACCGCATTGGATTTGTTTTCTTCGCTGAGTTGAGTTCAAGATCACGCGCTGCAACCTGGGCAAAAACGACTGATGTAAACAATCTGTATTAGCGTTTTGTTTTAGAAACAAACTGACATTTGGAATACTAAAATCCATAACCGTCATTTGTTTCGTTTCTTCTAAGCCAGTATTTTCTTAACGAACAGCAAATGCGCTGTGTAATTAGTGCCAAAATACAAAGCTCTATCAAATTTGTCAATATTTATATAGTGTTAAATTGTATTAACTATTTCGAAGCTTTTAGGGTGTTTATTTGAAGGTTATGAATAAAAACATACCCGTTGTAACAATTCTACTAAAGCTCTAACATATCATAAAGGAAAATAATCTAAGTATAATTGTGATTTGGCACACACCTGCATTGATGGCTTGGTTATGAAAAAATATCCACAAGAGTTTCGGCAACACTTGGTAAACCTGCTTTTTTACAAGCATAGATGTTCACCTTGATTTAATATAGGCAAACACATATACATCACACGATACGTTAATGCATGCTTTTTCCTGCTGATATAAAACCAAGATAAATTTTAAATTTAAATAAGATATATTATCTAGTTCCGCTGATAAGATTAATCTGAAGTTAGTCACAATTACACAGAAAACACTGTCTTTATCAGGTTGGATGCCACACACCGCGACAGTACGAATAAACCGAATGAGCTGTGCAAGGTCTGTATGATCCGGAAGGAAAGATTTTAACCTAACTTTCTCAGCGAGAAAACATACCACTCAACAAATATTGTTTCTACATCCTCTTAATTGACAAATCTAGTAGTACTTCTTCAATTTACGTTAGATATTGTTACGCTGCCATTTTAGATTTGTAAGATATACTTGTTGGCACGTTTGACAGCTCATCAATTGCAGAGAATTAAACTCTTTTACTTACGATTGTTATTCGCGAATAACCGCTGCAGTGGAAGTTCCAGCAGAAAATGATGACTTCTTAATGTGACTCGCTTTCTGAAGTGGTGATAACGTCTTGAAACACGCTGGCGATGCAAGCGAAGCAACAAACAACGTGGCGTCATCAGTTAACTGCCGACCGCCATCTTGTTTATATCAAGCTGCAAATTGAAAATGGCGCTTGGTAATACATATACATTTGCTAATAACCTGAAATGTTTCTTAATTTACAAATTAAAACACAAATCTACTTACCAAATCAATGATTCTGATTATAAAATCACAATTATTAAATTAATCATCACTAATTTATAATTAATCTATGAATAAGTTATTTAATATGCTGTGTTCGTCTCAGAAATACACAGTAAATTATTTGTTTACTGTTCGTTGTTTTGTTTGCTACGTAATATATAAAAATACATAAAATCACCAATGAATTGATTGTGCAGTGAAAGTCTTAGAGATGTCGCCCTCATCTGGGTGAATATTTGAATTTTGCGTAGTTCGCCACCGCACCATAGGCGGCGCTAGTTGTATCACATTCAGAGAAATAATTTGTTTTTATTTCAAAATAAAATCTTCATTAACTAAATGAAAACACTGAATTACTAAATTAATATAATTTATAAACATAGAAATAACTCTCCGTAAGCATTCTACATTGTTTTATTCTCAACTGTGAGTTAATAAAAGCGTTTTTTCTTTAATACACCAACAACACGCTTTACAAAATTACAAAATTCAAAAATTTTATTATAAAAATAAAATAAATACGTGAACAAAATAAAACCTTAATAAATAATCTACATTTAATGCTCAACAAGTATTAATCGAAAAATAAACGTGAGTCTGTTTATACAATTTAGTAATTTGTTAATGTTGCATCCGCTCACTCTATCACACTTGTTACCGCCGCTTGCTTTCTGATATTTTGATGCAAAATCGAATCAATTCTTGGAGTGCGACGAAGAGCGTCAATTCCCGTGCGTTGCTGCGAGCTGGCATGGTCTGGGAGGCGCAACGCGGGCGCCACGACGCCGACGCAACAATACGGAGCCGCCGCGACCCATAAACCTGCGGCGCTGCTCACAGTGCGACGGAAGAGTTTCCAGGGCGGATCGCAGGACGTGAACGCATCGCGACTCCCGCACACTGTGCACACACGTCGAACTCCGCACCAGAGAGTATCTCGCGCCGCGCGTCGTCAAACTAGAAAATAAACGCGCATCTTATCCAGCAGCATCGCGCGCGCGCTTATTTTTAGCTTCTGAAGGCATTCAGTCGGTGGCAAGTTTTAATTTTAAAATCGCGAGTGCATCCAGCAGGAATAACTCGCATCAAAACTCGAAAACTTCCGCGCTGTGAGCGCAGATTTACGGATTTCAAACTGCTACAGCTGCTGTAATTAAACTTTTCCTAATTAAGTTTTTAATTAGTTGTGCAAAACGCAAAAAAATCACGAGGATTATAAACAAATTAAACGATGTGATTTGTTCGGTAGCTGAAAAGTGAGGTTATGTGCGCGTAAAAGTGTGGTTAGGTGTGAAAATATGCGTCGTAAAACTAGGCACACCGCACGATGAGAACAGAGGGATGGCGGTGGCCACCCTTTTGCTACTGGCGGCGGCGCTGGCCGTAGCCGCCCCCGACTGGACGGATTGCCCAACGCCCTGTCGCTGCAAATGGGCCTCGGGCAAGAAAACAGCCTCGTGCAGAGACGGGCCCTTTACGGGTCTGCCGGACACCTTCGACGGGGACATGCAGGTGTTGGACCTTGCGGGCAATTCGATCCACAAACTGGGCAAAGATGCATTTCAACGCGCCGGGTTACTAAATCTTCAACGTATATTTTTAAAGGGTAATTCCCTTCGGGAAGTGCATCGGGACGCGTTTAGAGAACTCATAATTCTTGTAGAAGTGGACTTGTCGAATAATGAGATAACCTCATTGGACCCGGAGACGTTTAGTGGGAATGAAAGACTACGAGTGCTGTATTTAAGTGGTAATCCATTGGGGCAGTTGGTGGAAGGGCAATTTCCACCTCTGCCTCACCTGAGGACGTTGGACTTTGAATCGTGTCGCTTGGAGAAAATAAATCCGAATGCATTCGTAAATCTTGTGGCGTTAGAATCTTTGAATCTCAAAGGTAACAAGTTGGCGAATCTCTCCGAAGAGACTTTAATGAATTTCGCGCATTTGAAGAGTTTGGCTCTTGATGGTAACCCGTGGAAGTGTGATTGTGACCTGCGCGGTTTCCGTGACTGGTTCTTATCGAGTAATCTGCGGTCGATGAGTCTTGGATGTGCGGAACCGGAAGAGTTGCGTGACCACCTGTGGGAGGACGTACCCTCCGAACAGTTTGCGTGCGCGCCGCAGGTGTACCTCACACCATACCCGCAGGTACAAGCGGAGGCGGGCGGTAATGTAAGTTTCGGATGTCATGTGCTTGGAGATCCCGAACCGGAAGTGACGTGGATGTACGAAGGTCGACCAATCAACCACACCTGGCTGATCGTTGAAGCCGAAGAGGGTCTGTTGGACAAGTGGGTAAACATCAGCGTAGTGAATGTTAGTGATGCCGACGCTGGGGTGTATTCCTGTGTAGCACGAAACTCCCTCGCTACTCTTGGTAGAAACGTCACATTAGTTCTACCGGAAGTAGTAACGGCTACTACTTTAAGTAAATCTGATCCCGGCGCGGTGTGGTGGGCTTCGGTTGCGGTTGGGATTGCTGTAACTGGATCCGCCATTTGCACCTTAGCTGCGGTGTGTTGCATGCGAGCGAAGAACGCGCGTAGAAGGCGTCAGCTCAAGGCCAGCGTTAGTTTCACCGACCAAGAGAAGAAGCTACTGGATGTGAGCATTGCTACCACTACTGATCGAGGTGCTGGTAGTTGTGAAGCACTATCACCGGATGGCGATGGTTTAATGGATTCGCCTAGTACGCAACCACCACCCGTACACATCACCATTGAGAGTCATCATCGACATGATGGAATGTCTACGCTACCACCGATGCCAATGGCGGTGTATCCACCTCCGCCGGAGTTCTCCAGCAGTGTGCTGCCGTCGTCGGCGTACGGCAACATCTTCATCTCAGTAGCCGTGAGTCGAGATCCCACTCTAGATGCGTCCAGGTGTCCTGATCTCTTGGACTTGCCCCACAGAGCCAAGCCGGTGTATCATGGCATGGCGACGCTGCCGCGCCGCCCCCAGCACTCGTTCGCTGCACCGAAGTATGATAACATGGGGCCGCGCGTCACCGCCGGCGGCAGTTCGACGCTCTCGCTGCCGGACGCCGATGTCGAGCTGCCACCACCGCCGCCGCCACCCAGCTGCACCGTTGCGCTCACCCCTGACTTTGTCTCCCTCTAAAAGCCAAACTTGTACGCAACTTTTCACACACACACTTTTATTATTTAATATAGGCAACCAAACCAACATCGGTTGCATATGTGTATTCACTGTTGCTGTGTGTTAACCTGCGTGCAAAACTACCCCGGAAACAAACCAATTTAAGATTGTATTTAACAAAACCCCTCTATCTTCTAATTATCTCCCCCAATTTACCATTGAAAATTAAATCGTAAAAACCCTTTATATCTAAACCTTTATACCAAAAAAGAAACCAAAAACCCTTTTGTGGTTCATCTTCAATTAGTGCCTTTGCTCATTATAATATATTTTAATCAAGATATACATATACGATATAAAAATAACGATAAATCAATGATGAAGGAAATTTAATCATTATAATAAATAATATTAACGAGAGCATTCATTCTTTCGGACATGAAAATCGTGTCGTGTCTTGCGAGCGCTGAAAAAAAAATGGAAAACATTTTCACAATGAATTTTCTATTTTGTTGCGAGTTTTTATATTCCACTGTAACGCTAACGAATGCGACAGTTTGAGCAAACAGAGACGGATTTATTTGTTATGTAAACTTTATAAATCAACATAATTTCCTAAAATAATTAAAATTTAAACAACAATGCTTTCTGTGTAGGTATATATGCAACCCAAAAACAGGTCAATGCAAAATATAACAGTATGCAACCAAATAATCTTGTTCGAGCAAAAATTCAATTCAATTTCCATTCATGCAGCAAAATTTCAATTTATTTCATTGCATTTGCACGAGCATGAATTATTTAATTATCCAGTGAATTTTGGGCTATTTTAAACAGCGCCGATAACCACCGATACTAAAAGTTTATTGCGTCATAACTAAAGATAATATAATTTCACAAATAAAATATTTATGCGCGCTGGAAATTTGTAGTAGAAATTTTTGTTAATTAATTAATTCGGCGACAATGACATGTGATACATACTTATGATAGCGCGCCTGCACGCATGATACAACAAACGTTAATTAAGATTAAAATTAGTGTAGTTAGCGCATGATGTATGTCCCATCGCAAGGTTGGCCTAATGATGTCGTTTCGCACAACGCGTTCGGTGACAAATGCTTGCAGGGCGAACAAATGCGCGTCGTAAATCAGCCGGACACAGTCGTGATCACTCATTGGAGACTTTTGCCCAACCTTGAACAGGGGAATTATTGTTAAAGTTGCGGAAATGAACGAAAAACTTACTAAAAAGTAGAAAATTGGTTGATTTACGATAGGCAACCCAATATACATGATACGCTTGTTGCCTACATTCAATAATAATATATTTTTCAGTTTATTTTCTTAAAAAGTATGAAAATAATCAATTTATCTATATTTTACTAATAGGAAAATTTTTACGACGTTGTGCTTTTATAGTTCAAAAATCTCATTACGTTTTACAACTGCAGGCTAATGAATAACATGCTATGCCAAACTAGTACGCAATAAATCCGTCTCTGCACGTACGTGCGCATATAATAATATTCAATTCGAACAAACCGGAATCCGGTGTTTGTTTGTATTGTGCATAAAACTGCTGATATGTTTTCCACGCTTTTTCCACGCTCGCACCACGCGTATAACATATAATCTAATAATCTATTCGTATTTTACATAAATGTACTGTTTTTTTTTCGATCCGATTTCCTATTTTACGACCGAACGTTTTACGATTTTCGCTGGTTAGCAAAAACATGGCGAAAGATTTCAACATTTTGTGTGTGTAAATACGTAAATAATTCCCCGATCAAGAAAAATGCATGAGAAATTAAAGTCTTATTAAGCAAGAGGACGGAAACGAAAGACATTCAATAGATTTAATTTGTTTATAAGAAGATGTGCGAAAATCAAAAAAAATCTGCTATAAAATTACACCCACACCCCACACACACTAAGTTAATTAACTGTATAGGCATAATCAAATATTTGCGGCGCATTTTCCAAGAATTTATCCAAAAAAACAAAAAAATCCCCGCAGAATAAAAAAATCATGGTCGTGATAATATTCATCATGCATTTTTGTGAGGAATGAGGAATGAATGATGATGAGTGTGCGTTGATGATAATGATGATGAAGTGCGACATGCAATTGTACAATATTTAAACATACGCTGCAGATTTGTGAAGTGCGAGACTTGCGTTCACTTGTAATGTTAATTATTGTAAAGTATAACCAACTGCGTGCGTGTTGTGCGCGCGAAGACGAATAAAGACTCTGGATGTCAGTCCACAACCAAGAAATAAACACTAAACTAACAAAAACACAAACCATGCAAGTACATATTATAATTATTATTCTAATTAATTATGATTATTATACATACATTTACGATATTACCATTATTCGATTATGATGCATATTTCTGTTGAATGTATTTATTGTTGATCTGTTAGATAAAGAAATGAATTATAAGGAATAAATTAATGAATTTGTAATTAATCAACTTTTTTCTTGGCGTGATTTTTGTGTTTTTCATGTGCCAACAGAATTAAATTTCAGGTGAAATTAAATTAATAAGTTTTTTAAAGTGTTTAAAAGAGTTAAACCGATAATTTTTAAAAATACGATCGATTGTTGGAAATTCCATTGGATAAATTGGTATGTGTGTGAGTTTCACGCAAGTAAAAAGTAGTTTTCATCTCTTCACATGTTTTCTTTTAATCCAGTTAGCGTGTTTGGTGTGATGAAAAGTTATCCGAACGTGTTAATTAGATTTCGCCGGATATGACCTTTCAACTTGTTTTAATCTGAATGAATTCACACAAATTTTATTACGGAGTTATAAAAGCCTGGGTATCAATGTTTTCACGTGTGATAAATTACGATTTAGGTTGAAATATTCATGTTTTTATTTGAGGTCAATTCTATAATAATTCATCAATTAATTTTTTAAATAAAATAAAGTTAATTGGATGAAAATATGAATTCTGAGTCTTTTGCTACATATATTTTAATAAGAAAATAAAAATAAGAAATAAGACCTAATCTTCTTTGTACATTTAAATGAAAAGTATAATTTGTATTAGTTTTTATATTAGTAATATTAATTGCCAATTATTTTTTTAAAATTCGTTCTATTTTATTTTTTGTAATTTAAAAAAAAAAAATTTTAATTTTTTTTATTTTCATCTTTAAAATGCAAGTTTTTCAAGGTTTTGAGACACAAAGTGGTATTTTACACACGGCCGTGACTAAAGTACTTTATACCACTTGATACTTGATATACTGTTTTTACCAAACATAAAATAACGAATAATTTTGCTTGATTTGTTTCAATTTGCAATTAATTCTGTTTGCATAACAACTTTACCATTTCTCATTACTATCAATGTTACGCCACTCGTATTTTAGGCCCGCACCGATATTTGTCAATTTTACAACTCCAATGACAACCAATTACGCGCGAGTTTTGTGCTTCACTCGTTTTGTTCAGTCGACGCTTCAGCTCCGCTGTAACGCGCCGCAAAACAGCCACCGCTTCATCTCGTTTGCGCACTCGTCGTTTAATTGCATTTAATTAACACATTAACATATTAAATGTCGTCCTGGTTGGCGGCTCGAGTTCGTGTGCGCCGAACTAATTTCACACGTTGCTGCCCACTGATCGTACATCATCTAATTGAGGCATTTCCATCACAAAGTCGGCGGTGGCGGCGGCGCTAATCGATTATAATTTACGAAAACGAAACAATCCGACCGCAAATCGGACAACGCGCTGAAATTGACCAAAACAAAGAAAAACAAAGCGCTGCACAATGAAACAAGTTGAACAACAGAAGCGGGCTGAGAAAACACGCGGTAACTAGAGAGTTAAAGTTATAACTCGTGAGGCGTGAGCGGTTCTAAGCGATTCTTAATGAGCTTCGGGCTGGTTATTGTATTCCGACATTATCGGGAAAAGATTGATGGTCACCCAACACTGGGCAATATGAAATAAATGTGTTTTCAAGAGGGAAATAAGGAAATTACAGCGTTTAGGTTTTAATAGCTTTCGAAACAAAAAAAAAACACCTAAATTGATTTTCATGACATAATTCTGCTTTTTCAAACAATAACAATAAATTCTGGAATTAAAAAAATGACAGGACGTTAGGTTTATCATGTAAAAAGTACTGAGAAATAAGCTTTACTTTAAAAAGCAAAAAAAAATTTTTTTAAAGTTTTTCATGTTTTTTATAGGAAAATAAATATTATTTCAATTAAAACGTCAATATATTCTATAGCAATGATAAATAGTAGTAATACTTTTTCATTATTCAATGTTAACATTCCACTTTTTCCTATTTTGTATTGTCGGAGCGTTTTTGTGTTAATTTTAAGTATTTGAACAGTTGTGCGAATTCACAGCAATGCGCAACGAACGGTTCTGCGCGCGTTATTAATGATGCAAGTGCTGCAAAGTAAATTTGCCCGCTGCAGCAGCAACAGCAGAGGAAATACGGAAGTTGCAGAAGAATAAATATCGCCTGACCTACATGTCGCCGGGCGCTGCGCCATGTCTCCTCTGAGGCGAAACAATTAGCTCTAACTGCGCGAGCTTAATCAACGCGAAAGGAGGATTATCTCTCGCACTACCTTCATAAAGCCCATCACATTCACTCAAGCAATGTATATCTGTTAATATATCTTCTGTAAAGCGAAATAAATGTTGCTTTTAAATTTTATCAGGTCGTATATGATGTTTAAGGCATCAATTTATGTATTTGATGTGATATAATAGCATCAAAGAAGAGGAGATCTCGAGGGTCAGTTCGTCCCGTTGACCTTTGACTTCCGACCGTCGATGATGGTTCGTTACGGTGGAAACTGGAGAGTCTGTCGAAGAGACGTGAAATTCCTCGAAAGCTGATTTTGATTACATGCTATGATTACGAGTGTGTTTACCGAAGTTAAAAGCTACGATAGAACAACATTGAGGTTATGTTTAACCAGGATATTTAATACAACATACAATAATTTATAAATTTACTTTAAAACTGCTTATCTTTTATATTTAACGAATTATTAGATTAAATACTAAAAATTTTAAATTGAAAAAAGCATAGGATTGACTTGCCGTACAAAAATCGAACATACAAAATTATTGTTTAATTTGTAGGTTAGATTCGCACGCTAATAATATTTACAACGAAATTTGAAGCTGGAAGTAATGGCGAGCGTTTTAATGATGGATTTTGCGATGAGAAAAAGTTGAAACGCTTCCGGAGAATAGATTGATGGAACGCAGACGGGAAGAACGCAAACGCTGAAAGCATGAACGCTGCGCGTAATTATTAGGCCGCGTTTCCGGTCCAAGGATATAACATTCAACAGGATGATGGCGAATCCGGTGGCGATCATGATGAATTGTGCGAAACAGAATACTTTCAACGTGCTATCATCCGATGACACATATTAAATATGTACTCGACACAAAGTTAATAAAAGATTTCACAGAACTTATTTGTTTTATTAATGCTTGAGTTGCGGTACAAATACCGAACACAATTTTTTTATTTTTTTAAATTTTTAATTGTTAATTTAAGTTTTCATCATTGGGGACTCCTGGTTTTGATAATGGGAAAAAGTTAAATTAATGCACTCTTGTTCACCACTTAGAATGGATTTACATCCCTCGGTGATTAACGCCGCGCGCGAAATAAAAACAAAAGCGCGTTGGCATTAATTATTCAGGCTTGAAACTCGAAGCTAAAAGTTAAAGCTCGAGAGCATCACCCTTTCGTTGTTGAGTGAGCTGTGGGTTGGGTGAAGTGCAGCTTGCATCCCTCCAATCGCACTCGAACGCACGCGCGTTTAATATTGACTTTTTAAATTTAAACTGATTTGGTTTTAGAAAGTTTTTTTTTTAGTTTTAGGGATTAACATAGCAAAAAATAATTATTGAATTTTTTTCAATTTTTTCATTTAAAACGCAGTTTTCCACGGTTTTTAGATACCAAAATGTTACTTTAGACACGACCGTGACTAAAGTACTTTTATTACAGGTTTTAACTCAAAATAACTAATAATAAACTTTAATATGATTAAATATTAAAATTAATATTTAATCGGACAAAGTAAATATATAATAACTACAAGAAGAGAAAAGTATCCTAGTCCCTTCGTCATAACACTTACTATCCAGCCATCAACTACTCGTAATCGTTCTGTCCCGATGTCGTCCCGTCGTTCAGAGTCTCCTACTCATAGTGTTAATATTAGTAATAGCCTGTAGTGCTTCACTCTTTACGTTTTATCCCTTACGGCGTTCACTCGCTGTAAGTACTTTTTTTTCCTGGTGGCGTGGCATATCAACTTCCGGCCGCTTGGGGTAGGTGAAAAGCTCGGCTGGCCCGAAAGATGTCCGACAAAAACTCATCGCACGCACCAATAAAACCCAAGTGTCGCTCATGGCTTTTTGATGAGCACTAAAGTTTACTCCATCAAATCAACGGAAGTCCTGCGTCCTCACGTCACATGGCAATTTAATCTCGGGATTATATTAAACTAAAATAAATTATTTTTTTTAACATACTGTATATTAAAGCTTCCGGGATTGTCGATTTTCACATTCCTTCTTAATATCTTCGTAAATCCATTACGAATTTCTGCGTCAAATCAAATCCAATTTAAGGGTGCAATATTCAGAATATCCTACAAATTTCATTTTAATTAAATCAAAAATACGAAAAATACCGGAAATACGATATTCTTAGATATTTTGTCATCAATAGGAATTAACTTCGGATGTGAAGCTAATTCCGTTGTATGCATTGGACCATTTAGTAGCCCGAACAAAATATAACTTTCCAGTTGAAAGTTTAATGTTAATTCAACAGTAAATAGTAAATTGTAAGACATTGAGATGCATCTGGCTGTAAATAATTAAAGCTAAACTTATTTACGGGCAGCGGGCTGAAGTGAAAAGAGTGTGCCAGGCGCGTAAAAAGTTAATAAAACCGTCGTAAATCTCTCCACTCCTTCGCTCGTCCTCAAATAAAACTTTAATTCGAATTGAAGTTTAGCGTTCTACAAGTTGCTCGGGCGTAATTTACCACTCGGCCGTTTAAAATCAACAAAACTGCTCGTTATTTTCATTTCAACCCTTATGCGTTGAAACTCTTTTTGCCATCGCGATCGATTTTCGTAAACAGCGTTCGTTAATTTCTCATTAAAAGTGAAATATGAAGTTGATCGCGTTTTATTCCGCGATGTTGGATTTTTTTAATTGACGATCATTACTTGCCAAGTTGATCTCGAGCACCAGACTGTTTCAAGTGGGGATGGGTTTTATTACAATTTCATTTTGGCGTCTGATTAATTATTTGCTAAGGAAATAATCGAATATAATTCTTTGAATTTAAATTTTCAGACTAAAGTACAAGTTGTACGTGTAATCGTGAAAGAATAACTTTCTTGCATGTTATGCCAAGTCAAAAGCTCGGAAAGCTCCATGAAATATGCAATTTTTTGCCATTTATGCGGCCGGAGTCGCGACTAATGCGCCCCGGCCGAAATTTACATGACAGAGAACATCATTTGGAATTCATCGCATTATGTTTGGGTCACTTCGGGCGGTAAAAAGCACAGAAAGCCCAGAAAGCTTCCACAGCGAGCTTTCACGCTCAGCCCAGACGTTTTCGACCAGACAAATTGAGTGACCAATAGACGGTTTCTATAATTCACATAGTCTGACCCCGGCACGCATATCACACAAGCGCTAACCCTCATTTACATTCATGTCAAAAAGTCTGCGAAACCTTAGCAGAGTTTTTTCAAAAACACAATCTCCACATACATCCAATACACTCAACTGTTTATCTTGTTAATTTGCAGAATTTTCATGTGATACATTCGAAATATTCTTTGATGACAAATTCTTTGAGTTGGGCGAGCATGGAAGATCACTGGAAACGGATTTTCCTTCATGCTGCTGCTGGTCGGAGTCCAGTGTGGCACAAATTGAGTGTTGGCCCATTAAAACGCGCCCCCGAGCGTCAAAAAATGTGTGTGGTACGCATACACACGCATTCGGCAAACAAGGCGAGTTTTTCCGATTTTCACCATTACAGTGGCCTCACGATAGCAGTCGTGTCGGGGTAAATGATAAATTATAACGCGTATTTTTCTCTCGGCATCAAAACCCACAAAAAAAGGTTTGGTTGATATACCATACCAACTTCAATGTACAATTAGCAAAGCTATTAATTATTAAAAGTATGGGTACCTAATATAAGTAGTTTATTTTTTTTTTTGAGAAAGCAAAAAATCAAATTTTTGTACAAATGAAATTCCGGTGAAAAAAATCGAATACATTTGTGAATTTAGCAAAATTTTGCATTTTAGTATATTGCGCAGGTGTAAGCTCCGCCCCGTGACTAAAACCCGTGTATAAAGTACTTTACTCACAGTATAAGTAAAAAAATGTATTTTTTACTCCTTAAAATTAATAAAAAGTAAAAAACGTTTTTTAAATGTGTTAAATAAAGCTTCCTTTTAATTCTTTTCTTTAAATTTATTACTTAAACTCTTTGTATAGAAAAATACCTCCCAATTTAGTTTTTTTATTTCAAAGAATCTTATATTATCTTTCAATTAACTCTGGCGAGTTTTTCCCTCTCAAATTAAATTAGATTCAACAATAATCATTATTATTTGCACGTTCCCTTGTACATATCGCTTAATCAAATATTGAAAAATCCCGTTTTCTCTATCTCACTTCTTTCCAATGGCAAAACACAAACCGAAGCCGTAAATAAATTCCCAGCTGCGCCCTGAACACACAAACACGTTGGAAATTTTTCTTCGCTGCCTACATCCTGGATGTTTGAGGTTGAAATGGCGAGCAGTAGCAAACCGAGGGTGTTCACGGGTCAGTGCACACCTCCCTCGCCGAGGACTTCTTCGCCTTCGCCGCGGCGCAGCACAAAAGCCGAAAGTAAATCTCTCCATCGCGGAGTGTTCGACGCTTGGGTCTTGGTCTCTGCAATTTGCAAAAGGTTCGACTTGTTAATTCCGTCACATTTAGAAGTGCATTTTGTTTCCATTTGCATTTTTTCTACTTAATGTTTTTATTTTGTATACTTGGTTGCCTATCTTATACAAAACATAACCTATGTTTATCGTTAACAATTCTATTTGTTGAGCCAGTAAAAGCAGTAAGTAATTATTGTGTCGCCGGCCGCACACGAGCAACCAAACCGCCTGCCGCCACCCCAAAGCAATCCAATAACGCGCTCGCTTCTTGATAGCGAAAGGATCGTTACCAATTCAAAAAGTCAAAGAAACATGAAGTCAACAACTAATTCTCCAAAGTTATTTCACAACCAAATGCATATTAAATGATTTTTTCGTTTAATATTAATTAGAATTAAGTTAACTTCGCCGTCGCTGCATCACACACCGACGCCGGTCCCAAGCCCGGACAAAGAAGGAGGGTTGTAGGGTGAGGCCAGCGACCTACCCTACGTAAAAAACATCAGTGCTCATAGAACCAGACAAGGGCCTCGGTTACGGACAGATCAACGACGACAACCCAAGCAAAGTACACGGACAAAGAGAAGATTACAAAAACATAACCTTAAAATCGCCACATGGAACATAAAATCGCTCAACAGAAGAGACCAAGAAATGGAGCAAGAATTAAGAAACCACCACATTGATATCTGCGCACTTCAAGAAACTAAGAAAAAGGGAAAAGGTCAGGCAGTAGTTGGAGATTATCTACTAGCATACAGCGGTGTAGAGAGGAACGAGCGAGCAAAAAAAAGGAGTCGCAATCATGTTTCACAAAAAGTTAGTAGATCACATTATAGACATCACGTACGTTTCAGCCAGAATAATACACGCAAAACTGCTGCTAGACAGGAAACGCACCAACATTATAAGTATTTACGCTCCAGAAAACTGCAGACCCCAAGACGTAAGAGAAGAATTCTTTAACTCACTGCAACATGTTTTAGACAGCCATAAGAACGAAGCGACTATCATCCTAGGAGACTTTAACTCAAGGATTGGCAACAGAATCATACCCGGAGTTAAGCAGAGATTCAACGAGGAAACAGAAAACGAAAATGGAACGCTGATGACTAACCTATGCACAATCAACGAACTACGAATAAATAACACATATTACGAACACAAACAACAACACAAACACACGTATTGTAACTCAAGGGGACACACATCAACAATCGACTTCATTGTGACAAACCGAGTAATTCCACCAACCAGCATATTAGATGTAAGAAGCTTAACCTCGGCAGACATAGGAAGCGATCATGCCCTCGTGATTGGGAAGCTGAGACTAATATCCCTCCAAAAGAAACAAGCAAAAACATGCGAAGAGCGCACAAAAATAAAAACAGAAGGACTAGCTGACCAAACAACCAGAGAACTATATGCAAACAGACTGAAGGAGAAAGTTACAAACAACAACATACAAGAAGGAGATAACGTTGATACGGCATGGGAAAGGCTGAAAAGCAACATACAACAGGCTGCCGAAGAAGCGCTAGGCAGGAAGATCATCAAGAAACCGAATCCTTTTGCTAAGAGAACTCCATGGTTCACCGAGGAAATCAAAATGAAATGCAAGGAAAAAAAAGCAGGCACACATTCAACACCTCACGCAAAGAACGCAAGAATCATACGAAAGTTACAAACAAATCCGCAGAGAAACGCACGAGTTAGTACGGAAGACGAAATCCGAACACTGGAGGATCTTCTCAAAACAACTAGAACATGACTTCTATGGAACCCAAAAGACAGTATGGAAGACCATAAGAAACCAGAGAAAAGAGCTCACAGAACTGGTACAAGCAAAGGGAATAGACAAAGAGACCTGGATAAACTACATCAAACATCTATACCGGGACACAAACCAGGAGAAACCTAATATCTCAGTCAACATACAACCTGATGAACCAACCATAGTAAGCATATCTGAGGTGGAAACAGAACTCGCTAAACTCAGAAACAGAAAAGCCAGTGGCCCGGACGGAATACCCAATGACCTCCTGAAATACGGCGAAGAAGTGCTCGCGGCCGAAATTACGAAACTTATCAACATCATCCTGAAGCATCAGAGAGTACCAACTGAATGGAAATTGAGCACACTAATAATGATGTTTAAGAAAGGAGATAAGCAAGAACCATCCAACTATCGAGGAATAGCTCTGCTAAACACCACCCTGAAACTAACAACTCGATTACTAGCGAACAAGATATTAGCACACACCACACTATCAGACGAACAACAGGGCTTCAGGAAAGGAAGGTCCTGTAACGACGCAATATTCATAATAAGACAGGTGAAGGAAAAAGCCGTGGAGTGGAACAAACCGGCTTTTCTTTCCTTCGTGGACCTAAGGAAAGCGTTTGACAGAGTGCAGCTCCAAGACATAACCAGCATACTCCGAAAAAGAAACATCGCATCTGATATCATCAATACTATAAGGGACATCTACAACAACAACGAACTGCAACTAGCAATAGCCGAACAACGCACAGACCCCATAAAAGTAGGAACAGGGATAAGACAAGGCGATTCCCTAAGCCCCCTGCTATTCAACTTCATCATGGAAGAGATAATTGCAAGAGTCCGACGCTGTAAAGGATACCAGATGGGGGGGAAAGAGCTGAAAGTTGTGTGCTACGCGGACGATGCCGTGCTAATTTCCGATAGCGAAGACAACCTACAACGCATGATTCACCAGTTTAACATTGCCAGCAAAGCCCTCAACATGGAGATAGCAACAGAAAAAACCAAATGCATGGTCATCGCACCACATCCAATAAGATGCAAACTTGAAGTCGATGGACAAATCGTACAACAAGTGAGCGAGTTCCGATATCTTGGTATAAACATATCCAGCAGTGGAGGAGTGGAAAGAAGTAGCAGAGCAAGTTGAAAAGGGCCTGAGAATAAAGTGTGGGATGCCTAAGGAACACGATTTGGGACAACAAACATCTAAGAACAGACGAAAGTTTCCATCTACAAGGCAGTAGTCAGGCCCATATTTACATATTACCGGCAGAAACGCGTGCAGAGACGACAACCACACAGAGAGATTGCTCACCACCGCGGAAATGAGGACACTAAGAAACATAGATGGCAAACACTGCTCGACCGGATAAAGAACGAAGATACCAGAAGAGCGCAACAACATATAGAAGACATAACACAATGGCGCAAAAGACGCAAAATCGAGTGAACGAACACATAGAACGGATGGACGAAACCAGAATAGTCCGAATAGCCAGGACAAATCGCCAAGGGGAAAGCGATCCCCGGAAGACATCCCGAAAGAGATGCGGTTTACCCAAACCCCAACTGAAGTAGAACAGGCAATATGCCTACAAAAAGAAGAAGAAGAAGAAGAAGAAGAAGCTACCCTTGTATAAAATTAACATACTATATTAGTTATCATCCGACTTGGATTTATCTCCGTGAGGTTTCACATTAACAGAAACTGCCCTTAATCCCAACACGGGATTAAATCAAACAGACGATTAATGGCCGCGCCAGGAAGGTTGTTCATGGAGTGGTGTTGTCTTCAGTAAACACTGATTTGATATCGGGCTGCGTGACGGTTTGCTTGAGCCATTGCGCTGGACGTTGATGGCGCTGCGCAGTCAAATGCCGATGGTGTTGCTAAATACTTCTTTATTTTTTGTTTACAGTCATTTTTTACAAATGTGCAGTTTGCAAATTGTTGGGGACCATTTGCGTAGTTTCGGCGATGACAGCTTGCGGTGAGTGTGGAATACGATTTCGCATTATAATTATCATATTAAGAGTTGAGTTACTATCGAGAATATTCAGCAACATCATTGTATCTGTATACACATGTTATTACACAATTATTTACACTGTGCAATTCGAGTGTAAAATAGTGTGTAGTGGCGCAGTAGTATGCAAAGTGCAATGTTTGCAATGCAACAATTCGAATGTTCTCATTATTGAGTAGTGACTAAACTTTCTATCTTAATAATATGAGTATGAATCCCTACTAATATTATAAATGCGAAAGTCCTGATGTTTGTTAAGCACTTTCTTCACGCAAAACCACTTAACCGATCATCATGAAAATTTACACATATTCTATGGTCCCCTCAATGGTTATAGGCTACTTTTATTTAATAAAAAATATTTCTAAATAAAAATAAAGAAATTGTTTAGCCAATAATACCTTGCATCTGGCTATCTGACTACTTTTGCCATCTAGCATTCCAGCAATGAAGTCAAACCTAAGTACTATAGTACCATCACACTGTATTATCATTAATTGTATTACCGACAGCTACGTCAACATCAAATCCAATTGACTACACTATGGAGACTGTACACTATACCTACAGACAATACTTTCAGCCATTTTAAACATCCCGCCATTTACTTCATTGTTACTTCTTCAGGCTACAGACGCGTACGGAAGCAACTTCATTATTTTAGATATTCGCGAGCGAAGCCGCGGGTTAAAGCTGGTATTACATGAAAAGAAATCCAAACAGAAATTGTTTTAAAATGAATTTAAATTAAAATAGTAAACGGTTAATTTCCTCCCGTGACTAAAATCCGTGATTAAAGTACTTTAGTCACGACTTTGGCCATCCGTGTTTAAAATATCACTTTCTATGTTCAAAAACCGTGAAAAATTGCTTAGAAAATGTTAAACTCTTCTAAAAACTCAAAATATCTTTGAATTTCACGGAAATCCCTCAAAATCAATGATAGAAAGCTCCAAAGCACAAAGCTCTTCTTAAGTATTATATGTACTAACATTTTGCGCATTCTGTTTCTCATACTCACAAGGTAATATTAACATGACTTGAGCGCATCTAAACTTATCCGTCTTCACTCATCAATTAATATTCTCCTAAACAAAGCTCCAAGCTCATTATGACATATGTGAATTGAAATTAATTAATTAACAATAACTGGAATAAACGAACCCAGGCATAGTCGTAAAGTCGTTTCAACTAGATGCGCTCGTTCTGTACTCTCCGCCAACTCGAACCAAACAAGTAAAAGCAATCAAGCGCCCCGATGTCCTTGTATTCCGGAGTGTACTCGTACTCGTAAATTTGTTAAAAGACCGCGTCTAGAGATTCGATTTCCGTTAATTACACGCTTGCGTAATTTTCATATCGGAATTAAACTTCAAATGCACCGACCGCCATTAAAGTTGGAGCCGGCAAGAAGCGTGACCAAGACACGCTGCTCCTGCGGCAACAGCCGAGGATGACGCGTGGCGCTGCTCGTTTTGAGTTTGTGAGTTGAGGCGCGTCATGAGAAGCAAGTGCATATCTGCAGGCCGCTAGCTCAGAGAGAGGAATGAAGCCGGAAGAAGTCGATAGCACGCGTCTCGTCCTTGTTTTCTTATTTTCTTAGTAAAGTTGCCCTCAAGTCGGCTTATAACAGGCAAGAAGTGGATAGTTTAGCACTTTGCACACTTAGTCATTTCCCATACACCGTGCAGATCCATAACACCAAAGAGAAGACGAAAACAACAAAAATAAAAAAAATAAAAAAATAATAAAACTTTTCTTCCACTTGGAATACCAACTTCTACGCTTATGACTTTATCTTTATTAAGTCTAGGGAAGTATCCAACATTGTTCTAACCTCAATTTGCAGAATTATCCGCAATGTTTAGTTTATTATATAAACATAACATCTCAGTAGGTGAATAAATATTATTTCATCATGTTTAGACGTTCATTTGTATTCATACTGCAACATATGCAGTATTTGCAATATGTCGAAGATATTTTCATTTTCACACTTTGTATGTGCAAGTAGCGCACGTAGGTTGAGCTGCAGCGTCGGTTATCCAATTAGAATTTATAACAGAGTGTATTTCAATGCAAAAGCTTCGCAGCTTGCCGTCCTGGCATATGCTACCCGCTAACGTTTTAATGCAGAAATCCTTTAAGCCCCGCCCTAATGTCACATAAGTCTGTTTAAACTTTTTCTTCGGACTTTTGCACTTTAAGCTTTCGCATTTTTTCTTTTTTGCTTGTGGTTCTATTCCGTGACACACAGTCTTTGGCACAGTTTTTGGCGTCGCTCGTTTTGTCTTTATTTCGTTATTTTGGTTTTCTCTCGTTACAGGCGGCTTTAGGCAAAAATGAAAAGGAAGATAAATGAGTCCACGCGCCGCGGAGTAAGTAAAAAGTTACGTAAAACATAAAAATTTCATCTTAAATTTATTTAGAAAGACGTACAAATTGATACCTTTTTTCTACCCAGTTCTGGTTTTTGTTTCTGTTTTGTTCTCAGCGGCGTTTGTCCATTATTTTTACTTTTTTTCAGCTGCACAGACTCGCCGCTCGGTGGATGATTGATTGCGTGGCAAGACAAACAATTACGGCAACTATAAATTTGATGTCGTTCGAGGCGGTTTAAAATGCACGCGACGCTGCAAGAAGTTTCCGAAGAAAAATGAAATGCGCCACGGGTTCTTAGTACTTTTGTCAGCTGCTGTCACAACATGTGGGATGACGATATTTAAATCTAATCGCAAACTAAACAGTTTAAATTTGTTATGAATTTAATGCACTTTTACTTAACTTTTATAAAAACTAAAGTTTTAAATCAACAAAAAGTTTTTATTTTTGTTTTTGCTTTTATTATGCAAATTTATGTAAAAAAAGCAAGGGACAAATTCAAAGCAACAGCTGATTTATTCCCAAAATGTATTTCGTTCTGTTTTAATTCAGCGTGTCGGTTTGGCACACTATTGTTGTTGCGTTTCAGTTGCAAATCGCGCATTGCGGGGCGTTGCGACGCTTGTACTTGGAATAAATTTGAATGCATAAACAAAACCCCGGTTATTATTAATTCGAATGGGTTGAAATGGAAAGCATTCGGTTGCTCTTCGTCTCCGGGAAATTTGCCGCCGCATCGCTTCATCACTACACTTTAAAACATAATACCGACAACACTATAGTATCTAGAACATTCATCTTGAGTAAATTCAGGAATTCTGTATTACTCGTAGAATTTGTGGAGATGGCGATTGGTTAAAGTGAGGTTAGCTTTCGCACGCCTAACCTCTCATTCTGGCTTTCGAACGCGGGTGGATTTGCGTTTTGGTCTTTGGAAACGGGGTTTGTCGCTGTGACTGCTCGTCGCCTATTGCTTATTTGCTTGTTTAGTTTGGAGGTGGTTTTGGGGACGACACAGGGTGAGTGTGATTTGTCCAGTCAAACTGAGTGGAACATTTGAATAAGACAAACAATAATTAAACTCAAACCAACATAACTATTTTCATAAAATATAATTATTAAAATCTTATATTTTACTGAATTTAACATAAATTTAAATGATTATGTTCATTTTTATTTAAAAACAAAATTTTTTGTGTTTTTGTTGTTTTTTGATGCGGTTTTTGAATATTTTAATTTACACTGTATAAAACGTGGTGTTGGCAACATTTACGCAAGGATGCAAGTGCATCGTAGCATCGTTAGCGTCCAGACGGAGTTTGTTTGCTCTTAGCTTTTGGTCAGGATTGAGGTTAGATCGCAGGCGGCGCGCAACCCAGACGTAGTTTACCACTAGTTAGAAGTTGTTTTGCGGCGTTTTCTTCACTGTGATTGCACACGATTTAGTTTGCTTTGTACTGGGAAGCTTATTAACTTGTTTGCGACCAATACTAGAGTGCTATTTAAGCACATCACATAAAATTCAATTCAACGTTTGCAAAATATTTTTTTTTATAAAGCACTAGCTGTTGCCCGCGACTTCGTTCCGACAGTGTTTAATAAAAATGTAATTCGTTTTTACTCTCTTGTTCTAGACATACTCGTAGTAAGAGTCAATTCTATCAATAAGATTAGCAATTTTAATTTAAAGAAATTAATTCTATAACGTTTTGTCAATAATGAACTTCTGCGCGCCATCTCGAATTCAACTATTTAACTATAACTATGATTGAATCTCAATGTCAAATTTATTCTATAGAAAGAGGCTGTTTTGAGGATTTTCCCGGCAATTATTCGGAATTTTCTCGCAGAAGCCTTCACGTTGACCGGTTTCGCTGGTGTATATATATGCTATAGAAAAGATTGACATTACAAATAAATAACTTGTTCAATAAATACTTCAATCGAAGAACATATTAGCACAACCATTCGTTCATTACGTCGACCAGCAGCTGCGCGTCGATGACATAAGCAGCGAAAATCTGTTTATCAATATTTTGACCAAATAACGCAATGAAACACAAATACGGCACATAAACGCGGAATACCTCATATTTTACGCGCTGCTGAAGCGGCATGTTGAACAAGCAAACACTGTTCAGGCGACAAACTATTGGCGGCATTCCACAGAACAGCGAGCAAATAGACCGAAGCATTCCGGCTCGCATGCAAAATATTTCGTCGAAGCTTCAACCAGTAAAATTTCATTTGAAGAACCAGTAAGTGATTGAAATTTGGTAAATATCTTCAGCAGGCCAATTTCGAAGAGACATCTCGAACGTAAAATACTGCCGTGGCATAATTATTTCTTTGCTGCACCATAGCATGCGCGAGCGCTTTCGGCAATGACACTAAGCAGCCGATAAAACATTCTCCATTGCACAAAATCGCCAAAATAAAATATTATTTGGCATAACGAACACAAAAACATATTGTTTAATAATATTTATGCATTTATTAATTTATAAATATTTATATTTATGCATAAACTTTGTCAAACAACAATATTTTAGGCCCAGAAACCAAAATATTTACGACCAGAACTGCTTTTAATGTCGTTAAACGTTTGAAAGCAATATTTAAGCTGCATTTATAACCGTAAACTCAAAATCAGTAATTTGGCTACATTGCACTGGCGCAGCATAACAGCAAAATATGTTGCTGTGACGTGAACGGAAGTACGGCGTTGGCGGCACCGTTGTCGGCGTGGTAAATTTTGACACGCCGAAATCGCGCTCTTTACTGCCGCGACGATGTTTACGCTTCGGCGGTTCATGACGGCGCGCGCTGAAATAAAACTGGGGCTTTCCGTGGCGTCTTCGATATGACCGTCGATATTTCAGCAGAAGACGGTACATTTTCAGAGAAAAATTAAGTGTCTGGCAAAATAAATCGAATTTTTATTCGCGATAACAGTAAAGTTTGGCTGCGCAGCAACAACACTGTTTTAGGCTGCAGATGGCTGATTACCTAACTGGTGGTTGCGCTGTGCGCGGTGACCGGCACGCTTTCGTGGCTTTGAAATCGGCGATGAGCATTGGCACGTGAGCCGCGCCGGTCGCAAACGCTTCGTGTGCGGCTGAAGAACAAGTGGTTATTATTGTACGTTCGGGCGTCGGGCGAAAACAGTACTGAATGTACTGAAATTCGCTGGGATTGGCACAAAATTTTGAGATTACAAAGTTAAGGTAATTGGTTTGATAACTGGACACTAGAATAATAGCAGCCTAATTTTAAACACGTAACCACAGAATTAAACCTACTTTATATACAGTGTTCCTGAAATATTTTATCACGGCCTATAGTTTGCTTTGAGCGTTTTGGGTTTTGGCGGCGGAGATGAAGTAATTCATGAAGTGGCGAGATCTGCGCGTGTTTTGCTGTGCAACGCTGATCTTCGGTTTTGGGTCGAGGATGGAGTGTTGGTTTTATGAAGCGCTTTTGTTGGGTTACGGTTCGGTGGTTGTTTGAAAGGTTTGAGGGTTGCCGAAGTTTGTCTCGGTTTGATGCGTTACGCTGCGAGCTGCACCGGCGCGCGTATTTTGCATTATGTGCTCGGCGACAGTATTGTCGCGGGCGTCACAAAATGGTTGTATCTCGTTCGGCCGGAGGCATCCCACTTTAAATGTCGTTCGTCCACGTCAGTCTTTAGAGTTTACTTTTACTATATGGCTTGCAGCGCTTTTGGACGTACCAAGTTTCAGTGTAAAAACGGACGACACTTGATAGCACATACAATGTGTTCATAGTAAAACAATCAAGAATAAAATAAACAGAAAATTCATCAAATTTCTTTTTAAATAAAATCGTATTTTGTGTTTAAAATGAATATTTTTCAAATAAATCAATAAATATTTGAATCATGCACATCAAAGTGATATAACTATTCTCATGTTACTGTTGATATAATTTTTTTCTTGATATGTTGACACTTTGTATGGACGTTTTGTGAAATAGATATTGTGTCATCTGAAAAATCCGATTTCGTTCACGCTGCCTTTTCCTTTCGCGTGGTATGAGTGGCCGCAATGCGAACCTCTTCCTTCTGCCGGATGGCAGCTGCTGGATGGCGTGTCGCACGTATTGCGACTGAAAGAACACGTCAGGAACAAAAGGACGCTCGTTACGCAGCGCGTGATGTCACTCACACACCCACACACACCAACTCAGTGTTCTATAACAACGCAACAAATTTAAAGTAGGTATAACATTCTAAAATGTCATTAAAATTTAATGCATACGCGCGGCGTATGTTAAAGTGCTTGGTTAAACAGAAATAGAACTGTTGTTTCGACTTGCCAGAAATTAGTCTAATGCAACAATCTGCTTAGCGGACGCATTCAGTCGGCTGCAACATCCTTGAGCAGAAAGCATAGTTACGCGTTGCATGACTTCCTGATGCGCGGCGCGGAGAGTTTGCAAACTGGATGAGCAGTTCGAATTACATTCCAGATCACTTTAAGCCGAGACTATGGCTCACGGTTGGTGTAATGTAATGTTTAGCATTAGGAAATGCGCGAATAAACACAATGCATGGTTTATGCTTGAAACTGCTCAAAGGTGTTCTACATTATCGAGGATATTCTTCAGACATCAATTTGTTGTTTCCATTCACGAATATGAACATTGAGGTTAGGATTATGTGTGCTATATTTAAGTATGAAACCCACAGTGCAGTAAAAGCATTTATTTTGTATTAGCTTTAACCTGCGGCTTCGCTCGAGAATATCGAAAATAATGAAGTTGCTTCCGTAAGCGCCTGTAGTCACAGTAGAAGTAACAATGCAGTAGAATGGCGGGAAGTTTAAAATGGCTGAAAGTATAGTCTATGGAAGTATAGTGTACAGTCTGACTGTAGTCCAGGTGGATTTGATGTTGACGTGACGTGGGTGGTAATACAGTGTGATAATACAGTGTGATGGTACTATAGTACTTAGGTGAGCTTCATTGCTGTAATGCTAGATGGCGTTAAAAGAGTAGTCAAATAACCAGATAGAAGGTATTATTGGCTAAACAATTTCTTTTATTTATTTAAAAAATAATTTTTTTTATTAAATAAAAAGTAGCCTATAACCATTCGGGGACCACTAAGAATATGTGTACAAATTTTCATAATGATCGGTTAAGTAGTTTTTGCGTGAAAGTGTAACAAACATCAGGACTTTTGCATTTATAATATTAGTAGGGATTTTAGTAAAGAAACACAGCTGTAACTTTAAGAAAATCACGAAATAAACTCAGTATGTTTTGAGTTTTAGTCCAAAACTAGGAAAGATCTCCTCTCGATAAAATCATAAGTTCCAACCGACGACTTATCTGTCCTATCCGCTCCCAACTCCTCGCATGGCGTCCGGGAGAATGGATCCCATTGTACCCTTTCAAACTTTGCGGTTTACCGCGTCCGGCTGGCGGTGGCTCGCTGTCAGCCGCCTCGGAACGTGACTCAATTCGGTGGACTAATGCCCGCCGACGCGGATCGATAGACTGCATTGCGCGCACGTATGAAGAGCGCAAATCGTCCTGAAGTGTGCGTGGTGTGTTTTTTTTTGCATACGATCGCCAACAATTGAAACAATAGCGCCATTGTCGAACTTGTCTATAGGGTTGGGGCTGGAAAATTCGGGACTTTTCCATTTTCAACGTTATCGCTTACGCGTTTGATGCGCATTTAGTTTCGCGCGACGAAAATCCAAATTGATACTGAACACCGCTAAATAATAATCCCAAAAGCTGTTTAGCTATTTACCAAATTGAAACAATTGGGCGATTGCATCATAATGCTGGGATATCATGCATCATAAAACCGTGCATCACGGCCTGTAATTTATTTTCATTAATTAAATTCTGTAATTATTTCATTAATCAGGAATTGGGTGAATTACACAGGTAGGAAATATAATTACATTTAATTTTATAACTTTTTTACGGTTTTGAAACACAAAAAGTTGTAAATTCAACATGGACGCCAAAGGCCGTGACTAAAGTACTTTATTCACTAGTTTTAGTCACGAGTTGAAGTTTCCATCAAAAAATTCCTATTTAAATTTATAAATTTTCCTATTTTTATTTAATTAAAAGAAATTGTGTTTCTATACTGAGCAGGAAGCTTACCCACAACTAAATCCCATAATCCTTGAGGAATTAAATGATGAATGACATTGATAAGAGTAATGCGTGTCGTGTTTTGTGTTTTAACAACTAGTACTTAGTATATTTTGTATTATCCATTTGTAAATTTTCGCTGAAGTCTTTGTCCCAAACTTTCCCACACACCTGCTTCGGTTTCCGCTAATGCGATCCGCCTACGCCTAAGTTTTGTGTTAATTCACACCGAACGCACTTGTAACTTTCATTCCATTTATTCCGCTTGCTGATGCGCGTGCCGGAAGTTTGCGGGCGTCACGAGGCGCGCATATTTTGCTAGTGTCTCTATTTCGGCTGTTATTCAATGCCTTCTCTATTTACGAGGTTTTGCTATGAATGAGACAATCATTAAGAGCCTCCACCATTCAAATATGTTCTACATGATGTCATCTTGTTTAATATGAAAGCATAGAATGTGTATTTTTTAATTGTTCTCGTTTTTGCTTTTGTTACTCCAATTTCAAACACATACATCAAAGAATCAGACAGTCAGGGATGATCGTCTGGCTCAGTAGCCTTTGAAACCGGATTGTTTTCGGTCTGACCTGTTTTTTACGGTAAGATTTCTCAAAGCTTTAATTATCTAATATTTAAAACGATTTATTTAGTAAATTACGTTTTTATCCAGTTTATTGACCTTTGGAATCAAATATACCATACTATTATTTTTCTATTGTAATTGATTTATTTTGTTGATTATATATTAATGGCTAATTGCCAAAAATTGATGAAAAATCAATGCTAATGTCGCTGTTCCTAATGTGCTTCAAAACAAGTTAATATACTTTTAAAAATTAACTCAAGTTTGATACAACACATCGAAACTTCTATCACAATCTAAATTTGTTGTGTATTCGCCTGGGTTGTTATTATATTTTCGATTATATTTCGGTCACGTTTCCCGCTTGAACGCAAGTCCAAGTTCGTCCATCTCATGCTGATCGATGGCGGACTACGCAACACGCCGTCTATTGATTTCAACTCGGTAATTCATATTTCATACACTGCGTGATAGTCTGAGATATTTTGATACGCGCAGACTTTGATATCTTGTTTGGGTTGAGCTTTGAACACCAACATCGAAGTTATTTATTATCCGATTTTATTATCCGAACTTTCCTCCTTCTGAAAAATACAATATAAATACATTTGTCTGTTGGTTTCGTTATCCTAACGAATTCAATTAAAAATACTTTGTTACAAGTTGGCAAACTTTAGTTAAGAATTATTTTAAAGTGGAATATAATTGAAAGTCTTAAAACGCTGGGCGAATTTTATCGTTTTATGTCGTTTTATGATAATTTGATATAATTCTCGGCAATAAAAGGCAATAAACCAGGAAGCGTCCTTCCTGGCGACGGGCACGCACAGCGGCTGTCGTCCTTGCGCCTTTTTTACAACTCTTCGACATTTCGATGTGCCACCCGCATTCAGACGCACTTCAAGCCGCCGCCGGTGGAAATTATTATTTCCCCCTCGACGTTTTATGATAATCGTTAACTTCTCAACATCCTCGAGCGCTGGCTGTCTTCGTAGATCATTCTCGAGATTGTTTCGAGTGTTGCAAGTAATTCTCACGCATCGAAAAATAAAACGCAGCAGAAAAAAATATTTTTGAAGAGAAAAATGACAGAAAATCCAAGGGAGAGTGTCTTTTTACACTTCAATCATATTTATTTTTTATACCGGAAGAGGAAGAGAAAAAAAACAAAGAAAAATTGAGGAAAAATATATTTTTGGAGGTTATGTATATGTATTTGTATGAATATGTAACTAAGCCAGTTATAGAAACCTTTTATTACTAAATAATTTTTGAAAAACAAATAAAAACAGAAGATTATTAAATGGTGAGAAAAAGATAACATTTAATAAATTGTCTTTTCTTGTTATATCTTGATAAAATAAGGTTATGTTTATAAGAATGTTTCAGGAAGCAAAAAAAAATTTTACTCCTTCTGTTATCTTTCGACTTTCCTATTTTTGCTTTGAACTGTTTGTATTGTATTCAATGAATGCAGGAAGAAATGCGAAGAATATTGCTTTCTAAGCGCACAAGAAATTAATTCCGAAGTGAAAAACAGGAAGCGATCCGCAGCTGACTTTATTTCCGGTTATACGACTTAGAATAACTTATTTATTTGCGTATAAGAAAACAAAATATTATTTAATATTAATAATATTTATTCAAAATTGAAAATTTGTTGCTGCTAGCATGGGTGTTTATATTTTCTGCGCTTTCCTTGTTTTCTTTTACTCTTATTAAATCACATGTGTCAAGGACAATCATCAATATTAGGCGGTGTGGTACGACGCGAGGAAGGATAATGATTTATAACTCTTTCAACCTTTTATCTTCTATTTTTCTTTTTTCGGGCGTTCGATTGACCTCGCCATCATTTTTCACCGAGTCAATGGTTATTCAATAGCGTTTACTCGACGGCTACGTGGGAGGAAACCTGTACTCGGAAGAGCGTACAACGCACGTTTCAGTAGGTATAGAAAAGCAGCACGAAATGACAATAGGTTACGAAAAAGTCACACATAAAAATAAAAAAGAGGAAAATAAGCGATTGATGAATTAAAAAATGCAAAATAATTAAAAATAACAGATAATAATTTATGAGACGCGGTAAAGGATTATATAAGGGTTTTGTACCCCCTTGGCAACCATAATATTAATTCGAGCATTTACCCTCGTTGCGGTAGTAGTCTTTGAGGAGAACAATCTCGCGCGCGGCTTTCTGGAAACGAATACAAGTGGGCTGTAGAGCGTTCAAGGTTGCGTGCTTGCTCGGCGCCTCCACCATTCCGCTACCGCCGCACTTTGCTCAACGCTTTCCGGCTCACGACCACGCGCCATTCAATTGACGCGCGAGGGCCGCGCGGGATAAACGCTCGGCCAGTCCGCAACAATGGCGCAGATTATATTGGCTTTCCGGCGCGCATATTTATGGGTGGAAATATGGAATTCTGGAATTCGTGAATATCGAAAGGATTCTCAGCCAGGCGCGCACGAGACGCGAATCCTGAATACATATTATCTTTGATTTATTGCCGCGCGCCGCGACGCTCGACGACCCTCGACGACGGCGCTGCCTATAGATTTAAAACGTATATAAAAGCCACGCCGTTGAATATTGGAATGTTCGATTTGCACGGCGTGCTCGCGCGCCGCATTGGTTTTCTTTATGTTTGCAGTTTTCATTGTTTTAATCTCGTTATCGTTGCGCGGGCTTGATGTATGTGTGGGCGCGTTGAAATCGTGGCGATTCGGCGAGCATTATGCCAAAGTGATTGTTGATAATGATTCTTTAATATCGCCGCAGGCTCGCAGTCTAATAAATTCTCACTTTGTTTAATAAATTTCTTCGGGGTGTGATTTAAGAGCGCTAATAAAAGCTCATTTTGCTTTGGAAATTATGATTTTCCAATCAGACGCGTTACAAACGCAATAAATTCCACAAAATTAAATTCATGAAACATTATTTCATGTGTGAGTAAAATAAATTTAAAAATTTTAGAAAAATGTTTGATTAATGATTTTTTTACGTTTTTTTAAAGTTTTATATAATTGTGATTATGAATCATTAAAATAGTTTAATTTTTTTTGTAGTTGCATCAAGTTGATACCGATGCAATCTTGTTCACAGCTTGCAACTTGGAGATTTCGACGTGAAAAGTTTCCTCGTAAAATACTCTAACGCCAACTATAAATCTTCACATTTCTAAAAGTTTTCTTATGCTGCACAAGGCGTCGAAAAAGTGTACAATTTTTAAGGGCCATTATTATTTCGTCTTTTTATCCTCGGTATTTACGAAAAGCGTCTGCAGAGTTTAATTTTTCAATTATGAAGTAAAATGTGCCAGCAAGTTGAGGGGTTGGTGCTCGAGGTGGTTTTGTTGCGCGTGCACATGATGGAGTGGCGCAAGTTTGGCGAGCGCTTAAAATATATATAAATTATCGAGACCCGACGCGAAAAATTTAAGTTTTTTTCCTGCTTTTCTGAATAAAGTTTTCAAAAAGTTTGCATTCAATTTCAGAGTTTCGAAAAAAATAAATTAAAATAATCAGCAAAAACGAGTGCACTTTGGGTGAGAATATTTTATAATCCTAAGTGCATAGTTTTTAATTCAGCTTTAGATAAAGCACAAATAAATCAAGACATATTAAGGAGTAATTGTTGAAAATTTACGTTTTAGTGTGGAAATAGAAAAATATTTAAATATTAATATTACATTCATTTATTTTTATTATTAATGATGATGTGTTGGTAGAGTTGATAAAATATTCATACAGAAATCAATAATTTTTAATTTAATTTTTTTTGTTAGTTAAATAAAAATATTTACCAGTATTACTCGTGCTATATGCTAAAAAATGAGTTATTGAATAAATCATAAAAATTTGTTAATCAAATGAGTGTGTGGTAGTATTGTATTTGTCAAAATTAAATTTAACTACATTTGCTTTATAACAGAAATTGATAAAAATAAAATCTATTGCAATGTAACAGGATGACAGTGTTCTTTGATGCATTGCATTCATATTGCACGCATCACATATCATTTTAAATTGAATTATCGAATTGGAGAATTACCTTTATGCCACAATTCAATAAATAATAATTTATTGAAAAGCCAGACTAATTTATTAATAAAAAATATAGGCCTAGGGATGTTATTTTATTAATACATTACTTTAATTGTGTAATACAAGTGTATCTATGTAAAAAAGTTCTCTTTTGCAAATTTAAACAAAAAGAATTGTAAAAATTATATATTTTATAATATACATATTTATAATTTAAATCTATATATATAAAAATGAATTGCTGTTCGTTAGTCTCGCTAAAACCCGAAAACGGCTGAACGGATATATCTTATCTTGGTCTTGAATTATTCGTGGAGGTCTAGGGAAGGTTTAAAAGGTTAGAAAAATTCGAATAATTGCCGGGAAAATCCCCAAAACAGCTCTTTTCTATAGAATAAAATTTGACATTGAGATTCAATCATAGTTATAGTTAAATAGTTGAATTAGAGATGGCGCGCTGAAGTGCATTATTGACATAACTTTATATAATTAATTTCTTTAAATTAAAATTGCTAATCTTATTGATAGAATTGACTCTTACTACGAGTATGTCTAGAACAAGAGAGTAAAAAACGAATTACATTTTTATTAAACACTGCCGGAACGAAGTCGCGGGCAACAGCTAGTAATTACATAAAAATAAGCTGAAATACTTTACTAGATGAAGTAATTTGTAAAAAAAGAAAAACAACAAAATATGTAAACAAAAATCTGAAAAATTATGATTGTCTCTACTCTAATTTTCTTTATTTTTGAGTGAATGTGGGTTCTGTAGTGTAGTGGTCATCACGTCTGCTTTACACGCAGAAGGTCGCCGGTTCGATCCCGGCCAGAACCATCTTAGAGAGTTCTCAGTGAGAAAAACTCTCTTTAATTTTATTTATTTAAAAATTCTAATAACTCTAAAGAACCTCCGATTTCTAAAAATATTTTTTCTCTTTTGGCACATTCATGACTTTTCCCAAAACAATTTTACTACCATCAGTTTATATTAAGAATATTTATGACCTGTTTCTGATGATATTGACCATGACCATAAAATAATACATTATTCTCTCCTCACTTTCTCATAATTTATGAATATTACCCGTATTATGCTTATGTAATATGAATGTGAGCATAATACTTATATTCTTTGTTCGTGTTGTCCACATTGATGTGCATGTTTAGTGGCGATTTATTCCATCGTTTGCTCTATAATACGCAAATAATACACAAATGGACCTCCGACCACACACCTACATCCACACTACAACGACCGAGGTTATGTTATGAATATAATAAGCTAATGCACGATTTGGTCTCCACGACGCCCCCGCGTACAGTTTAGCAATTTCGTACTGGTGAATACAAGCAAATCCATTCAATAATGACGAAAACGAGCATGAGTGAGCGTAAAAAACCACAGGGTAATTCCATTCGCTGCGCTCCAAAGCGGATTAAGTGCTCGGCTATGACTTCCTGACTTCCTCAATTCCGCTTTGTTTAACTTTCGCTTTTTTTACAGCTAAATACACAAAGGGTGAAGTAAACTAAAAGCTCGGGTAAATAAGGTGTAGTTTGCTTCATTACGATTATGCTTATAATCATGATTAAAACACACTGGCTGTTACACAAATAGAAAATTTAAAATTAATTTTCCAACAAATAGAATTACAAAAGTTAAACATTTTCACATTTGAATATTATGCGAGAAAATTGAATTTGAAATGGTAACACACTTTGTTTCGATAGACGGTTTGTACGAGTTTGGTTAAGTGAAACTCGCGCGCCGTTTACCGTCATCGACATGGGTAACAGCGAACGTTTTGTGTTCAACGTCGTTGGGCAAGCTGGAAAACCGGGAAGTTGTTCCCACCTCGGGTGCGCGCGCCCGCCTGCGATCGTTATCGTTATTATTGTTATTAGACGTTTTCGGTGAGCCGATTCCGGGGCCATTGGCGAGCGCGTTTCGTCGCACTTTGTGCAATAATTGTCATCGTTTCGGGTCGCATTACGACGCCACGCGACGCTAAAACTCAACGAGCACTTATATTTTCCCCTAAGAACTTTGTACAAGCAAATTCAAACTAATGCAAACAAATTTTGCACATAAAACAACAAATGCATGGAATTAAGCAAAATAGACTCCCAAAACTTTTATTAACAAAACAACTATCTTTATCAAATAGATTTCAAATAATTTAAGAAATTAAAATGATCAAAAATCACAAATAATAAAACGTGTTGTGATAGTTTTGAACATTAGTATAATAACAATTTCAGAATTATTGTATTCTGCATATTAATAAATAATTAAAATGCATTAGCACTAATTACACCGAATAGCCCATATAACCAGGTATAGGTATAGTAAGTACTCACGTAATCAACTAAAAACAAAAACAAAATTATAACGCGAATATTGTGCTGAATAATGTATGCGGCGTCTATTTATCATCCGGTGGCAATGTAGAATTTGTTCGCACTTAATTTCGTTAAGCAGCGACGTTTTCGGTACAAATGCGTGGGCGTGAATCCGGTTGTAAACAAATTACTCTTACCGAACGTATAGCCGCGCGCTCGCGCGCTGATTGTAATTTCTATTAGGTGCAATTAAAACTATAAGTTTATTCAGACCGTTCGCCAATCTAGCAATTTGTTCACTTGCTAAATGAGATTCAACCGAGGACGCACAAAACCAGACAAACAAATCGTCCTTTTGGACAAGTTGCAAACTGAAATGATATACAATACAATGATGATACAAATTAGTTTCGAAACAAGTTACGCTGTAAACATGTCCAAATTATCAGCAAACAAAAGATCAAAACCATACAGTCAAAAATAGCTGATATTAAACACTGGTTACTATGAGTATTAACAAAATCGTAAAAAGAAGATTTATACTATAAAGCTTTATGTAATGCGGCAGACAATGAATCTTTCCACAACAGCAAACAGCGCTAATGTTTCAGGTGCAATCCAACACCGGAAGTCTGTGTAGTAACATGATACGCTATAAAAACACTCGGAGCTGACCGCGGCTGACCAAAAAAATATATACACAACGTCTACTGATAAATAACTATCATTTAATACGCAGACGTAATCGATACAATCCCATTAACCTAACCAAATATTGATTTTTGAGGTTATAAGTAGTTTGATTGTTATTCGTTGGATTATTTTTGAATTAAATGTAGATTTAGAATTGTTAGGTTCTCTTGGGCTTTGGTGCGACGTGCGAGAGTAGGTCTCCGATTTAGCGCGACGTTTGCTGGTAGCGGTCTGAGGCAAACGGCTGCGGTGGTGGAGGCGCCGGCGTCGCGCCGACTCGACTCGGGAAACTTTCAGGTGCTCCCGAGAGGTGTACACAACGCTTATAAATCACTCGCTTTTCACCTGCAAAAAACTCGTTCGTTCCACGCCCGTCTCTCATTCTTCATCTCTTTTTGTTCGACCCAATATTACGTTTATAATACCATGATATCTTTACACTAGACTAATACTCAATAATCCTGAATGTAATATAAATATAATTTTAATTTTGTTGTTTTTCTTAGTTAATTAATTGAGTTTCTTTGAGAATTTAAGGTTTCCGGGCGAGTGTGCGTTGACAGTCTTAGATCATTGAGACGCAGCAGTAGAAGCGGCATGAGACGACACAACAAGTGCGAAGAACAATAAAACTCCCCTTTAACCTCTCAACTTTGTCATTGCCTTATTGCCACCGCGGCTCGGCTTCCACTCCAGCTTCAACTTGAACGCTCTCGGGCGAAATTCTCGGTCTTCGTGCGACTTTTCCTATTATTGCTTGAGGGTTGCGTCCTAAGTAAATATACAGGATAATAATAAACATCATTATGAACAGCATGCCGACATGACAACGTAACATGACGTTCATCCAGATGCAAACTTTTTCTGCCGAAAATTTAGCGCAAATTCCATCATACCTACTATTCGGGATATTTATTACTATCAATTGACATGGGACATTATGTGTCGCACGTCTGAATTAATTATGGTGTTCAAATATTAATCGACGTTGTCCGGTCGTAATTGGCGTTTACGAACCGGATGTAAAATGACCGCAAACGGGTCGCAACCGCTGTTTAAGGTTACACAATGATGTGGTCATCATATTGCAATATTCATACAGTGTGTATAGAAATATACAAAATTACAAAACACGTTGTAAGTATTTTTGGACTTATTTGTGAAAAACATGAGTACTTATTACAAATGTAAATTACATTTATTTGTGGTGTAAAAACACTTCAATTTCCCATGCAGGAGAGGAAATTTTTCGTAAAATAAAAGCGTGTTAAACAAGAAAACGCGGAAAACGAGAGAAGAAGCAACCAACACAAAAAGAAATCAGATATCGGGTGAACGTGGGGCGCGTGCATTTGTGTCAAAAGGTTTTCAAACTTTTTTTTTTGTGTGTTGTCGGCCACTGCCGGCAACGCTGCGCGGAAACTGCGTTCGCGAATTTAAAATCTAATTTAAAAACGTTTCGCTTCGGCTTCTTGAATGATGATAAAGCGAGAACTCGCTCGCGTTTCACATTAGAGCGGCGCGCGAAACACAAGCCAGAAGCGAAATTGCTGGAGTGAGTGGTGTGGCGGGTTGTGCGTGTGCGAAGAGGTTGTGAAGAGCGAAAGAAGGTCAAAAGACGTTTCTTTTGATATTTATCACTACACACGGCGAAACGAGGCGGTCGGTGGGTGTCATGCTTCTCTGCATGGTTTTCCTCAAGTTTTATACGAGTTTTCCACGGTTTGCCACTCGGAACGAACGATTCCGATGCTTGTGTCGCGCGTCAAACGCAACTGCGCAGTGCGGTGTCAACTAAATGGAAGTGTCACAGATTGAAGCCGAGGCATTTTATAATATTTCACTTTAAAATATTCTTTGAAATAATCATTTTATTAAACTATTAAGTAAATATAATAGCTTTCAGTCCAGAAAAATTTTTGGAGCAGTATAAAGCAAACATCCAGAAAATTCTCGGTCTTGTTATCATCTTAGTCTTGCTTTTTGTTTGATTTTTTTTTGTTCTAGTCATCGTGGCTGCAAGCTGCTAGCGGGCTTGGAGGAAAACTGGAAATCATATATTATTCCACCGGAATACCAATGATCAGGCCATGAAAACGAGCGTGAGCTTTCAGAATGTAGAAATCTAGAATTCAGCAGCCGGCCAAAATCCAATTTTTGTATTCCGCGCGCGTTGTGATAACGCAACGCAATCTGCAGACGAGTCGAGCGGATCTCCAAAGGAGCGCAATTAAAAATCGGGTTGTGTTATTTATTTCACCCTCGAGGGCCGCCAAAAACGTACAGGAACCGGACGAATATTTAAAGTCGCAGTTTTAAAGCATCGCATGTATCATAATAAATTTTCGGTAAGTTTAATCAATAATAAAATACTCAATCCATCATTATCATTCAATAGACAATAATTTGTTACCAAATTATCTAAATTGTTAGTTAGGATTATTATTAACATTAATATTGATTAATTTCTGTTTGGGAATTTAGGCAATAACAATAATTTATTTGTCATTGCTATGATAAATGAAAAAGAATAACAAACTACGCGTATTGTCAAAAAATGTAAGTTACAAGCATAAATTAATTTTTATTTTATGTTTTTATGTTTAAATTTTACGTAAACTGCCAGTATGAGTTTATAGTTTCTTGTTTTTTAAGAAAAATAAATATTTGTGTAAATAACCAGATAGTTTACGTATAAATATGGCAAATAGTAAAATTTGTTTGTTTAAAAGTTTGAAGTAAAGCACGCCAAGACAAGTTTACTCTGCGGAAATATCACACATTTTGAGTTTAAAGTTTTCCTCAACTCAACGACAAGGTACATTTACAATTAAGTGCAATTATGTGCAAAATGTTGTGTATCTATTTAATATTTACACATAGCAATATTAAAATGAGCAATTCCAACTTTATTTCATCAGATTAATGCAAAAATCAAAATTATAACGCCAAACTTTGAGAATTAAACATAATTGAGTTTTGTTGTTGTTAATTTGCTCAAAATTCTGCCAATTGTGAGCAAAATAAAGTCAGATTTCACATTTATTATTCGACAACACCTTTATCTGATTATTCAACCCTTATTTGCTTAAATAAGGGACTTTATCGAACGGCGCAAAGTTTGCTGATTAGCTGACTTTGCTGAAAGTGGAAAACTGGAACGGTGTAAAATAAACATGCGAATCAGTCTGGCGCAAATAATGAATGAGGAGATATTGACTCCGATGATTCGACGCCAGCGAAAGCTTCACAAAAATATCGTGTTGTTTTGCGAATGTCTGAAAGCGGTAAGTAATGATATTGCTAACGTAACCATGACTAGGTTTACCCATCTGAAAAATTTGTATACTTGTAGTACATGAAGTTAATTTGACTCTAATTGTCTATAATTTTCGACGCTTGTCGACTTGTTGTTGTTGCTAGCAAAGTGTGTGCGCGTAATTCAATAACGCGAAAGCGTCAGGAGTGTTCGTTTCGTGTCGTTGCGCACTTTGCACCGGCGTCAAGTGTGCGCTGATTGGATTTATTAAGGATTGCGCCCGGACTTCCGCAATTCGGTGGTACAAACCTGCCAACCACCGCCACTTAAACTATAACTCCAACTAAACTTCAGAAATTTATCAAAACTATAATTCACGTAAATTTATTCATATTAGCATTTTTTTCAACTTTTATTAACACAGGTAAAATAAAAGTAATCCAATTAGAGCTATAAAGATAATGTTGTGTTTAATCAAGATGCGAGGGTCGTAATTAACCCGATTGGTTATACCCAGGTCCTAAAAATGCTCGCCGAGGTGGAAAAATCGTTTAACGCGCGAGCGACATGGCTAAGGGTAGATTCATAAGCAGAATCTTTTCCAGAATGTAATCACTGATCGGCGCCTCCTGAGTCCCACCAGCCCAACATCTCCAACACCCACTTCCTCTAAGCATAAACGGAAAAACTAATTTACGTTCGTTTTTTTTCCTCGACATTCTTACGCTTTCACTTCCAAAATGAGAAATTCCATTCCGGCCATTTTTCCAATTGTCTTTGCATTGAAACACGGATATAATCTCGGTATACTCCACCTCCCCAACAAAATGAGGATGAAAATAAAATGTGAGGTTTTTCCTCGCTATGCTTGTGTGTGAAAATCGTTTTCTTTTTTATTTTCGCTCCTCTGATGATACTTTATTCGTTTTTCACCCTCGCGTTCAAATTAGAATATCAATTCTCGGTTATTTTATGCCGAGAAACAGCGAGTTCGATTTTAGGCTTTCAGGTAGCGGAGCTTTAGGGGTAAATTTTCGGGTTTTCGTGCGCAAAGTCTGTTAGAGTTTGAGTTGGAGTTTTCGCGGCGATGTCGAACATCAATTCCCATCACGGCAACCTTTGCTTTTCGCTTCCACCTACACTCTCTTAGTGGCGCGCGTTTGTATGGTTTGTTCTCTGGCTTAACGTACGTGTCCTTCTATTCTCAGCAAACGTTGATGTGGAGGTGGTTCGCATCCTGAACGCTTTTATTTTCTCATTCCGGTTCCCGTTTGCCTTTTACACGAATCATTCAATATCTACATCGAATACTAATACTAATACAAGTGGCCTGGATGCGTCTATTGTAAAAGTAGTTGAAAAAAATAGATAGAAACATTTTTTAATAATAAAAAATATAAACAAATACATTTGTTCTTATATAATTTAAGCACCTTTTGTCTTTTATAAGAATAATCAAATAGTGTACTAGGGGCAAATTGCAACCAATGTGAATCAATACAGACACACTTGCTACATCCGACATGCCGTGTCGAGCATTGATGAAAAGTTATGTATGGCTGGTAGGGGTTGTTATGCCGCTTAATTCGGCCGACATGTTGCGTCCGCGTCCTTGCCCGAACGAGAATGAAACCTTCGGGCGATTGTGCACGCGTTAGAGCGCGATTGGAGCGCGAACATTTGTGACTGCTCCCTCACACGACCCACACACCCTTGCGCAACCCTTGTTTGCCGCTGCCAGTGAGTGTCGGTTGCGCTTCTATTTACCTTTTGTTGCATCCATTTGAGTAGCGCACAGTGTACGCGCTGCTTCACGAAATTGAAGACGTACCGACGTGATGATGGCAATATTCATACACGTCAGTGACACGTTCTATTCATTTCAGACCTTTAAAATTTATAATAATGTAGTGTATATTACATTATAGGTAATGGGTGTTATTTTATTTGTAAGTGTATATTTTAATTGAAATTGATAACAAAAATAAGAAATTTATAGCGTTTCCTAATGCATCTCTAATCTTCATGTCCCAGCAGGTTATTTTAATGTTTATTTAGTACTTCTTTCGATCATATTGTAGTTTAAAAGATTCTTTACATAATCCACACCCTTCCAGGGCTTTAAATTCTTTGGAAATGCCCTAAAATGTCCTTCAAAAGTTACCACAATTGATAATACAACAGTTTGAATATATCGTGTGGTAAACGCCCTGTATCTGCTGAACTAATACACTTTCTCAAAGTTTCTTAACGCTATATTATAGCTTAAATGATCCTTTTTACGATTCATTTTATTTCAATCTTCTGAACCATTTGAAACTGCCCTAAAATGCGCTTCAAAAGTGAGCAATTTTATAAAAATTTCAAAACATGGGTTAGAAATCGCCCAGTATCTCCTGAATTAATTTACTTTTTTCAAGTTTCTCAACGTCATGTTATGGTCCAAAAGACCTTCTTTAAGATGCATTTTATTTCAACCCTCTAGACACTTTGGAAGTGCCCTAAAATGCCCTTCAAAAGTTGGCAATTTTTTAAAAAACTTGAAGACATGGGGTGGAAAACGCCCTGTATCTCCTGAACTAACTGGCTTTTTTGAAATTTCTCACCGTAATATTAAAGTTCGAGAGTTTATCTATACGATGCATACCCTTTTTACCCTCTAACCCCTCCAGAAGTGCCCGAAAATGCCCTGCAAAAGTTAGCAATGTTATAAAAATTTGAAAACATGGTGCGGAAAACGCCCTGTATCTCCGGAACTAACTGACTTTCTTGAAGTTTCTCACCGATATATTAAAGTTCGAGAGTTTATCTATACGATGCATGTCTTTCTAATCCTCTAACCCCTTCGGAAGTACCCTAAAATGCGGTTCAAAAATAGCTATTTTTGTCCAATAAATTTCATTTTTTGGTCAAAAAACCATGTCAAAATCGTATCAAAATTATTTTCGGTCGAAACACCGGTCCATATTATATTCTTTAAAAAAATTTTTGGTCGAAAAACAGGGTCGAACTTTTTTCTTAAAATATTTTTCAGTCGAATAACAGGTTGAACTTTCAACTTTTAAATTGTTATTATTTCGACAACACAAAAATTGTCTTTGTATTTTTGCTTCTTGAAAAATTCGCTACAAGCTTGCATAATCTTTGTAAATCGAACAAATTAAAATTGAAGAAATGATTTTGTCATAAAAAAGGCAAAACTTTTCTTCTCTGTTTTATCAAGAAATAAGAACTGAAATTTTTAAATTCTGTATTTACATAAACATTAAACAATATACAATACTGGTGTCCCCACCTAAATGTTAACGTCGGCTGACAATTCTCTTTCCTGCTTAGTCAGCCGTGCGCAGTGGTGCGGTGTGCACGTGTTTTGTTTGAGAGTCTATCTGCGTAGTTATTAATCGCGTTTCTTGAGACGTTAGTATGACTTGCAGTTATTGAATTGTCGCGCGTGGAATCGGAAATTGAGTGACTATATCCTAACATTTGTGGCTGCCGTCGGATACCATCCGCGAGCGAATTGGTATGATCATTTATTTATTCAACGGTTAATTTGTTAAAATAAGTAGCGTTTCTTACTAAAATGAAAAGTATGTTGATAGCAGAAGGACAATTAAGTGAATGACGTCAATACAAATTAGAACTAACGTATTTATTAATTTTAATATTTATTTGTTTTTATTTATTGTAGTGAAACCATCTGTTGTGAATTAAAGTGGGTCTAGCCCACGCTAGGAATTGTAGTTTTTTTATTATAACACTCGAATGCGGTCTTACTTAAAGTTCGGAATAATTTTGTTAGATGCGGAATTGAATTGTGTATCTCCCTGTATCAAAATTTATTGCGAGAAAATTCCGTAACGCGACTTATATTGATAGTTGTGTGTATACGCACTTGTACTGCTGCGCCAGGGAATTGTAGTTTTTATTGGCAACACGCAAACGCGGTCTGGCCTTAAAATGCTGAAAATGTTAGAGATGCGCGTATTACAAGGGAAGTTTTACTTTCAGGAGATTTAAGAGCTGTCTATGATTTTCTATTTTAAATAAATTGCGGCTTCTTTTAATGCTGCCACAAACAGCAATGTAATATTAAGGCTTACTCTTCATATTTCTTTGATTCCCCCGTTGCCGTTTCTTGCAGGATTGTTGTCTTTAAAACATATTCCATCTTAAGTGCGTCGAGCGTGCGGCTAAATATATAGCAGCTGTTGTGTTTGTGATGTGTTGTTGTTCTTAAAAAGAACAAAAGTAGAAACACAAATAGAAGAATCAAAATAACAATGATAAAATCACTTTGCATGAGTGGATACGTGCACCCGCTGGCATGCTAGTAGACACGGATCGAATTCCCAGGGATGGGGAGGTACTTTTTCTCAAATATAAAAAATAACAGGTGAAATTTCAGGCTGTATGTGTAAACTCAAATGAAATTATAAGAGGAATTGAAATACAAATGAAGGCGGCGGTATGAGAAGTAAGAAAGAGTAAGGGGAGAAACGGAGAAGTAGAAGAAGGAATAGCAGAGAAAAGAGTAGAAGAGTAGAAGGAGGAGATAGAAGAAAGAGCAACAGGAGTGGCTCAGATTTTTAAATTTTTTGGCACGTGTCGTTATAAGACAGTCTACGGTCGATCTCGCCGGAGGCGCTCTGGTCGATCGCCCTCTGCTTCGATCCGTCTATTGCCCCCGGCCCATCCTACAGCTACGATGTCTCTGCGCTTCATCCCCGAAATTATCAGGCATATCAACAATTTTTATGGTGGGGGATCACCCCAGAGAGAGGGAACTCCTTATAAGGACAATCCTTATAAGGTCTTGTTCAAATATTTCTAAGTTTTAGGTCGCCTCAAGAGAGGGGACACTTAAAAATATTCTTACAAGTTCTGACCTGTAGCTGAAATGAAAGAAGGAGTACACAAATCATACAGGTTACCTTAACAATTTTTATAGTGGGGATCATCCCCTGAGAGAGGGAACTCTCCTAGAGACCTGTGCCTGTAACGATAGAAGGGATACATACACAAATCATAAGAGGCACAGTCACTTTTAACATTTTTTATTGAAACATGTATACGAGTACAATGAAAACTTAGCATATATAATACTGAACAAAACATACGCCGCCATCTTGGAATCTAGTTGTACGACCAGCTTAGCCCCTCACATGCAGACAATTACCTATAACAAACAAAACATATAATATTAACAAAATTTGTATAATTTTTGCGGTAATCAGGGAAAATTATTATACAGAGTGTTTCAAAAACAATATAGTAACATTTTAAGAGAAAATACAAAGTTCAAGTAAAAAAATATATATCTAAAACGATTATTAATGTATCACACGAAATAAATATACAGGGTGTTGTAATAAGAAAATGAAAATATTTTAAAGGAAAATCCTAAATAAATAATATATATCTTGCCCAATTTTGACAAACTCAGCACGGGAAATGAATATACAGGGCAATACAAAAGGAAAATTCTAAGTTTTAAAAGGAAAACGCCTAATCACTAATAATAATTGTCTATTTTTAACTTCTAGTAGATAATAAAGAAAAGTGATGGGTTGGTTATTACATAAAATACAGTACAAGCATAATTTTATTTTTAGTCATGTGGAACAACACAAGTTCATGTAAGAACGCAGCCGACGGCACGCGACAATCTTATGCTTTTAAATTCGGACACAAACAACAAACTAAACAATGTATCGAATTCGTAATGTAAATCAACGGTAGATATTTAACCAGAGACAAAAATTATGTGTGTTGTTAAAGACCACGAGGTTGAAGTAAAAACAAGTAAAGTCATTAATGGATTTGATTTTCATATGACTGAAGAAATGCGAATACATACTTTGATACAAAATAAATCTTTGCACATTCGGCATATCCAATAAGTTGCAAAAAAATTATGCACATTGTAGGAACAATATAATACGCATATAATACAAAAGAGTATCCGACGGCTGACGGAACATCACTCACGCTTTACGTCTGCGTATGTACAATCCGTGTTTAACGAACACCGCTCATCACTCGCGCACAATCGAAGAAGCATTTAGAAATATTATGTAACTACGCGAAGAAAAATTAAGGAACTTAAGAATAAGGAAGAATAAGTGCGTGCAGCTCACCGGACGACAAAAATGAGACTGACGTGGTATGCAAGCCAACCGCGTGGCGACCTCACAAAAATTGCACGAGATAAAAACTTGTTTCTTTACACACAATGATACACTCATTGTAATAAGGCCGAACATGAATAAAATTGTATTCGTACTATGCGTGGAAACTATAATTTCAAACTTAAATTATAAAATATAAAAAATAATTTTGATACGATTTTGACACTGTTTTTGACCAAAAAATTAAATTTATTGGTCAAAAATAGCTATTTGAACCGCATTTTAGGGCACTTCTGAAGGAGTTCAGAGGGTTAGGAAGACATGCATCGTATAGATAAACTCTCAAACTTTAATTTAACGTGGAGAAACTTAAAAAAAGTCAGTTAGTTCAGGAGATACAGGGCGTTTTCCACACCATGTTTTCAAGTTTTTATAAAATTGCCAACTTTCAAACAGCAATTTAGGGCATTTTCAAAGTGTTAAGCGGATTGAAATAAAATGCATCTTAAAGAAGGTCTCTTGGACTATAACATGACGTTGAGAAACATCGAAAAAGTGAATTAGTGCAGGAGATACAGGGCGTTTTCTAACTCATGTTTGTCTAACTTCACTTTTGATGGGCATTTTAAGGCATTTTCAAAGGGTATAGAAGATTGAAATAAAATGTAACGTAAAAAGGGTAAAAACTATAATATGGCGCTGAGAAACTTGGAGAAAGTAAATTAATTAAGGAGATATAGGGCGATTTACTCACCGTGTATTCAAATTTTACTAAAATTGCAACTATTTGAATACTTTTGTAATACTAATTGATTATGTTTTGTATTTGCTCTCTATTTCGATAAATTTAGACCAAATTGCTTTGATCGTGAGCTTCTTTCCTTGCAGGCGCATCTTGAAGGCAGTTGTAGCCTTGTTGATACGCTAATTACACAACAACGTGGGCGTGACGAGCATACAGCCAACATCTTATCCTTACGTCTTCGTCTTCTTATGTTTACGTAAACTTACGTGTACGTTTTTGAAACAAATATGTGTCAAGTTTGTTTGGCTTATCTTTTTGTTTGTTACCTGATGGGTTCTTTCCCAGGTGTCCTTGTTGAGAATGAACGTGACGCATGCGACGCTACATGTTCGACATTTTATTTTCCAGCGGTGGTAAAAGTTTGTTTTATATCGTGTGTCGCGTTTTATAAAAATTTTAAATTTTCAGGTAAAGTTGATGAAACTATTTAGATATTACTCACCTAGTAATAAAATAAACTTTTCTGTGCTTTGCGACTCTTGGCATTTTGTAGTATTGGTTGGTTTACCATTTCTGTAATATAAAAAATAATAAAGTAAATTTAAATGTATTAGTTTAGTGTATGATAGAAGTGTAAGTGCATAATAAGAGGATAAAAAAGTTTGACAATATTCTGATGATTTTGTTGGAATCTTCAAAGCAAAGCTCAAAATCGGCTTAGACTTTTACGAAAATACAGTGCGTTTTTTTTGTGTACAAAATTAAGGTTTGGTTGACGTAAATTTATGCACGCATCTCAATCTGAACGACCGTAAAACATTCGTCGAGACACTGCGGTCGGATTTTGGGCGCACCGGCGCTTTGCTGCCGCCGCGAGTCCTGTTAGTCCTGCTTGTCTCCCAAGTTGGGAGAGCGGCAGCGCGCGACACGACATCCCGGTCAATCTCGACAAGCACAGCATTATTGTCTTCATTCCCCCGCCGTTGCCGGTTTTTCTTTTTCCTGTACTTCCTTATTTGCTAAACTGGCAGGAACAGATTTTTTCCACTCGCAGGACGTGTTTTATGGGTTTTATGCTCGTCGAAAGAAAAACCCAAAAACCTAATCCGACATGTTGGCCTGGATTGAATGAACCCATAACGTATTATTTAGAAGTTCTGACACACAAAAAAAAATCCGCTACACGAACTCGTCCATCTCATGTACAATGTTTTTTGCGCGTTCGTCAAAGCTTTGTTTGGAGCGAGTTGAGTTCAAATATTTTTTGTTTGCACGCCCGCGTTTTGTTTGTGTGGTTTTGTCGAGTTGTGTTGTGTTTACGCGCGATATGAAAACAGATCATCAGCGATGAGGCGCACGTACGCATCAAAAGTGACGAACAAAAGCAACAGATACGAACGCGCGCGCGCCTCGCAACCAAACTGCGTGAAGCTGATGTGGAGGCGGCGTTCGAAGAAGCTGCCTGAAAGGGTAACAATGCGACTCTGTCGACGTTTCCATAGGTACGTCGCGCAGGAGACGTAATCTAATCGGCTACTCGCTTTCACATAATAGAAAACAAATGGCCTCTGCTTTAGACTTAGTCCACGGAAGAAAAAATTATGTTGTCACAGAATATTGTACAAACAGATTTTGTACGAGCACAATGTGTCTGATTATTTTTTGAGGACGACGTTCAAAAAATAATAATAAAACATAATGAAAGAAGACATAGGTATAAGTGGTTGAAACTCATTATTACTGAAATATTTTAACAAAAGTATTAGGTTACAAGCAAATTAATCAAAATTCAAAATTCTAAATATAATTTATTTTTGTTTGTCATACCTTCCTAATTTTCTACTATACTTTATTGTTGTATGCTTCTAAATAAAACAATTAATTTGATTTTATCACGTTTTATCTCTTTAATTTCCTGGATATAAATAAAATAAAAATAAATATTATTATTATTGCATAAGTACAACAACATATGTTAAATTTCCTGCACAACCTACATTTGTAAATACGTTTTAATGTATATTTATTAACATTTTTGTAAATATCAATATTTATCTATAGGAATAATTATTTCAGCGCACCCTCAGAGCTCAGTTATTAATTAAACTTACAGCTACATATTTGTCCACCGTTGCATGTTAAAAAAACCTATTTTTTGTCCCTTGTTGTTTGTTGTCAATTTACGTCCTAACCAAGAATTATATCTCCCTAGCCATTTTTGCTTGGGGAATAGTCAACCTCGACACACGTCCCCAAAAAATAGTCGCATACCTCAAAGGATCACAAGCACGCAAAGTTTGATTGTTTTTTTTGTACACATCAAATGCAAACTTTTCCATTCACAAATTTAAATTATAAAAACAATTCGATGAGATTCTGCTGAATTTTGTATGAAATCAAATTATGCTTTATCAAAAAAGTTGTATTACAAACATTTTAATGGCAAAGGACTTTATTAAGTCTAAATTACTTCAATACTAAGAATACCTCAATTAAAATAAAAAACGATTCAAATAATATTCAATTCGTCATTTTAAGAATGTTAGCGACAGCAACATGCAAACAAAAAGTACGATATTAATATTTTTTATTTCTTGTAATTAGAATTACGAATCAAGGGTGACGTGGTCCAAAATACAAAAAAAATTATTTTTATCTTAACGAGCAAACAGACTTTAAAAAATAGTCAGAAATAAATACAAATTTTGTAGATGTTTGTATACTTAAAAATAAGTGATACGCCAATTTCTGTAGCACATAAATAATAATTTGTTGATTTTGCAATGCATCTTCGCATCTCAACAACTCAACATCTCAAAAATGAGTAAAAAAGATGAAAAGCTTGCTTGGTGAATGCGCTTTCGAGAGTGTTGCACTGCTTCCATGCTTTATCGCAAGCGATTTTATGCGCAAAATTTACGTCCCGCATGCTCCCGCTGCTGTTGTTGTTCCATACTTACACTCAAACGCAAACCTGTTACAAAGTGTGCGGAAGACAACAAGTGCGGCAAAGTGTACACAACCGCGCGCATAAAAGATGCAGACGCTTCCTTCGAATCCATCCCGCGCATTCAAAACATACAAACATTTCAACGCTGCGCCGCACTTCCTTCTTCCTCGTCCACACGCACACACACACGCACATACTTGTAAATGCCTGTATAATTTTGTATGTTTACGTTGATATGCACGTGCGTGTGTGTGTGTGCGCCTGTGTTTTTGCGTTTTTGCCGGAAACGGTTATAAATTCTTGCGCGAAACATCCTTCCACACTTCCTGCTGCCGCCGCTGTTTTTCTGTTTGTTTTGCGCGCCGGACGAATTTATCTCGAACGTTAACCGAGACGAAAGGAGTGTTCACGTCGTCACTAATAGAATTTTTTACGCGGAATGAAATGTAATATTTTTACGGTGGCGCGAGCAACGCGCCGTGGTTTGTCGCCGACGCTCTGTGCCATAGAGGAAATAAAATTTAATCAACTTGCTTAAAATTCACATTTACACGAGCATATTTAATGTAATATTTTAAAGCATAGTATAAAATATAATATAAAACACGTTGTTAATAACATCTTTATTTTATTACAAATATTTGTTTTTCTCAAAACTGCTGTGCTTGCTAATCCTTATAAAAATAACTTGTTATTTTCATGTAATTATGTTTTCCACAAACACATTTAGTCTTATAAATTTACCTGCAGCAATAAAATGTTTAATTAACTCTGTTTTTGTAAATTTATTTTTGACAAAGTAACCTATTTTGAGCATCTAATAGCTTTTCTAGATTGAATCGTCCATGAAAAATACTTCGACTTCAACGCGCTCGTCCGCAGTGATCCTTTCTAAGCACGCCGACAAATGTATTAACCTCCAAGGATGCGCGCGCAAAAGCGCCGAAAAGAAGTGGAAAGGTTTTAGTGTTAAGCGTAAATTTGCTGTGAAGATAAGCTCGCTGCAAAGCTCGCGTCGAAAGCGCTGGACTAAAGAATCATCCGCATCCGCGAAGAGCGGAAAGGAAGTGTTCGGGTTCTTTCTAAAGCGCCTGATAACCGAAACACCAGATTGACAATCTTGTCAATCACGCTTAAAAAAGAAACATAAATTCAATACTTGAATACAAGTTTAATATTTAAAATATTCCAAAATACATAAAAAATAAAGCAATTAAATTAAAACAACACTATCATATAACTCAGTTGCCTTGTACAATTAGTAAACAAATGTTATAAAAAATTGTTTGCTGAGGGTATATTAATAGTAGTTACCTTGAAACAACTAGTTTCGTGTGTTTGTTTGTTGATAACTCAGGTGTGCGTTGGCGTGCGGCAGTCAGAAATTGTTTTCGCCGCTACCAAACTGTCACTTCGATAATAACCGACGAGGGTTGACGTGCGTACTAGTTTTACCCTCTGCGGCCTAGGGGTGTGAGGCCGTGCGCCAACAGACAATGGCCGCGGGTGGATCGTTTCATACACTTTTCATGTCGTCATTATATGGTAGATTGTACCTGCACAAATCTCTGTCATGTCCGACTTTCTAACTCTGTAACAACTACAATGCTACCCCGCGTCAATTTTGGAGTTAACGAACAATACAGTAGGCTGATTTTGTCATTGCATATATAATTAATATCTACTAAATTTTGTTGGTAGTTTAATAAGCATTCTTTGTACATATTTATCAACTTTTTCTATTTTTGCCTTTAAAACGCCAGTTTTTCAATGGTTTTGAGGCATAAAATACTTTAGTCATGGGCTTTAGTCACGGGGCGGAGCTTGCGCCTGCGCATTTCTCAAATTTATTCATTTTTACACATTTTTAAACGTAAAACACATATTTAGTTCCAAAAAATAATTATTTCATTTGTAACTTTTATTTTCTGTTGCATAAGATGCAATTACAGTTAATTCAGCAAGAAGTGTAACTGGAAACTTAGTTAATGTTCGCCGAAGCTCCAACCTAACGTGCTAGCGGCGCAAATCACACTTTGTTACTATAATTCTTATATCCATTCAATTTGCCCATCCGAGTTCTCGACTTTCCACCCGCATCGTCTTCGTCATAAGCTGCTGGAACTGATGAGACGGCAGAGACTTCGTTAGTAGCTTGAGGTAAAGTAAAAGTAAGCAAAACATTCGCTGCGAACGCGCCACATTGGTCTAAGTATAGCGTCGTCCAGAATTCGTCGAGTTAAGTAGCTATACTAAACCGTGGAGCGATACAATAAAAGTCCAATTAGACGCAAATTTATCTTCTCATTTTCCGAGCAAGGTAGCTACGCTCTGTATTCATTAGACGCACCGCTTCCATTTCATTTTTCGAAAATGCTGAACAAAGCACTGCGACCGAAATTTAAATCTCAAACATTAACAGAAATAATTCTCTGCCTGCGGTCGAAACGAATGCCGAAAATAAATGGACAATTAGCCACCGGCTCAGAAATAATAAAACTCTGCACAAAAAATTACGAAATTTTAATTGAGTCTAATAAATTAATCAATACCAACTGGAGACTAAAAATATCAAAACAATTAGTGATTCAAAACATGACTGTGGTGTCTTGCCAAGTTTCCAACTATCAACAACGTTAGTTCTCATTCTCTAGTAAAGTTACGTTCGACGACAAATTAATGCACTATTCAAAATTAGGTTTACAAATTTTAAGATAGACTACTGGACGTTTGCCAAGCGTAAGTCAAGTCAAGAAGACAATAGTTAATCAGTACATTTTTTCAACAATCTAAAATTTATGTCCGCATTTCACCTGGCTTATTACGTAATATTTCTGAATTCCTGAGTGTGTAAGTCGTCCGCAAATATAATTTCGTACGCTTCTGTTCTGTACGTACGAAATTTTTCTGACGCTTTGACGTCTAGGTCGTTTCGTGCGTAACCTAAAGACTGTTCAGGTACGCGTGTCATTTCGCTCTACGGTGACGGCAGGGGCGGCCTACATTCGACATTTTATGCATACATGAATCTTTAAGTAGGGCCGCCGCACCGCCGTGCACCTTGATTAAGGAACGATATAAATGTTTAATAACCGCGTCCCATTTTATCTCATTGCTTCACGGGAGCGCGCCGTGGAAAATCTACGAAAGTGACGAACGGCGGTGGTGGTGGCGGCGTAAATGAGCAGCATCAAGCTATCAAATGAGCAGGCACGGAATGTTTATTTCCTCGGGGAGATACAGATGAAACAGGGAAGCGATGGGATGGGAGGAATGATGGCATTTTTAGGATGCTTTATTTTTTTTCTGGTTGGAATTTTTTTATTTGCAGAATTTTTTGAATTTTTAAATGCTATTTTAGGACAAGTTACATAGTAAAATAAAAATTCTACATTTCCACTGTTCTGATATTAATAGTGATCTTCAATATTAATGTATATCATAAATTGTATTATTTATTAAATTATTAATTTCTAGTTAACTTTAAGACCTTTGTTTTGAAATTTTTGTGTGTTGCCTTGTACTCAATTATTACCTCCACATCAATAATGCATCCCGCACGCGTTATAATTTACGAGCACATCGCGTGCAGAAATAGTTGTTGTAATAAACGGGCTAGTAATGAATATGTAAGCATGTTTGCGTCGCACCATCCCCAGGAGGTTTCCACCCGGTTGGCGGCTGTCTCCGCGGCGGCGACCCCTTTTCCCAGCCGCTCCCGGTCTCGCCTGGTAGCGGATTGCGCCCGACCGAGCCTAGCGCCGGACTTAATCTAAACGATACCAGTACTAATAGGACGATTTGCACGATACATTTAATCTCCTGGTTTAATTTATACAAAACTTTCGGCGCTCAACGTGCCTGAGCCGTGCTATTCTCTGCTAGGACTAGACCAGGATCCGGCGCAAGGAGGGTGCGCTATATTTACTATTCGCCAACATTTGCCAGGACAATGTCCTCGTCCCCTCGTTGCGAAGTTAAGCATTGTGCAGAAGGACCAAGCGTGTATTGTCGGTGGAAAATGCGCAAATGTTCAAATGTTGAAGTATTCAAAACGTTCGAAATGTTCAACCGGAGACTGCCCAACCTTGTCTCTTGTTAACCGTTGGGAATGGTGATAGTGGAGACAATGTGTTTTTGTGGATATTAAGTGGACGATTGGGAGTTTATTCTCATTTATTTAGTTACTGCCTATTTACAATACCAAGTAAATAAAATATTCGAAAAATAATAGTCATTTAACACTATTAGTTTTAATTGTTTTGAACCGTTTTAAAAAAACATGTTTGTTCATCACGTTTGAAGACGATTGATCGACAAACATACACAAGAAACGCTTAAAAGCATCTTGCCGAGATAAAATTGAAGACCGCTCGAAAACACGATTGACTGGGGATGATTGCAAGTTAAATAAAAAGTGTCGATGTCATTAATTCTCCTTCGCTCTGCACGAATCGTAGAATTCTTCCACATTCGGACACACGATATTTCTTTGGCTTTGGCGCTTTCTTCCGTGATAAGAACAAATGTTTGTGCGATTGAACTCACGCGCGTATAAACCGAATAAAAATAAAAACCATACAAATGATTGCTTTTTGATGGCGCGTGGGGCGTAAAAATGCCAAGCGAATCAAATTAAATTTAGTTTTGCGCGATATTTGATATTTGCTGCAATTTCACTTTAATGCTAATCTATTCAAGCGGGCTTGAGCTATGAGCTTGTGCAAGTATATAAATTAAAACGCATTAATACACCCGACGCCACCGAAAACGCTAAAAACGTGCGCGGTTCCGCAAACGCAAAACGAATTTATTTATCGATTGCGACGCGCGGAGCTCAAAGGCGCGCGTTATAAATGAGGCGCGATAAACAACTCGGGGCTCGTTTGTGATAGCGAGCGCACAATACACCTTTGCATTGCGGCTGCAGGTGGGGTACAAATGGGCTATTTGGTTACTTAAAAGGGTGGCGGCGTTACGGTGTGCCGCAAACGTTGAATTATTGCCAGACACAAACAAAAACATAAAATGAAAAGGAGTGAAATACATCAAGCCGAATAAAATGCGAATTTGAATTTTTTATTGATTTAACAAACGATTCAATCGGAGAGTAAAAAGCAAGTTGGAAAAAACCGTTAAACTAGCCCGTTTCATATAAATCGCTGCGATAGGGCACCCTCGTCACGTCCGCAATGATGGCGGAGGCGCTGGTCATTTTACTACAGCCGCGCCTCCACCAAAAAAGATATAAAACGTAGGTAATAGCGGAATCAGTTTAAAGAAATTGCCTATCATTAAATTACATTTAACATGTTAACCTTAATCTAAACAACAATATAAATAAAAATCAATCAGAACGCAAATGGAATCTAAATAATTGATTAACAATCGGCGGGCGCAGAAAATTGAAGCTTTTCGATTTCATTCGATTCGTTTCCTTTCGTTTCACGCTCATGAACTTGTTACTTATGCATGTGCGCTCGTTGTAAATCCTGATTACGGCCACTAAATTATCACGTGCGCCACATTAGACTGCCGCTCAATGCACGGTTGGTTTACCACCCAACCTCCCGAGTTCGTTCGTTTGTTTTCACTCAACAAGTGAGCGGCCTTGCCTTGCACTCACCCGCCAGATTGATCTAAAATTGATGGGCGGCAACGTGCCGCCACACTATTCACATTCACAACTACAAAATTACACAACACGCGCACGAATCTATCCGTGCGCTCCGGTATCGAAGTGTGAGTGTAAACGATGAAATATTAAATCATCGCGTGGTGGCCGATGCCCGGCGCCTCCACGCTATGCTATGCCAGCGCATGCTACATTATAAACACGTAAATTCATTATCTTATCAACGGCGGCGTATCTAACGTGTCGTTTTATGTTTTGGTTAGGTTGTTATTTTGCGCAATACGAAACGTGGAATAAACTCATTGTGCTTGATGCGACGAGTGGGTTGGTTGAATGTAGGAAAAAAAAACACACGCACACGCTTCAAATTTTAAAATGCTGCGGACGACGTCGATGGACGAAATTACAAGTACGTGTATAGTTTATGGACGCTTTTTATGATGACGGGAAGCGTCGAACGCGACTTCATCATCGACATGCAATTTGCGAGCGTGCTAAATATAAATGCTTTTTAATTTCAAAATCGATTGTGTGTTAAGTATACACATACACGCATATTTTATTATACAAAAACGTTAAAAAATTAAAATTTATAAATATAGGATCAATATTAAAGTTTCACAATATAAAAAAAAAATTTTACAGTTTAAAAATTGAAAAAAATATGTAAAAAAACAATTTTTCATGAATTTTTAAAATATTTTCAAAAATATTTGCCTACAAACAAAAAGAATTGCAAAAAATGAATATTTTACAATTTTTGTAGCTTATGTACAACAATCCTATCAATAATTACAAAACTTTCCCCTCTAGCCTCTCCCAATAATCATCCCCACGTGTAATAGTTTGCTAAACTTGTTTACGAACTGAAATTACGCGTTGAGCGTAATGAAATGTGAAGTGAAGTGAAACTGTATTTATCGAGTAATAAACCTGAACCCTCTCACTTGCGCATCACACCCATAGCGAAACCAACCAAAATAACTTTGTGCCCTTGACTGAAACTATAATTTCTCGCATAGTCTAGATCTACGCGCGCCTACGCAAATAAACGTGTTTATAGCTATGTGTATCAAATGTTTATAATAGAAGGTACGAGAATATAATTGAATATTCAATTGTAAGACTTTGCAGCATCAACACAACCTCTGGCGTCTTGGCGCGCCAAGATTTTGCACTGCGTTTGGTTCGATTGCAGACATGTGTTCGCACGCACGGTGTTTGATTGTTGGGGTTTGCGCCCGTGGGTGAATTATTAAATCTATAACGTGTTGATGTGCCACAGGGTTGGAAAGGTTGTTTATTGCGTTAGCAAGAGGCGAAAACATGTGCGTAATGTGATATTTCATTAAATTAGATTATTTTGTAACGCAATATTACAGAAATGGATTTTATTCTGGAGTTTAATTAGATTTTTAAGAAACAAAATAAATAATTTATAGAAAATAATTCATTTCTGTGGAATAGATGTAGAAATGTTTAAACTATTTTTAATGTGGAGAAATTCAAGGACTTTTTCTTGTTCTTGTTTGTTCGTGTTTTGTTCGGTGTACAGAAAGAAACGCCTAGTAGGTATCGAGGTTATTTGCACGGGCAATATTAGCTCCGGTAGCGTAAACGGCGTCGCTCCATTCAGACCGCTTTGTTATTTTTATTTGCAGCGGCATTGTGCGGACGCACAAAGCGCGCACAATAAATACGCGTTTAGAAATTAATTTACTTCTGTTTGTTGACGCGGTACAGCCAAAACCACAAGAAAGGGGTTGTAAAATTAAAGGTTGAATTGTTAAAATACATTCTTAGGAAATATTACATTATATTATATACATGGATATCATATATCCATTGGGAATGTAATTTTATTTATATTTAAGAAAGAAATTTGGAAAATTTGTGGATTTTTTAAAGAAAAAAAATTATTTAGCACAATTCCAATTTGCATTTTATTACCCCAAGAGCAGAAGATGGTGCCGACGCTGGCTGGCTGTTACAATTACACTTTATTGCAACTAATAATCGTATTTCATAATTATTACCTTACATGTGCGTGCGGTGGAATATAAAAGACGCAACAAATAAGACGCAAAGCTGCTGCCACCATTTTCACCACCTCATACCTCCATACTATTAATGGCTTAACCTTAAAGGATGGAAAACTTTTTACACTAAATTTATCAAAATAAAAACATTTGCCTCAATAAGTTTTAAGATAATGTTATATACGAGTAGGATATATTGAAACTTGTATTTTGTACTTAACCAGCAGACATCCAAAGGAATCTTGCATCAACGAGTATCCAGACATGGTGCTTAAAACTTTTCACCCAACTTTCAACTTTGGCCTTAGTTTACAGCTTGAGTTGTGTCGATAGAAGCTCAAGTATCGACATTTTTTCCAAACTTGTTATCAGATATCCTTTAATTGTATTAATTAAACTACCAGATTAAAATACTTGATCTTTCATTAAAAGATTGATTATTTAAATATAAATCAATTCAATTAAAACGTATTCTATGCAATCGCCAAATTGAATTATTAACTTGTTGATAAATGCGAATATCATTCGATCACAAATTTAATCATAGCCGCAAGCACAAATCAATCAAAATTTAAACAATGCTAATGAAACTCGGCATTACTATACACAGTCACAGACCTCATCAATATGTATAAATATATGCCGCAATAGAAATTTGCACTGAACTCCATATCAAAGTATATTGGTTGGAGAATTGTTAAAGGTTGTTTTCGGCATGTTGAAAACAAAACACGCCGTGCCTATTCCTGTGCGCGATGTGCGCGCAGTTAGTTTGCAACTGCCGTACATAAATTCTTCGGTAATTTAATTTAAAGTTAAAACGAGTTCGAGTACGCCTTTCGGAAAACTGCACATGAACTAAAGTACTTCCAACTAGATATGACACAACACATCTCCGCATAGCACGTCGTCTATTAATAAACACAATTTTCGTATCACAGATATGGGTGTAATGAAACCTTCAGTTTTTTGTTCAAGTTTTATTACATTGTCTAGTCTCATTTAGTTTGGGTTACATTGTGTTAAAATGTAATATAATATAAATGATGCTCTTAATTGCAGGTGAATTTAACGACGGCGCGTTAAACCGTCCTTTAAAAAAGTTTACAGCGCTAAAGTTTAAATATTTTAGTTTTACATTTAACCCGATTCGCATTTACATAATGCGCCAGTTTAGCTGGACGCGGCTGAAGCGCGTCGAAAAATGCACTCGCCGGCTGTGATTTTTATGCGCCATTATAAATGCAAATGGCGGCGGTCTATGACATAAAAGTGTTTGGTCTGAAAATTTTCTCACTGGAGCATAAAAATTGCAAAATCACATTAAAAGCTGCCACGCGCTACTTTAAACGGATTATCTCATCATGCACGCCACGCAGTCATTCGCCTCATCTCGCGCATCGACTTTGATCACGCGCGTAACTTTGTTACATTTTTGGTGGAAATTAATTAAATTAGTCGAGAATTATAAGGCTGATTTACTGCATCATGTAACACATCGGATGAAAGTTTATCATTATAATATTTTAACTAAAAAGTTTTGAATTAAAATGTAATTGTTGTTGAAATAACTTGTTCGATGTTTTGCCGTAGTTTATTTATGTTTTGTGCGATAAGGTTTTGTTGGAAGAGTTGTGGAGTTGTGCAGCAAGTCGCCAATGGTCGCCATTTATGTGATAATGTGTATACGGCGGTCGTTACCGAACGCAATAAATAAAAATATTCCAGCGAGTGGAACAAAAAACGGAAGCGATATATACAGATATGAAACGGAGATCAAAAAGCGCCAAGAAACTAACGGCGCCATTAAAACGCTCCTCGTAATTGACCTCTTTTCGCTGTTTTTGGTGTTCCCTCTCGCGGCTGAACCCGCCCGCCAACACCCCTTTGCAACACATTGCTGTGCGCGCGCCTCCACAATATATTATTCGCGTAAAAGTCGAAAGTTTGCAACTAAAGTCATAGCTTTGGGATTTAGAGATCATGGCGGAAATCCAGAAATAACTCAAAGAGTTGCCGAGAGAAATAACATCGCTTTAATCCAACCAGAAAACAAAAATAAAATTTAGAAATAAAAATAATTATATTTTTTGTCTAACAAAAAAATTATGAAGTTAATGACAGCATCGATTTGTTTACAAATCAAAAATAGAATTTTATGTTTGATTTGATGTCGCGCCATTGCAAATCCTTAAATTTCGATCGAAGAGTTGATGGGCCACTAAGTTTTTATGTAAATCTTCTACGCACCAACTTCCTTTTCCTACTCGCTTTCACGTTATGAGGTTAATACTCTCAAAAGTGAGTGAGACAAAAACGTTACTAAAATGAAGTCATTCTATTGCCATTTCGGTTTTACGACGTTATATTACTGCCAAATAACCGAATAACATGCATGTTTTATTTGCTGGATGCTCGACGAAAATTTCATTATGCTTTAGTATAACTACTATAGAAGAAAATAAAGTCAAGTGTCAACGTTAAAGTATTTCCATTCCTAAAAGGTGTAATATTTTAAAATTACAACTGCAAAACAAGGGGACACCCGGGTTTGAACCGGGGACCTCTCGATCTGCAGTCGAATGCTCTACCACTGAGCTATATCCCCGATGATTATTGTTTATAGATATAGTCATTTGCTATAAACAATAAAACTGTTACTAGGTTCTCAAATGATGTGAATAAATAAAAAATGCAATTTTTATCCAAGCAATTATTGATAATCGCTTTCTAGAATAAATATCGGGGATTATTTAACACTCCAAATTAATCTCTGATATAGATATTTGTGTTTTAATTATCTAAAAATTATTTTATCAATATTAATACCTATATGATAATAAATAAACATTGATAACTTTAAAGTATTTAATAATTTTCTTTAAGAGTAATTTAATTATTGATTTTTTATAGTTTGAATAGCGGAAATTTGTTGTGCAACTTCAAGCTGTACATAATGTACTTAGTACTCAAGTTAAAGTTACATTTTGAAAATTAAAATTTTTACGGGTCTGGTCTGCAGCATTAAAAACGTACATAATGTCACAGAGCACATCAAGTCGGCGCCAGCGCCGCTACCGCCGCCACGCGAAAACATTTCTATTATGTTAAAAGGCTTCTTTATTGCCACCGCCGACGTCGAGGTCGACGTTGCGACCGTGTGGGCGTACGTCGCAGTCACGGCCCGAGTCGTACTTCGTTCTTCGGCAGTAACGGCAAAGAGTTGCTGCAAACAGTTGTAAAATTTCATTTTTATCTTATTGCTTTGAGCAACAATAATAACTGCAAGCTCGTAATGTATGGAAGCGCAGTGTTGGGTATAGAACTGGTGCGTCTTCTTCTGGCGCACAAGGGCAGAACAGACAAGTCATTGGCCATCGAACACTCACCCTAGAAGTGGGTATAGTATATCTACACACATAAAGTGTATGGTGTAGGAAACATAGAAAGTCCATGAATGAATGAAGAAATAAAGGAAATGAAGATGGCCTGCAATGATATTTATGTTGCTTGCGGTTTATACAGTGTAATAAAGTAAAAAATGTTGTAAAATAGTTTGCAGGGGACACCCGGGTTTGAACCGGGGACCTCTCGATCTGCAGTCGAATGCTCTACCACTGAGCTATATCCCCGATGGATATAATCTACTTTAGTCACAGCTTCGGTAATTATAATGTCTCAAAACCGTTTTAAGTGTAGAACTAGAAAAAAATATTTTATCGTCATATTTGATACTTGATCCAGAGAGCAAAATTTTCGTATAAATTGAAATAGATTTCACATAAAACGCGACGGTGAGCGATGAGGGAATATTTCGTTTTAACGTCTCTGGCATCGCTTATAAATACAGTAAATTTACATACCAATAGTCGACTCAAAATCTACGCTATCTATCATTCACGATGTAAAAACTATTTTGTATGAAAATAAATATTGTTACGATAATAAAATTGTGTTATTGTGTTTTTAAATAATACCATTCTTCAATGATCAAACTAAAACAATGAGTAGCGTAGGTTTAGTTCGCTTTGCTGTGTGCAGGTGGCGTTGTAAACCGGATGTGGATATCCCCAAGGCGGGGCTTAGCAGAGTGTTCAGATGAGCGGAACGCCAGCGGCAAGAAAGAAATAATAAGAAGAGTGTTAATTAAGTAGAAAAATAGCCTGTCGCTGTCTCGTTGGCGACGCCAGCGGTTGTAAACCGGATGTGGATATCCCCAAAGGCGGGGCTTAGCAGAGTGTTCAGATGAGCGGAACGCCAGCGGCAAGAAAGAAATAATAAGAAGAGTGTTAATTAAGTAGAAAAATAGCCTGTCGCTGTCTCGTTGGCGACGCCAGCGATACACGCGCCGCCGCTCGACTAATGACTCGGATGGCAAAAAAAGCGCCGCGCAAAAAAAGGACTCGCACAGGCGGATGACACCCAGCGCACAACGGCTGCAACCCCGAAAAAAGCAGATTAATTACGCAGTTTTACTAGTTTTTTACGTTTTATTGGCGTACCAGTGAGTGCACTTTCATTTGCAAATAATTAAAAAACCATAAAAATAAACAATAAAAAATTAAATTATTAAAAACAGAAAATTAATCAACTCCTACCTTTACTCCAGAGGGAATAAAGTTTGATCCTGTTGAATCCTGTCAATTGCGCTAACAAATCTCAGGTAATTAAAAGATTATCTCAAAAACACACTTTCATCTCCACGTATTCTAATTAAATATGTTGTCAAATTATATTAGACAGGCGGTAATATTATGCCGGTAATTTATTCATGTCAAGTCGAGGACAAGGACAAACGGACTACAACATACACGTATATACCTGAAATGTTAAATTTTCAACCTCTAAGTTTTGCGTGGTGGGTTGAGGCGAATGACTGTGCTTTGCCTCCCGTGGCATTGTCTTGACTGATTAAAACCGGCGCGGGAGGATGCGGAACGTGGAATGTATTCAGTAGTACGAGATGGCATTGGATTGAGGCCAAACGATCTGAATGTTTAAATGGAATGAGGCTGTGTGTATGTCTGTGCTGGGGAAGGCGAAAACGCTGCCGGCGCTTGCTCGCCGCCTAGCGCTTATTGGATTTGAGGAACGATTGCGAGTTATGCGCGGAACATAAACGCGCGGCGGAGTGTATGAATGCATGCATGCAGTCTATAAACCACCCTCTTAGTTGCTTACACTGTGCAAGCGCATATTCTGCAGATGTCCACTTCGGCTTTGGTTAAGAAATTATTGGGGTGAAATAACTGTGTTTACATCCGACCAGCGAGCACACAACCGCACTAAACGGAAACGGCGCAGATAACAAATTGATATTACGTACGTATACACAATAATGTTTTTATTTACTATCGTGGAATTTGTTGTACGTAAATATGCTAATTTATTTGCGTGACAAATTAGCATTCTGCGTGTTTTTAGTCGTTCTAGTTGCTAGGTGTTTTGCAATGTTTTATGTTCGTTGCATTGTCGTATTGTGCGATGCAAACGCGACTGTACTAATCGTCGTCTTTGGAATTATAATAGTATGCAACACAATGTGGAGTGCTCGGGAAAATTCTCGCCATTAATTTTCTCGATGGTGCACTTACTAAAGAAGCAAAACAAGTGAAAAAACTGCATTATCAGAGGGCGTTTATGTTAATTTCACTCAAATAAATTTTTCTGAGATTTTTTCAGCCCAAAACAACCTTTTAAAAATAGTTTCAGGTTGATTAACATATGTTAACTTGATTAAAGATGTTTCTTAATCTATATATATAAAAATGAATTGCTGTTCGTTAGTCTCGCTAAAACTCGAAAACGGCTGAACAGATTTATCTTATCTTGGTCTTGAATTATTCGTGGAGGTCTATGGAAGGTTTAAAAGGTGAGAAAAATTCGAATAATTGCCGGGAAAATCCTCAAAACAGCTCTTTTCTATAGAATAAAATTTGACATTGAGATTCAATCATAGTTATAGTTAAATTGTTGAATTCGAGATGGCGCGCTGAAGTGCATTATTGACAAAACTTTATATAATTAATTTCTTTAAATTAAAATTGCTAATCTTATTGATAGAATTGACTCTTATTACGAGTATGTCTAGAACAAGAGAGTAAAAACGAATTACATTTTTATTAAACACTGCCGGAACGAAGAAGCGGGCAACAGCTAGTAATAGCGTGATTATACAATTAAAAGTATTTGAATTGATTTATTATTCCATGTGACTTATTGGCACATTAAATGTTTGTATTGTTTGACTTTCGAAGAGGCCTTGACGCGTATTTCGTAATCTGTGCGTGTAGCTCGCGCATTTTATGGCCGGCGGCGTGTTCGTGCGCATGGAAAATGTGTAAACCGTATTGTATGCAAAAATGCGAAACGAAAATATTAAATATTGTTTGATGTATGTGGATACGTGAAAATATGGGGCGAGGTCGATCAGAAAATGACCGAAAGAACGATGCGATTATCTACCGCCATTGTGTATTGCGTAATGTTGGTGTGTTCAGGGAAAAACTTGAACTTTTTGAGGTCGAACAAGCGGGGTTTCTCTTTGAGCTATTCATACGCAACCAAATACACATGAAATTTAAACTCGCGCATGCGCAGCACGACTAATATAGGTTATATTAATATTTTATATTTTTTTATTGGAATATTGGAAGTAAGAAAGTGAAAGCACTGCATAAATAAATAAAGTTTAATTCCGGGGTATTATTATCACATAAAATCACATAATTAGTTGATGCAAGTGAAGCACGCAAAGTAAGTGTGAGAAATTCAACTAAAGAATATATTTTTTGTTTATAAACTGAAATATATCAATATTTATCCTGTTTAAGACCAAATCTTATCATAAATATACAAAAATTAAATTTGTTTATATTTTTGTTTAACCACAAGATGCAAATCCTCTAAACTTACTCATAAATTTTCTAAATTTTGTGTGAAGCTTGATAATGTGGGATTTTTTCCAGTCTCAAAACACACAAACAGCCAATTTGAACGCGTTACGAAAGCGCAGCCTGCCAACAGCTGAGGTGGCTGAGAGCCGCGAAATAGTTGCAAAATGAAATGCCGCGTATGCGAATCGTGAATGAGAATGAATGTGAATCGCGCACAATAAAACATAATAAATTGTTCGGATCGAAACGCAGCGAAACACTCATAATACGCGATTCATGCGAGATAATAATAAAAACGCAATTATAAGTTTTTAAATTCGTATATACTCATATAAAAAGAAATAAATATCATTGTGTCGAAGATTGGAAATATTAGCGAGAAATTCGTGAAGGTTAGTTTTCATAATTCGATAAAAAATTAAAAAGAAACAATACTTTACTTAAATAAACAATAGGAGCTACAATTTTGATATAATTAATGAATGCATAAAGTAATGCATATTATAATTATTAATTAATTAATTTCTTAGTAAGTCTTTAATTTTTATGACCTTTTCAGTCGGTTTACTAATGAAGCAGAATTAAAAACACAACAAAATGTTACAAAACATTAATTAATTAAATAATTACATATATTTTTATTAAGATAATTAATAAATAGTGCTTATATTATATTTATAAACGTAAAATATTTAAAAATAGGTTAACTTTTGTTGTTTTAGATTTTTTATAATATTTTTTCATTTTTATCATTAAAATGATTGATTTTCCACGGTTTTAAGACACAAAAAGTGGTAATTTATACACGGTCATGACTAAAGTACTTTAGTCACGAGGTGGAGCTTGCTAAACGCCTGTTTAGTCACTTGTTACTTAATATACTATTGATTTTGAAGTATTTAGTTTTTTTCTAATATTTTAAAGTGAATATACGTGCAGATTATTTTAATAGTGAGATTAGTTGATTGATTGATTGATTGATTGCTTGATTGATGAAGACAATAACGAGTTAATCAGTAAATGTCTGAACCATCACTCACCAAAAAATGATTATTAAACTAAAAATTAAATAAAAACAGAAGATTTATGAAAAATATTTCTCAATATTGAAATATTTTGTTTAATTAATCGCTCTGATGGTGATGGACCGCAAAAGAAGTCTAGTGGTGGCTGAGGTCGCTTCTTGCACCGTGATGCGGCGATGGTACCCAACCGCGCCAGTCGCAATCCGCCGGTGTCGGTGATGGTCGCTCTTGTTGTTAACAACAACCAAGTTAACAGTAACTCGCGATGTGCACGCTCCACACCAACGCAAAATAAAACTCAAACAGACATCAATAAATTATTACTATTATACTAATTTAAACTAAAGTGTAAACCAAAACTAAAACCAAAAAACGCAAAATGCAAACAAAGTTGATAAAAATTCCAAGTCTAATTTTGTAATGTTCTAATTATGTCCGTGGTGCAATCTGTTCATCATCATCGTTCACATCACAAAGTATCATCGTTGTTCGGCCACGTGTGCGCGTGTTATCAGCTGCGATGCGGGCGCCATCTAGGTGGCTCACGATAGTCACCGCAATCAGTTTCTATTTCGGCGTTTATACGATTACAGCTGTTGAGGTTGATGATGACACCGGACCTGCGTCGATATTTAAAGAGCAGGTAAATTCGCGTTAATTACTTCTGGTAATTAATAAGCGATTAATTTTTGTTGCCACTGGCGTGTAACGAATAACAATGTTTCGTGTCCTCGAGAGTGTTCAAAGTGTTTTTAATTTGAGAAGATTTATGAACTCGCTTGGATTCTATTTTAGTTTTTATTTTTTATTGTCATCATCGGTGTAGCGGGCATAAAAATGAGCTCGGTTTCTAATTTTTCTGTGCGATACATAACCAGATGCGAACAATACTTGAATTCGCTGCACACACAAATCGTTTCCGTTAATTTTGTAAATTTTATTCTGGTTTTTATTGAGAGATTAATTGATATTTCGATGGAAAATATGCGGAAAATATATTTGTTTGTAAAAAAAGTAAAAATTATGTTTTTTTGCTTAAAAATCAAAGAAAATTCGTTTTAAAAACACGAAAAAAATATTTTTAAGAGAAAAATTTATAAAATTATTGTTTTACTTAATAATTAATTAATAATTCAATGTAATAAAAATGTAATAATTGTTTAAACACGTGAAAAATTGAATTTTTTGGTGGAAAATTAAAGAAAATCTTGTTTTTTACTTAAAAATCAAAGAAAAAACATTTTAAAAACACGAAAAAAATATTTTTGAGAGATAAATTTATAAAATTATTGTTTTACTTAATAATTAATTAATTTTTCAATGAAATAATTGTTTAAACACGTAAAAAATTGAATTTTTTAGTGAAAAATTACCGAAAATTCTGTTTTTTACTTAAAAATCAACGAAAAAACATTTTAAAACGCGAAAAAAATATTTTTATAGAAAAAAATGTATAAAATTATTATTTTTATTTAAAAATCAACTAAAATTTCATCAAAATAACATTTTAAACACTCAAAAAACCTAAAATTTCCTCAAAAAAACAAAAAATATTCCTAAACATCGCACAACTCGCAACTTAAATAAAATTTTTATTTTTTACATTATTACTTACTACAATAAATAAATGTTCCATTAAAATAAACTACAGCTCCCTGAATTGACAATGATTTGGCCATGATGGTCGTCCACGTCCATCCGAGCGTCCGCCGCGCCGGATGATGCTGGAAATAAATGAAATAATAATTTTCGTACCGTGCATTTATCCATTTATCTAATTGCCATTACCGAGCCGAAACGAAGGTTCGCCACCGCAATTAATAACAAATGTGAAAAACGAGATAATTATATCTCGCCAAATCGCTCTTTTGAGATGAAGAACAACATTACGCAATAGCTATGATATTTTAAGAACTTGAGAATTGAATTTCTATTGTTGAACGAATAAAACAAACAATATGCAAAGAAAAAACGAGAATTTTTACGAAACTTGTAATTTTGTGTTATTCGGTTTAATCGAACGTTAAAGGACACACAAAGTATAAGATTATTACGCCATCATCATTTAAATACACGATTATTTTCTATTTTTTAAATTAAAAGAATGTGAAACTTAAAAATTGAAAGTTTTTCCTCAGTCACGCTTTTTTACCAAATTTTTTCGGCAGAAAAAAATGTTTCACAAATTAAGAACAGGCGCGTAATTTGCATGCGCAAAAGCGCGACATCTCATAACTCATTGTTCGTTAGTTAGCGCATTTCCGTGCGGAGCGTGAAGAACTCCACAGCAATTAGTCGCGACCCGGTCGTCGCGGTGCTGTTAAGTTACGGAATTATGGCGCGCACGTGCTCACCATCGACAACAACCACAAGAAGAACACAGCGCGCGCGCGTCCTGTTCTTGTTTCCGAACGAAATTCGTTTCTTAACGCTTCTTTTAATTCCGTTTGCGTGTGTTTTGAGAACTGCATGCGGCTGGGATGGATGTGGTTTGGTTTGGTTCGGTTTGCCTTGCATGGAAGTTGTGTTTCGCAAACTCGTCAAGCCGTTACGGTGTTACACGGTTACAGCATCGCAGGATGCGCAAATCCCAAAGAATCGTCGAGAAAATGAAGATTTAGAGGAGTAGTTGGATAAAAAGGCAGGAAAATCAATTAGGGAACATGAATCACATATAAAAAATTAGGATTGAAGAAGAATTTTGCTTTAAAATATGGAAATAATAGTATATTAAGGATCTAGTGTGCTAAGTGGCACTTTAACCACGGTTACCTACTTAATACTTGCGGTATTTTTTACTTTCACTTTATTTCCACGTTTAATACCGTAGGCAAATACCCAGGCCCATACTCCACCCCGTGACTAAAGTACTTTAGTCACGCCCGTGTCTAAAATGACAATTTTTATGTGGAAAAAAAAATTCCAAACCGTTATGAATACAATTTGTTACCAATTCAAATAAAACTTCTTTTTGTGATGACACCAAATGAGTCTAATTAGTCCAATCAAAATACGTGACCCAACACGCACTCAATCTGTGCTGCTACAGGCCCACAGCGTGTGATGTTCTGGTGTTAATCGGATGGCACGAGTCGAGAGATGCCCGTGATTGAATGATTAACGAGAATGTCGAACGCTGTTCACGAATTTAGTCAGAGTCTGAACGTCGGAGAATTTAAGAGAAAGGAGCGATTTGGGTTAATCTATCACGAAGTTCAAACCATTGAAAATCGAACGCATCAGCTGGCGATGAAATTTTAAAGCGCGCGCGAGCATCGAGCGAGTTCCACACTCATAAATTATTCAATTAGTGATAGTGCACGCTGTTTGCATGCGGGCGCAAATAATTAATTACAAAACGGAGCGTGTTGCAGTTTATTGCTAATTGAGCGGTGTACGTCGGCAATTAAATTGATTTAACTATAATATCATAATCCTATGTTATAATACTCGTATATTATAACTGTGGATGTGTTGTACTCGTATGTATGTTAGTGTCACTGCTACATGAGAACTACTCAAACAATTTTAATAAATTTTGGTGAGGGATGGTTTGGACCTAGGAGAATAACATAGGGTAGTTTTTGTTGTTAAAATTTAACTTGAAGGGTGTGGAAAATAGTTTTGAAGTTTGTGAAAAGAAAAAGTTAAATAACTTCATCAGTTTTGGTTGTACGACTAAAAATAAAACGAAAACACATAGAGAATTTAATTTCCTATAAATAATGTCTTTAAAAATTTCTCTAAGACTAATACTTCGTCCAATATAACCTAAAACCATACTTCTTTAAATTAAAATTGCTAATCTTATTGATAGAATTGACTCTTATTACGAGTATGTCTAGAACAAGAGAGTAAAAACGAATTACATTTTTATTAAACACTGCCGGAACGAAGAAGCGGGCAACAGCTAGTATTTACTAAATTAGATTCACAGTATTTCTGTCAGATACGAGTAAAATAAGCAAAGATACAATTTATAAAAGAAATAAAAACATTTAAAACTTGTGGTATTGAACTGAAAATCATTTATCAAGTTAGTTAAAACTACGTAGATTTGACCAGGAAGATTAAAAAGAATTCAAAAGTAGCGTAATTAATCAACGTTCGTAATTGGAAATTCCGTTTAACATTTTTCACCGCCCGCTCGCAAACAAAACATCCCAATTTCCTCCTCCGAAAATCGGCGCCGATTGCGATCTCGCATCGAAAACTAAAATCAACGTATCATACAAAAACCACCACCGTCACTCACACCCCGATACCTTTGCCAAACATTCAGCTACATTGTTCTCCCTTGTCTATAAAATATCAACTTGATAAACGCCGTCCATAATGGATGTTTAATTAAATGTTTTCGTTTTGGATGCGTCGTGCGTTCGAACTTGAAGCAAAAAAGTATCCGGCCATCCATCATGTCCGTATCATAAAATCATCAAACTTTATTTCGCTACAATCGCTACAAATTTCCCCCCGAAACTCAATCGCATTTATTCTCAATGACATGTTGTGCGAATCCAATTTTGGGGGTGTGCACATCAACAAAGAGTTAGGTTGTGGCTGAAACTTCCTGCAAACTGGTGCGTTTGTCATGCGTTAGAAAATCAGCAAAATGTTACGTCAAACAATCACCGCACAGGTTTCAACATGCGTATTGGACACATCAATACAAACCCCAGCGTGGGGGTTTGTAAATCGGTTGGAATTACGTTTAGCGCGCGCAGCAGATAACTGCATTCAGATAAACTAAATATGCACCTAGGCGCAGTAAACATTGTTACATTGTAATGTAATGTGTAATGTCCCCGGATTACGCGTTAACATCGACCGCCAACCCTTCGACCAGACAAACTGATTTACATATATTACACGCACTACGCTTTTCTATATACTAACCATTGGCAGTTGTTTAAATTTTCACAGAAAAATATTCAAAGTTTTGTTTATGAATAAAAATAAATTTTTGCATTTTTAACTCCATAATTTGTTTTGTTATAGTTTTGACTAGTATAGAATTGTTGGAGCATAAATAGACGATTGAATGCACTCGCGTGTGTGTGTTGAGGGGGTTGCGGAATGGTCATACAGTCGCCGCCGGAAGAAGACAGGAGATGGTGCTGTTTAGTAGCTGACCCAATTTCCGGTGTCAGATAACCGGAACGGGTCACTCTGTTTTCCACTGCGGTCATTGGTCATTCGGTTTACCGAATCTATTACTGCAGCACAAAAACTCCGTCCTTTTGAAAAATAAAATTCAAAAATGTTTTTTTTTTTGTTTGCAATTGATGAAAGTTTAACAAGCAAATTTCAAGAACATCTGTCTACGGCTTGTGGCATTTGGTTCATCTTTGGTTCGGGCAACTTTGCCGCCACCGCCACCGCCCGAAATTTCGGAACGCGCTTCTCCGTTCCAAATCTATTGATTAATTTATGACTTGTTTGTTTGTTTGGGTATCTTCTAGCCGCCAACTTTTGCTCCCACTGCTCCCACGGTCGTCAGCTCTTGTTCGCTTGCTCACATATACACTACTCATAACAGGAAAACAAGTTAAACATTGCTTGAAACTCGCAAATGTTAAATATATTTAAATTGAAAATTTATCCAATTTTACCTCATCCATCAACTGGAAAAACATTTTGGAATAAAATATAAGTCTGTTATAAACATTTTGTCTTTTGAGTAAAAATTAATAGAAAAATGTAAAATTTATTTTAAAAAACGCAGTTTTCTTTTTTTACGTTTAACTAAAAATTACAAGCATACCTAACTGCTTGTTGTCGATGTCCCAACGATAGAATACCCGAAAAAAGCGCAGTATTTTGAGCATTCCGCTAAAAACGACTATTTTTCTGGCATTTCTTGCGTTCGCTGGCGCCTCTTTTCGTAAAGGCAGTAATTATAATTAGAGAATGCCTCTTGATAGACTGTGCGAAATAGAGCAATAATAGCCGCAATGTGAGTGTAGTTTTTAGTAATTTAGATTCTAATGGCGTCTAATGTGCGGTGTGTCGTGGTGTATTTGCTGCAATCGCAGTCACAGTCGGAGATGTGTTCTTCGGAATGTGAGTTTACCACCGATACAACACGTACTAATTGTAAATGCCGACATATTTTCAAATTAAATGAATGCGCCATTATGGCTGAGGAAATACGACTGAATTTATGTTGTTGAAATAATTGTAAGTGATTACTTAATAATTCTATTATGATTTTATGATTTGATAAAAAACACATATTTTTTATTTAATTAAATTTCGTAGCATAAATAAATTAATTTTAAAGTTGAGCTTAGGTTAAGTCAAAGTTGCTTAAGTTGGTTATTGTATATCATAATAAAATATTCATTCCAAGGTAGTAAAATACACCGCCGTAATGCAAAAATAATGCGCAATTATACGGTAATCAAATTGCCGGTGGTATGAGGTAAAATTAATTGAAAACTCTTGCGCGCTGCCCTTCGCTCGCCACCAACCGCCCGACGATAACAACAAAATTATAGCGCGCTGCTAAATTGGCGGCGGCGCGCGGCGCGGTTATCATAAAAATGTAATTTACGACGAGGGCGAATAAAAGCGACTTGCGCAAATATTGCCCAGCATGAGTGCGGGTTGTGGGTGGAACAGAGGGCGCTATAGTGATGCAATACCTTTGCAGGCACGACCACCAGCTGCACGTCAGCAAGGAGCTATACATAAACAAAGTCGACACCGTTTTTATTATCTTGAGGCGGTTAAAGGCACCGCCACTATTCATCGAGCCGACCACAAACTACGTAAGTGCGCACGTTGAGGATATCGTGCACTTGTAAAAACCCTCCGAATGAGGAAAAAGGAAAATTATGTTGGGAAATTGAGAAATTTATCAACGAGATGGTTTAATTTGTAAAGCCAGGATTATTTAAAGTAAATATTTTTTTAAATGTGAATATTTATATCAATATTAAATATTTGTTTATTTGACATATCTTGAAATATGCTCAAAACTTCAATAAAAACTATTTGTTCCACGTTGGAAAATTTAAAATTCATGAAACATGCCAAACTGAATCTACCAGCATGCGATCACAAAAAAAGCTTACAAACTGACTTGAATCTCACAAAACTTTTATACGTTGCAAAAAATAACATAAGTTTTATCCAAGCTAGAGAATTGTATCAAATATTTCACAAACAAATTTTATTTTTTATTTTCAAATCCGTCAGTTTAGATTATTTGTACTTGTATGATAGTTGCGATTATATCGTGTCTTATCAGCCGGCGAGCGTTGCTTCCCTGAGCGGGGGCGGTAAAACGACATAAATCAATTTCAACTTTCCTCTGTGACTCGTGCAGCACTCGTTGCGCACGTTCAATCTTCTAAGCAGCGCAACACAATAAAAAGCCAGCAGACGAAAATCAGATGTAATCATACTTACTGGCTGAAGGGCTGAAGAGCTGCGACTACAAAGCGAAAGATCTTCGACGGTAGATATCTTTTAGATATTTGTTTTCTATTCGCATTCGCGTGTTATAAAAAAGCAATTTTAGTAAGATATTTTGTGAATTGGCGGGGTTTTGCATACTGATTCTTTTATATTTTGCTTTGCGTTCTAAAGCTTTCAACAAATATTATATATTTTGCTAGAGTATACTACAAAATATTATATTCTAGAAATTGTAGGATCAAAAATGCATCTATTTCATGTTTTACTCTTTGATTTTAGTTAACAAATTTTTTTTATTTTATTTTTTGAAGTTTTGAGGTATAAAAAGTGGTATTTCACACACGGATGGCTAAAACCGTGATTAAAGTACTTTAGCCACGGGTTTTAATCACGGGGTGAAGTTTGCGCCTGCGCATTAGCCTCCATAGCAGTAAAATGCCCAAAATAAGACCACAAAACTTTTCCAACATTAAAAAATTAAATACTTAGTTTATATATGAAATAATAACCGAAACTTTCGTCGGAAATACTTTTTAATAACTCTACCGAGAGCTTTTTATATGAGTTAAACAAATGTTCACATTCCTTGCACCTCATCACGCCGACAATAACAGAAAATCGTAAAAATACTACCCGAGAATGTACCTCTCATTACCGCGACTAAGCCCACTAGCAGACTCCCGCTCGTCCTCGAACAAACTTATAAATTCGCTGCTTAGCTGCTTAGCATACGACGACTCGTTACAATGCGTCCATAAACCGTGCGCCGGCGTGCCGGTGGCTCAAACACCCCCTTCGCGTAACACATATATAAACTTTCCACTCACGGGCGCAGCAGTTTCGTGCTTCGCACGTTGCGCTCGTACTTTACGCAAATGTGTCAAACTAACGTCGGCGACATCGTGGCAAAAGCCGGTAAAACTTGCGAACGGAACACGGAAACAGGTGAAAAAACTACGCTCCGCATAATCAAGCCTTTAATTAGCTGCAAAATACCTGGGATACTTTCATTTGTCGTTTTAACTTCATGGGTGTGTTTAAGTAGAAGTAAAAAACTCGACTGTGTAGTAAGAGTTCTTCATGGAAGAACATTTTTGTGAGTTTCCGGGAAAATGTCTCAAATAAATCAAACTGGATTAAAAATTAAAGACTTAGCGTCTGTCTTGCCCGGAAATGGAAATAAAATGTATTTTTTACTGAATAAATAGTGAAACTCCTAAGAATTAAATGAGAATTATTTAAAAAATAAGAAAATGCTGTAATTGCTGTTAGAAATTGTGAAATTATTATTTTTTAAATAAAAACTTTACAATAATTTAATCATTTGTTTAATTATTATTTTGTAAAATTGTATCTTAAATATTTATTAAATATTTTATTATTTAAACATGGCATAGTATGGGGAAAAGTTTGCTTAATAATTTTTGTGTTATAAATTATGCTACAAAAGTTTTAAATTTGTAAAACTTTAGTTAGCCAAAAAAGCCACAGTTATCCGTTATCGTGGAACGTTAGATTCACAAAGTTGGCTACGCTTACAGACCGTGTAATAGCGGTTTAATCTGCGCGCGGCGCGTCATAAATTTATTAAAATGTATTAAATGAAATGATATCTGAGTTATGATCCCCGACGAATTAATGATCCGCCACGTAATTTATTTCGGCAATAGCCTCCATGTTTCGATGTTCACCCTACGTGCTTGCATGCAAAAAAGTTTAATTTTCAATCGATTGAAACAGGTTACGCTTCGTCGAGTGTAAAAGAGTAAAAAATATTTGTGATTTAAAATCAAGGTTTGTAATTAAAATAAAAGTAGCACGTTTTATACTATTTGCTTTTGAGTCAAGGAGGAAAAGATGCAAAAACGTGACTAAAAGTGATTTTTTTATGTTTTATGCCCAATTTTTAAATTACGAATAGCTTGAAAACAAAAAGAAATAGAAATTGGCGAATTATAGATTAAGAAAGACTAGGAAATTCTCTATCAGACATGAGATTAAAATCATTTAATTTCGTAAAGTAAAAGGTCAAAAAACACAACTAAAAGTGCTAAAAAGTGACATTTCACAATTTTTGCCCATTTTATTCCAACGCGAATATCTCGTAAACTAAAAGAGATATTTAAGATCTGATCGCAGCGTCTTAATCTACGGACTATTTTCTATAAGATAGAATAGCTAAAACGGAAATCTAAGAGATGAAATGAATTATTCTCGACCTCTCCTATATTCCCAATTTGAATACCTTATCTTATAAAGAATTTTCCGAAGATTTCGAATCTTCAATCCAAAATAGGGATAGTTAGGGCGGAAATCCGCTGAATTGCATCTTCAAGTACAACTCTTGCGCATTTGTAAGTGAGATTTATCAGTCGAGTACGCGACTATCTTATGTATTTGGAACACGCGGTGGACCGCAATAAATTAAAACAACGTAAATACAAACTAATATAGGACGCAGGAATTAAAACAAAAATATAATTTAATTATAAACTTACCAATGCAGAACTCATGGACTCCAAAGCACAGCAAATACTGTAAATAAAAAGAGAAACACAAGTTAAAACAAAATAATTCATACGATTTAGTAATATTATAATCACACAGCGTAAAAACAAACAATCTGTGCTGTTTACTTAAAAGTTTCTTACACCAGCACGGTGGGTCATTCTCATGATGAATATCAAATCAACATGGGGGCGATACACTTAACCGGCATTTATGGACAAAAGACGCGCAAACAGTAAATAACATTACTATAGTCAATTGATGACCGAATATAATGCGAATTTGGCAAGTAGATGTCCGGACAAACAATGCGAGTCGTGTAAAATACGCCTGGATCTACAAGAGACCGGCACGAAACTGGCTGCAAACTGTGCAAACAACAACGCGACAGTTTATGATAAGAAAGCAATCGATGCGCAAAGCCGGCGGCGCGTCGATGGCACGCGACCTTGTGTGCGAATTGTAATAGACACGTTCTTATAGCAATAAGAACTAAACTGAAATGTGCTGCATGCGACACCGCGACGAGAATCTTACCCGTAGAATCTCGCACGGTAAATGCGATAAGAAAGTTGTTTATACACAAACGCTGATAATAGATTTGTCTTCATAACGAACACAATTCTATTTTATGATATTTAGTTCATGCTAGTGCCATCTCGGAATAGAATTTACGATGCGACAGTTCACGCTAAGGCTCTGCACCAGCCGCAAGAACCCCGCAGGTAAAGCAATAGATGCACAAAGCCGGCACGCGACCTTGTGCGTGAAATGTAATAGATGCGCATAGCAGGCGGCGCGTCGATGGCACGCGATCTTGTACCCTAATTGCATGCAAATAATAAAACGTAGAACTAAACTGAAATTTAGGTAAACTGCAAACTCTTTCACTAATTAATAAAATAATAAAATTATTTGAAATAAATACGAAACAAAACATTATTTTCAACCATGTTGAAATAAATTTTAGCTCCGTCGGAACGCAATCATTGAATTAAAAGTCTCGTTATTCGCATAATAATGATAAGAATTAGAAACGTTTTGCACCGTCAATTAATTATTGGCACGCACAAAATATCGCCGGCCGTCGCCCGACGGCAACGGACTCACAAACACGTGAATAAATGAAACACGCAAAATTTATAATTAAGAAAATTACACACGCGTTAAATAGTTGATAACATATCAAACACGTTTATAAACACTAATTATCACCGACGATCAGGAAATATAACACGATTTAGTTAACTTATATCAAAGAATAACACGAGCCGAAAGTGTGGAATGTGTGCTCGCTGTTATCGCACCGATGCAACAAAACAAAATTCACTCGCTGGAATATTTCGAGATAATCCTGCATCGTCGCGCCATCTGAGGACATATAATGAACCTCACAAAAGTACTAAGTGTTTAGAACAGTATGGCGCGCATGTGTAGCAGTGCGGAATTGTCTATGTAGCAGTGAGCGGTCACGCACATAGTTAGTAACATCCGTGTGACACACGTACGCGAGAGTGTGCATGGATCACCTTGTCTAAAGGAATAGCAGTTTTGTACACAAATGCAATAAGTTAAACCTAGATTAGGTGTGATGAACAAATATATAACTGCGTTTTATAAGGTTGTTTCCAATATTAGAATATAAATGGTATTATATCAGCGTTCTTCTTACAACAATTAAATACAACTCGATAGAGAATTAAATTCTGCATCTTTAGACCCCGTTTTCAAGTTTGTACGGCGCCTCGTTTCAAAATTCTTATGCTAATTTTACTTAATGATTTTACATTAAATATTCGAGAGATATTAACTTAAAGTTAATTTTTACTAAAGTAAAAACCTCCAAAAACGGTTTAAAGAAGAAACTTAATGAGCTGCGACTGCGATTAATCAACAAGAAACTAACTTTAAAACCTGTAAACGTCGCACAACCCCGAGGCACAAAATAAGACCAGAAATAAATAGCAGAGTAAAATATGCATTAAAAACATGACGCGCCATCTATCGACACACGTAATAATGAGTAAACAGCATTTAAATGTCTGGTATTCATACTCAAACAAGGATCTCTAATATTCAGTTAATTCGTTGACAGGTAGTTGACGATTAAATGAAGCCATGAAAGAATAAATTTGACTTACCGGATCCGAATAATGATACTACATTTTCAAAACCGGCGAAGATAAAGTCCAAAGTGTGTGTGCACAATGTTCGTTTCGCGAAATCTTGACAATAACACCTTTTTTGAAATATTGAATATATAAAATGGATAAATCACGGTACAAAACTTTAGTTTAACCGCAAACTAAGTACAAACAGCGTTGTTTATATTACCAGTACACGAAAATATGAATAAAAACAGTGCGGTAATGCAATGTCAAACGAGATTGGAATGTCCGCTGACGCTTTTGGAGGGCATAAGCCGATGACCGAAACGTGCGCCATCGAAGGGCATTAGAAAATACGTACGTATCTGGAAAATCCGAAATTGATTTGACACGGACGTTCCACCTAATGCGAAAATAACCGCTCGGCCCACCTCTCTGCCCGAAGGGCGGCAGAGAGTAGTCGATGCCGTGCAGGCGTCAGGGGAGATTCGCTGTGTCGGTGAAAACGTTTAACCTCCATGGCGACCAGCATCCGCTGTGGATGACCAGCGCCGTGGGTGTAAATGTGTGTGCGTTATGGGTTGGTACGCACCTACATCATCGCACCATCAGGAATGATCATGCACACGCGCGAGCACGGTATTTGCATTTTAATATCAATTAGTGACCGACATGCCAGCATCCGCGCGTTAAACACAAAAAAATACGCTGTTTTACCACAGCAAAGTTTAAAAAACAAAATTCAATAAATTCCGATACATTTTTCGAAAGTTTTCGAGCGACGATCGAAAAAGTACGCAACTGATTAAATATTCACGAGGGGAATTTGGGCAGAAGATGTAAAATAGGGACTGTTACGGAGGTTCGAGTGGTGGCGGTTGCGGTAGGCGAGTGACAAGCTTTATAAATTAAATTAGAACGTCGCATTAACCAATAATATCGGGAATACCTCCTTGAGTGGCTGCTTCTTCTCGGCTCCTCTTGCGGCTTTCAGTTCTCAACTCATACTGACAAAGGCTTAAAAAGTCTTTGGAGAAGAATTAAAATGACAACAAAGCGAACACAAAGCAAAAAACTTTTCAAGATGTGTTTAAACTTTCACTCTGTTTATTTTCTATCAAGCCGGCTACCCTTTATTTTTTCCGTCGAGATAATTACTTTGGTAATTTATGCAAATTTAAACAATTAGTTGGTTCAGCGTAAAAAAGTCATCATTTTTAACTTAAAATAAACGCGAATAAAATTAAATATTAAAATATTTCGGATTGTTGCTGAGTATATTTGAAATTTTGCAGATTCATGCACAACCGCATTATCGCCGAGGAAATATTCCGGAACTCGCTAAAAATAACTACGGTGCTCACACCGCAGATTATCATAAGGGCAGACAAACGCTGTGTGCACTATTCCACCTCTTGTACCCTAAATACTCCTACAGCACGAGCAACGCAAATGAGTTGTACAAATATGATCCTGACCGTAGATAACCGAATGAAACTGCTGCGAGTAGGAATCCCGGCTTGGAGCACTTGTATTTCCAGTGTGCAACTCACCAAGCGAATGATAGCGTGGATGGTGCAAAAAGAATGACGCCGCAAAACAAATACAGCGCATAGTACAACCCTCCTCTGCCACCCCCAACTGCTAAAATGTGTGATTGTGTATATGTGTGAGGCAGAGAGCTGAAATTCAGTTTCGGAGCGAATACGCGAAACTATTTGCCGCATGCCGCATACTCACCGGAAAGCCAAGCGCACATTTTGAATGTTAATTTTTACAACTATTTCATGCAAGTGCCATGCTCCAGTGAAAAATGAAGTGGGGAAAAGTTTTACCACCGGGAGAATCGTTGCAGTTAACAACTCAATTAGTAGATCGCTGCAACTCTTACATGTGATTTATTGTTATGAATTTGAAGGAGCATAAAGGGTTAAATGTTGTAATAGTTAATAAAAATTAACAAAAAAACTAATTTTTCACCTTTTCAGACGGAAATTTTAGTAAATTATAGTGAAAAATACAAAATTTAAATCAAATTTAAAAAAAAAATACTTTTTTATATATAATATATATATAATTTTTATATATAAATGAATTGCTGTTCGTTAGTCTCGCTAAAACTCGAGAACGGCTGAACGGATTTATCTTATCTTAGTCTTGAATTATTCGTGGAGGTCTAGGGGAGGTTTAAAAGGTGAGAAACATTCGAATAATTGCCGGGAAAATCCTCAAAACAGCTCTTTTCTATAGAATAAAATTTGACATTGAGATTCAATCATAGTTATAGTTAAATAGTTGAATTCGAGATGGCGCGCTGAAGTGCATTATTGACAAAACTTTATATAATTAATTTCTTTAAATTAAAATTGCTAATCTTATTGATAGAATTGACTCTTACTACGAGTATGTCTATAACAAGAGAATAAAAACGAATTATATTTTTATTAAACACTGCCGGAACGAAGTCGCGGGCAACAGCTAGTTTCTAATATCTTTCTTTGATTTTGTTTATATTAATATCTAGAACATAGAGTTATTAATTTTTCATGCATTTACAATGAAATTCATCGTTCTTATGGCGAATTTTCCACCGAGAATCGAATTTATGTAAAGTGAAATCATGTTTTCGAACGATAAGCGCTTGCGATAGTGACTACGTTGTTGCTGTTATTATTATAACATCCGCGCGCATATGTAAGGACCACATAATCCCGCATGCCTCCATAACCGAGATGACAACATGAATGGAAACCGTTTTGCGCGATTATTACCTTTGCCTATACCATACGTTCCCATAACAGCTACATCCCATCAAAACACCTCAAAATATTCTCCAAAAAAACAAATTTTACTTTTTTCATCTAAAATATGGGTAATTTGATTACTATTGTTATTACTAATGAATAATAACTCATTATATGCAACATTTTATATTTCAAAGCTGATGTATTATACCAGAGGTTGTTGTTGAGATATTTCCACGATGACAAGCCGCGCTGAATGGAAGAATAGAGTCGTGTGCGTGTGTTAAAATTTTAATTAAAATTTAATATTCGTCGACTTTTGGAACGCCTCGACTGGCGCTGGCGGTATGGGGCATGGCGCACGCAAACATGCAATTTTCCTCGGTGATAACGCATGACATTAGGCGGCGTTTCCACACCAATTACACAAACGCCGGTTAGTGGATCTGCACGTAAATACACAAATACGCGCGTAAAACTCACATTTCGGGGTGCGTCCACGAGAATCAAATGTGGAAATGGGAAAATTGCTTTTATATCTTCCATTGTACATTAGTGCAACGATTCCACCCCCTATAAACTTTATGATATTTGAATATTATTCAGATTGTGATAATATTATTCGACTTAATTTTGAAAAATGTTTCCCCAGCGTGTATTTCTTAATATTTCACTAACGAACCCGTATAGAAAACTTTCGCTTTCGTTTCGCGTGCGTCTTTCATGTCGTTTCCTGTGTCAAAAGTTTTCGAGTTGTATATAGTTCACGCACGAGTTTGAATTCCTCACGCTACCTAGCACCTTCTTTTGAACATTACACTTTCGTAACTCATAAAAAAAGATTTCGACGCGTTAAAGAAAACTCCACAAATAGTTTAGCATAGTTTTGCCAACTTGGAAAAAGCTAAACATTTTCCATAAATGAAAGACTTGCAAAGTGTTCTGTAGTTGGAATTGTAACCATCAAAAGAAGCTATTCACTCATTTGTCTCATTCATTTTGTGAGCATTTCCAAGAAGAGAGGCAACTGTTAGCTAAATGTGGCTCGAATGTTTCTAAACGCGCTGTGAATGTATCCAAATGTTTGGTGGACGCTCGATATTCATTCCGACCACCGACTGAGAATGAGCAAATGAATGAAACAAGCGGGTTTTTGGTATGAGCTGCGGATGATTCAAGAATGAAAGCTTATTCTGAAGCTTCACAGACACAAAGTACTGTCATTTACATTGATGAAAATTCAAAATCATAAAAAAAAACAAATAAAAAAATATTTGCTGTGTTTTTGGACATAAAAGTTAAAGAAAACACTTCTAATACAAAATATAACTTAAAAAAGTAAATAAATTTCATTTTACAGCTGTAAAACCTGAAAAACTTAGAACCTATGTATTTATTTTTGAATGAAATTTATCCGACAAGTTTAAATTAGTTTAACATGTGCAGGACGTGCTCACAACAATGAGATTTTGTGAATTTTCCGCACAAGGCGATTAACGCATGCTCAGTCATCTTGCGCGTAATTAAATGTCCAAATTTTAATTAACTTTGGCGCGCGAGAATGCAGCATAAGCGGCTCAGAATACACCAGGTAGTAGGTATCACCCCGAAACTAACTGAACTAAACTAATCTCATATACAGTATAATTAAAATAGCAAAAAGCAGGGGGTTTAAAAACTAAATTAACGTACGTTGATGCTTCACATTTCCATTAATTTTTGTTGGCGCTTTTTTTCTGTTTGCTTGCGGCTGCTTGAGAGAGACATTGGTTAGTTTGGTGGTAGCACGTACAGGCATGATCGATTTTCACTGTTCTAATTTAATTACAAATGAAATTGAGCCCAAGTGCGCATCGTTGCGTCCCGCTGCATCGTTGCGTTTTGCGTCCGCGGCCTGCAAGCACTTACTTTGTTATGTTCGTGCGAGCACTATCCTGGTCGGGTTGTCGACGCAACACAACAGAGCCAAGGGAAATCGATGCGGCAAATCTCCACTTCCACATATGGGTACGACGTGTAGTCATGTAGTAATTGTGCTTGTAGCGGTACTGAACAACTTTGAAAAAAATATAATACAACACGATAAATAGAATTCTGTGAATTTAATTTATTTAATTTTTATGTGGCATATTATATTGTTATCTGCGGACACAATTAGGAAAATAGACACGTCGAAAAATTCAACGATGGTGACACTTTCCGGGTGGGACAAAAACGCGAATTACGCACGCAGATTTTCCGTTATAATTATGCCATTCATCCGAAAGCCCTTTGCGGGTTTTGCCCTCAAGCCGGAGTAATGTTGCGCGCCGAATTTGCCTTCGCTGTGATGTGGAAAAAAGGTCCGAGATTTTTGAAATAGATTTATTTCGCTTTATCACATTTGCGGAAGCCATTATCCCGAGCACACACGTTTATTTTTAGGGCGCAGCCACAAGTTTTCAAAAATTGCTCAAGTTTTTGCACAAAAATATCAAAAACATTTTTAAATTAAATTTTCAATTTTTTTCCCTTTTTTATCCATATATGCAACTTATAAACATTTTTTCACTAAAAACAATGTTTACAAATTTATTATTATATAATACATCATTGTTCAGCCAAGAAAAACTTTCCAACAAGTTGTAAAAGAAATGCATTCATTCAAAAACTAACCTCAAACATGATACGTAATGAAAATGCCTAACAAAAGCGCGCTTTCACCACGCTATTAAGCATGCGCACAAAATACATAATTGAAATAAATGTAAGCTCGAGTGCGAAGATAAAGCAGAATTCAGGTCGACTACCTTGGTTCCTTGGTCCCCGGCACCCACACCTACGCAATGGCAAATACAATAGGTAAGTAAATTTTACATGCGGCGCGCCAGCGACGGGAATTGTTACTAAATATTTATTAGCGCCTTTTGCGCCGTAATTCCCAGCGCTTAATAGAGATAAATTGCCGGATTGTCATTCGTTTGCGCGATATAAACGCGCGCGCACATACGAAATACCTTCACGGCTTTCACAAACGGCGAACCAGTTTCAGTCAGTTTCAGCGTGTTTCACTCCCAGATATTCCTGTTCACGTTGTGGTGGAGGAACTTCATGTTTACCTACTAAACTGAGTGTTAGCTCCTTAATTATACATTTAAATGTCCATAAACTTAATGTTTGCTCTTAAAATTTTTAATATTAAATATTCCTTAAGTAAAATTTATTTTAAAAAAAGTTTTAAATTTTTTTTTGAATTTTCTGAGTTCTCTCAGTGTTTTAAAACTTAAAACACTATATGTCGAGCTGAAAAAGCGCCCGCAAGCACGTCGCGACATTTATGGTGCATTCGAGGGGTTGGGGGTGTAAGCAAGGCAAAACAAGGAGCCGAAGAACAATTATGGTTAGTTATCGTCCCCTGCACAAAGACGCCGGCAACGCTTTGGTGCTTTTGTGCCTTTTAAAATTGAAATTTAAAGCACACGCGCCTGCGTTGCTTTATGCAACAAAGCGGCGATATATTCTCAACCTAAAACTAACACTACACGAATAATTTAAAAGCCACAATTTTACTTCTCAAATTTTTAAAAATTTTAATTATTGACGAATGTTTGTGGAATTACACAGTATTGGTTGGCTTTCCGTGGACATTTATACCGGCGTTTAATTGTCGATAACAATGATAAACTTATGGCAACCGAATGCTAATTTAATTACGGGAGCATTTACGTTATTGCCGAATCGTGGTTAATATCGGGTGGAATTTAACAGAATCGATAAACATTAACATCGTCGCTCGTGACCAAATCTTACATACCGACGGCAGTGTTGAGCATTGAACATTAAACACATTCGGAGCACGGGCGCGGCTCAATATTCGGTTGTATTAACGCATTCCTGCACCTCGTCTTTCTGCAAACAATGCGCGACTGTTTAAACTGCCGACAATTCGACAATTCGAATATTCCATTTCGGAATCTAAGCCCGCATTATATTTAGTTGTATGTTGTGTCGGATAATGCAAATTCTCGTCGAGCATAAACTTTCATCAAATACGATTCGTGTCTAGCAAGCCATAAATCATAAATTTTGGTCCTTGACAGATATCAAAAATAAATATACCATAGTAGGTATCTTATTTAAAGACATTTTTGCTCTTGACTTTGTGAATGAAGCTAAAATGAACAAAAATGTTTTACAAATGCTTATTGCCGGACAATGCATTTTTAATTGGTAGAGTAGACTTTTCTTTCTTTAATTAAAGTGAAATCAAAGTGTAATTTGCGCCAGGCTTAAATCCGCGTTGAAAAACTATCGAAATAATTAAGTAATTAGCAGAAGGCGAGCGACCATCATTCGCTGCTTTAGTCTCTTTCGACTCGTTTTGGTTCATTTCGTCGTTTTCTGAAGGATTCAATCTCGGAACAAAAAAGCCCTCGGCGCGCAAAATGGCAATCGTCTGAATTCGGCCATTTCGCTCGTCGACGCTCTGCCCCGAAACGCGTGTTTTGTCCTCAACGCTTGTAATTTCAATCAGAACCTAAATCTAAGCCGCGCTATTGTGCGCACTCGAAAGTCGAGCGCCATTTCGCGCCCGTGCAATCGTTAGCGCCGCTTCGACGCGCGTTCCGAAGCGTTTTCGTGTTTTCAATGAGCGCACGCCGAAGCGAGCCATCCACTCACTCCCGAGGCCCTTTAACGCGAAGCCTGTGTACAATCCGCGTGGGCGATAGTTGTCTGCGCCGCTAGCGTGCGCTAATTGCTTCTTTGCACTTTATAATAATGGTGTTTTGTTGTGTGTATGTGTGTGTGTACTTTGAGCATGGTCATAACACCTAGAATAATTAGATGCATTTTAGGCAATGCAAACGCCAACAATGTACATAATTAAATTTTAATTACAAAAGAAGAAAACTGCCAAAAAGTTAAAAATAACTCACAAAAAATGTAACTAAATAATTAGTTGATTTTATATTTGTCATCCGTTTTTGAAAATTGCTGAAAATGCTTCAAAAACAAATTTTTATTTATTTTTTAATTTTCAAGTAGAAAAATAATGTTTTTTCTATTATAGACCAGCATGATGTATTTAATGTTACATATTAATGATTCCCTATGAATATTCAAACCGTTTGGGCATTTAGTGACCCTTCAAAACCTCGTTTGCATTTCATTAACTTGAAATAACATATCCTTTTGCGAGAACCGTTCAAGAAAACGTTCTATCCGCGTCCGCGTTTAGAAATACAGTCACGCAATAGAAAAACCTAAATAAACACTTGACACATACTAGAATATCTGAATATTTCACCAACATAAAATAAATTTCAAATAATTATCCGGCCAGCAATAGAATCACACCAAGTGTAATTTGATTAGATGATTTCGCATACTTTATAGCATCCTCTCAACCATTAAATGAATTATTTGTAATTCCAGAACGGGTTGAGTACACCATTGAAGAGGTTTTCTGCTGGCCATTATGTTACCACGGATTTCCTCTTGCTGCGCCTGCCGGACGGAGGCGGCTGTTGTCGTCGCTTTTAAGGCCCACTTGGTCGTCCTCGGCGCACCCCTATCAAATCGTGCTGTTGGCTGAAATAAAACCAAGCCTCGACTTCGGCGGTGGCGGTGGCGGCGGTGCATAAGGGATGCGGTCTCGTGATTACCATTGAGCGCCTTTTGTGCGTCGCGAGCGCGCGACAAAACTTTCGCCTCGCTTTAGGACAATGGAACGGCGCTGGAATACGTCTTAAAACAGCGCTTCTTAATTGGATTTGCTAAGTATCTACGAGCGGGTAATTTATTTCACCGAATAGCGATTTCTTATGACATAATGCAATATGCAACAATGGATGACAAAGATTTTTAATAAAATATTTAAAATTTAGTAAATTTAAAGTAAAATTTTGTTTTATTTGTTATTAACAGTGCGCAATTTGTTACAAGCAAAGATCGGCTTTTGTTCGCTTCATAAAAGTGATAAAAACACGCATAAATCTTGCGCAATGTCATCAATTAATCTTTGCCCTTTTTCCCGCTATCAATTCTTCCTCAAGTTGCCAAATTTTTTTCCGCTCACCGGCCTCTCCGACGAAGACTGCAAAAAACGCGCTTCGTGCGGTCGCCCCAGCAGCGGGCGCGAGTCAAGTGTGTGGGTGTATAAAAAATCACTTTTCATTAACTTATCGTCGAAATAATCGACGGAAGGCAATGTTTTTCCCATTTCCAGCGCGTGCGGTCATTGAAGCGCGCAAAAACATCGATTTCCATTCAAAAGCCACGACGTTATCTTATCATAAAGTAAAAAATTGTTTAAAAAATGTTGCAATTTAAGAAAATTTACTTCTACGATGAAACAAATATTAAGAAACAGAAAAATTCCCTAAAGAAAATGTTAATGAAATTAACTCGGGTCATATTTTAGCTTGAAGCATATTTTTGCGTTGTGCAGAGACAAATGTTTAATTTTCATCCATAACCAACCTCGGCACCCTCGGGTAAAATTGATATGCCGGTTTGCGGGTATGTTGACTGTAACTAATACACGATATTGTATCATCCTGGTATTGGAAACGTCGGTGACGTCGGCAAGGCGGCGGAGGCGGCTAGCGTCGTCCAACGTCGGCGGCAATTTCCCCGCGGGTTAATATACGGGCGTTCGTCGACTCGTCGCCATCGCCAGCGTGATCTAATTAAATCCTCGTACATCGTCGCATAGTTTAAGCCGCCCACCAGCGTAATAACCCACCCACAACCCGCTTTCCTAACCGATATTTTACACACACACCTAAATACAGCAACTTCAACCCAAAATAAATTTCCTACGCGTGTTTAAATATAAATTTTTAATTTTTTGTAATGAATTCCACTGTAATGCATGCGAATATCTTGATTTATATTAATATTCGCTGCATGGTGGCAGCGCTAGCCCGGCGCCTCCACCAATTCTACGCTTTGCATTGCGCACGTCTCGAAATCGCATCATTTCAGTTCAAAACGCGCGGCAGCCAAGTCATACCGTGTTGCTACTGCTGGTATTTTCCACATGCGGCGGCAATACGTGAAAACCTCCGCGAATATGTTTTAATATTTACAAATAACGCGCGCTGCAGCTGATGCGCTTTGTGCACGCGTTTGTCAGCGATTGTGTTGTGCTTCGGATAACACAATATGTGCCATTTTCCAGCGCGCTCTGTTGCTTTCAGAATCATCAATTTTGCATTACCAGTCGGCAAGAAAGCGCGCACTTTCGACAACAAGCAAACAAGTACCGCACACAATGTTGCAAATAATATACTTATCTCACGGCGAATTTTTTTCTACCCCACACTTTACGGTTACGTTTTTATTCATTTCAGAAGTGTGGAAAATACCAAGAGAAACAAAATTATATAAATGTTTATTTTTGTATATATTTTTACGATTGAATGATAAAAAAATATTTTTAGAAAACGTTTTGGTATTTTTATTTATTTTTTTTCTATTTTTGTATTTCGGTGGTTTAGTGGGAATTTAAATCTCTTGGTATTTCTTAGTATCATCAGGAACGCTCGTTTGTATTGCGCTGAAATGAATTTCTAATGTTCAAAAGAAGCTTTCTTGCGTTACGTTTTTATTACGTACTTATTTCCAAACGTATCGACGCTCAAGGTTCCTACCTACCGCAGCAAGGCAAAAATGAGTAAAATCAATATTATTTTTATCATTCCAACCGAATTGTATCGTCTTAAAGCTTTCACCTCTCAATTCTTTGTCGTCACATCAAGCTTAATGCGAAATAAATGTGCTGATCACTTAATAAAAATGGCACTCACTTTTATATCTCACCGTATGCCATGTTATTTTTTTAATCTGTCCACAGGGTATGTTTATAAAAATGAATTATACTAGTATCTGACAATTCCATCCGAGTTGAGGTGTTGTCAATGCTACGTAAAGTGAAAAGCGTCAAAATGTACGAAAATAAACCACCCACACACAAAAACGTGAAAAGTGGATGAAAAGTGTGAAAACATGGAAACATTTTTTATGCGTAAACGACACTCTTTTCTCACCTCCTCTATGGCGTGCGCGCGTGTCTAAAAAACGAGTTTTTGTCGTGAGCTTTTGTCGCGAGCATCGCATCGGATTTGCAATTTCGACGCGTTTATTTAATTGTGCGTAAACGCTTTGCGAGACTCGATTTTGTATGTGTGTGTTTTTTGCGCCGGAATAATTTGCACCTTTTAGTGCGTCACCATTTGTTTCCATCCGCGTTGAACGACAAAATCGTGTAAAACTTTAATAGATCGCAATTTTTCTATTCCAGCGATTTTTTGCCTTGCTCCCGAATGGAAAGAAATTTTATCGATGCTGGATACCCTGTACGTTCTTGTGAATTTGTTACGCGCACAGAATTCCGGAAGAATTGTGAGAATAAGATGGAAAAAAAACGCGGGGAGAAAAGCGGGTTTTGTCCAAACGCGTCGCGTTTTGTGCGGTTGCTTTTGATTGATGCAAGACGTTTTCTTTTCGCCGTATTTTTTAGTGCTAGCCGCAGAACGACGACAACGGAAGAGAGTGAAAGATTGTTTTTCTTTGAACTTGTACTTTTTCTTCTCATTTCGTATTTGCAATTCTATACTGAAACAATTGAAAACCATTCAATAACAACACAAGTTAATTGTTTGAATATTTTTAGTGTCAAATAAAATATTTAATCAAAAAAAGAAAAATTATTTATATATCTTTGCAATAGAAGAGATTAAAATATTTTTCTGAATGATCCTGTATAATTTGATTTGATTCTGTTGATTTTTTCTGGATAGAATGAAATGAACACAAGAATACGGAGTAACTAAGTAACAAAAACATAATCCCAGGAAATAAAAGATTTTTTCCAAACGTTTTTTACGTTCTTGTTCTTTTCCTCCGTTCATTCTATCGTTTGTTCTCGAAAAAAAAGATTTTGTCGTTTTGGAACATTGAATCGAATCGAGGCGTTTAATAAACAGTCAGATGAAAGGTCTGTCAGCGAGTTCTGCAAAGAGTCTTTCGACAAGAGTCCAAAAGCGAACGCAATTCCCACACGGCCCAACGAATGAGATTAATAATTTGATATTTTCCTTTTGGTTTGCCGTATTTACTTTATCTGGTTCATTTCAAAAAGTTTATCTGGAAATTCCAAAAAGTTTAATCAAAGTTTAATCTGTTTAAATATTGCTGGAAGTGAAATGAAAAACTTGTCAAAGTATCATAATTCTTCAACAAATTGTAAACTAAATATTTGTATACTTAACAGTAAACAAACAGTGACGCTGCAATATAGGTGCATGCAATGGCCTGAGTTTATTTTATGAATCCGCAACCACTTAAAATAAATTACGCCATAACCATGTCCGCATGGCCAGCACGTGCATCGTCATCGTCTTCTTGCACTGCGCACACTATTCTCTTGGCAAGCATTGCAACATTGAATCCAAGGCCAAAATAAAAATTCCATTTTATAAAAAGTCAAATAAATATAAAAATAATTGTTTTGAGTTTTTTATTAAACTTGAATAAATAAATTTTAAAAAATTATGAATTTTGTTGCATTTGCACAAAACCTCTTTCCGCATGAAAATCAGCTTAAAAAAGAAGAGATTTATTTATAGCTGGTGCATGCCAGACGTAAAACTTTCTCGGAGCCGGGTTAGTAATGGAAAAAATTAGGACTCGAGCTTTTGAGCTTCGGACGAAATTTGCTTATGCTGCATGCACACAGTAGTTACTCCCACACACACACAGAGCAAGATAGCCAACGCATTGATCTACCACTGGTAGAGTTGGTTAGAGCTGCATAGCTGGGAGGTTTCGGGGGCATGTGCTCACAAAGAATGCAAGGCATTAGATTGTGCTGAGTTGCGTTGCATCGTATCGTATCACATTACAGCAAAGTATAGCATAAGAAGCGTCTAAAGAGGATCGAGTGAATAAAGGACTTTTCTCAAACATTGCTTTGCTTCTAGTTGAGTAATGCGTCTAGTGTTTCCGTCAATAGTGAATGCATCATGTGTGAAAAGATTTTAGATTTTTATATTGAAAAATATAAATTAAAAACTTGTTGAATGGTGAATCTTGTCGAAAATGACCAAAAATCCACTGACATGTTTTGAATAACTGAATAAATCACCGTTAACTAGTTAAAAGGATCGAATGTTGTTTGCACAACGTAAAATTCCACCCGGGTCTCCAGCGTAACATAGTTATAGTTGCCGCACGTCGGAGGCGGCTGTGTCGGGACGCAGTCGTGCGTTCAATGCTAAGATAGTGCCTTGGAGCGTCGACGGTGGCGGCGCGATGGATGGCGGACGGATATTTGAATGTGGACAATGAAGAGGAAGGAACGACCAAGGCAACGCGCGTGCTCCTTCGCTTTTCTGCTCTTTGAGTCATTGTGAACGCTGCGGGCGCGCCTTCATTAGCCCGCTCTACCGCTACGCGTCACTTAACGCCGAGCTATTAGACATCCTGTCAGTGCTGATGAAAATTGATTTCACCCTTCTGATCCTTCCATAATGTTATCTCAAGCGGCTAGCGCCCGGGAGCGTGAAGCAGCGCTAAACATGTATGAAAGCTTTTTTTTTCCTTTCCACTGCGGCGCATGAATGTTGGGCATAAATATGCGCGAGCATGAATCAAAATCAAAATCAGTGCTTTTCAGGCGTGAACGGGTATTTCATCAAACGTGACAAAACCTTATCCGCAAGTTTCGTGCGTTTAACATATTTAAAAGAAGTAATCATGTTTAAAATACTATAAGTTTTTAATGATAAAATGAACTTCAACTACTCTATATTTATGACTTGTTGACGCATTTACATTTACCATTATGCTTTATCCTCAGCGCAGCGAAATGTTTGTCCTGTGTCCGCATAAAGTAATATCGCATCATTTACATAGCCTTTGTCCCTTTTGCGGCGGCTGGCCGCCGATGTTAGATACATAAAAGCGTCGACGCTTCACACATCGTGTGTGTGCGCAAAGTTTGACCACACAATGGTACAACTTTCTCTTCGAAACAAAAACACTAACAACAACTACCACCGATAACATACTAAAACAGATATTACTAAGTTTTGTTTACTTGTTTTTGCTGTTGTAACATTCGGTGATATTTGACGTTTCAATCATTTTTCATTTGCATCGCAGACAATTAAAAATGCATCACGGCATTCACTGCCGTTCGTTTGTTTATGGAAACAAAGCACATAACAAATTGCCATGCACGAAAAAAGTTGCGACAATAAAAATGCACACGAGAGCAAAAACGCAAACCACCTCTCTCTCCTCCCAAAAAAACGCGCGCGAACAAATCCGGAGAGTTTATGATTTGTCGGTGGTCGTAAATTTATTTTCGACTAATCGCTGCAAAACGCGCGCGCATATAAAAGTTAATTATTCTCATCGAGCGCCACTGATGCAAAGTTGCACTCAACTGATGCTCGCCGTTTTAAAGCCATAAACAATTGCGTTGGTTTATTGCTGCATAAAATAAATGCTGCCTGTAAAACGCTATAAATATTTGTTATAAAAGACACTACAAATTTAAATATATGTTTAATTGCAAGTTTTTCATAATAATTTATTAAAATTTAAAGTTTTTTTCTTAAATAACGCAAAATAGTCTATTTCTGTGTATGATTTAATATGAAAATAATCGCAAAACTCAATTTGAATATCAAAAGATGACGTAAAACGCAAGTACCAACCTATATCTTTCAGTTGGCTGTATCTTTTAGTTGGTTGGTTGTAGGTGTATGATTAAGTTATGTTCCCACAAAGTTTTACTCGCGTAGCGTAAACACGTTTTAATTGCAACCTCGTCGACGTAACTAAACTATGTAAATCAAGTTTCTTCGCAAAAGAAGTTATACATTAATATTTTTGTAGATCGTTGGCTGAATATTGCTTTCATATTTTCATATTTTATGAATTAAACGTTTGCATTCGTATTTTAAGTTTGGATATTTTCGATTTGTTCAGAGAAGGCAGCGAGACGGTTCTGTTAATTAACTACCGGCGCCGGTGTGGGTGATAGAAGCGTCGGTGGCGGCGAAGGCAGTGGTGTTCGTTTCCGCACGTAATTATCTCGCCGCTTTCGAAAACGTCTACGTCTAGGGGTGAAACAAATTCAACCAACTCGATTATCATAATGCAATGCAAGCGCAGCTATAAATCAACAGGATCAAAAATAAAATTAAATGTATCAAAATGTTATAATGGCATAAATATAATAATTATGTTTTTAGTTTTTGAAATTCAAGTATTTAAATGTGTTTTTAATGATTTGTAGTAGAAATAAAAGCATTTTAAAATTTTATTTTTTGTAGAAATGGAAAAATAAATTAAACTGCGCTTTTTTCTAGCAACAATATTTTAATAACTGAATATTAAAAATGTGGTGTTGCTATCTGGCTGCTTGTTGCTGGAAAACTACGTGTCACATTTGGATTTATTAGCGGCTTTTCATGTCCTCGTATAACTCGTGACAAAATGACGTCGTGTTCCGAAGAAAAATTCAACATGTATAAAATATGCAAAAATAGAAATTACCCACATACACCTACGACATATACAGGAATATGTAAAAATTGTTAGAAAAGTAGAAACTAATAAATTAAATTTAAAAAAACCGAGCAAATATAAAATGAATTCAAAAATACAAACATTCAGCCAACAAAAACTATAAAATGCAGTTTAAAATTATAAAAAATTAAAAAATTAAAATATTTAACATAAATTATATCAACACACACTATGTTTTTACTCCTACAACAAAGCCAAACATAAAAATGGTAGAGCAAATGTCGCTTTCAACATTTTTCTGTAACTGACACATGAATTCTATGAATTTACAAATTTTAAAAAGAAAAACAAAATTTTATGATTTTATTTTTAATAGTTTAGGCATTGTTTAGGTATATACACCAAATCAAATAAATTTGATAGCAGTTTGAGGATAGTTTAGTCGAGCGATAGTAATGTGCAAGATAAATGTTTGAACCCAACTGGTATCAACTACGCAAACCACCCTTGAACCTCTGCAATGTGGGTAGAGACATAAACATGCAGAAAACCTTAAACTTTATTACAAAAGCTCCAAAGAGGCAATCGAACAAATAAACAAGTTTGACCCTCGAACCAGCGCTGATATCCACATCACACATTTAAAACAAAACCAGGACTGGACTTGTAAATTAAAAACTAAAATAATTTTTCTAAAATTTAATTTATAACCAAATACTTATATATTTTATTTATGAATTTATATTATATTATTTTATTATATTTTATGATTTTATATTAATTTATTTTAAAGACAGTCTTGGAAGTTAATTTAAATTCCAATGCTGTCGTGTAAATCTGCGGATCGTAGGATCGCAGAAATCGAGTGTCCCTGAAGTACCTAAATTTCCGGGGCGCCAGCATTTTCTACCCTCTGCTTTAGCGCGCGCGCGACTCGCGCATTGTTTAAGGGTTTCTTGGCAATTAGCCGCGGAACGGTTGCCATGCGACGTGAGGCACCGCCACCGCGCCAGAGACACGCTAAACTACGAGAATACATTATGTTACTTTACGCCGACGCACACGCCGCCACGTTTTCCACCCCCTGCACGTACCGCGGACACGAGTATAGTAATTGCTTCCGGAAATATGTTTATGGCGGTGAGGTGTTTATAAACTGTTTTATATCTGCCCAAACTCCAAACGAGATATTTATACAATGCTAACTACAACATATAAACGTAATTTCAAAACCACCCTAACAATAATTCAGATTGTTTTTCTTCCTGCACAAAGTTCAACGCAGATTTAAATAATTTTATGCACGCAAAATTAATTTTGTTATTTTTTGCATAAAATATTAACGAAATTAAAGTAAAATTATGAAAATATATGAATTGGTCTATTTAGCAGGTTATAACCGTATATTCCCATGGTGATTGTTCCGGCCGCGCACCACAGTCAGACCCAAAAACAAATTTTAGTATCATCGCCGGAACGATAAATTACTTAAAGCTCTTATATTCATTCGATTTACGCATCCTTGCATACCCGCTCTGGTCAGTCAGGCCAGCGGCCGATGGTCGTCGGCGGAGAAATAAACGTTTTACGGTTATGATGTGGAGGCGCCGGGCATCCAACGTTAGGCTAGCCACAAAACATGGCAACTTGGACTTTTATCGTCATTACAGACATTATGGGCATGCGTAATCATAATGCCTATTATTTTATCCACTAAATCTCTTAAAACTATTATTATGGCTTTATTCATACGAGTATGATTATAAATTCGATTGAAACGTAAAATCTTAGGGGTTGCAGGGTTGGTTAGTTGGGTTTAGTGTCTTGTTTGTCGCCATGTCTCTGATTACAACCATGACATGGGTTTTAAGTGAAAGGTAAGGGTAGTTAAACTAAAAATACTTTTACGGATTACGCCGAGGCGTAATTATCCTCGACGTAAATTAGGGTGTGTTGTGCGATAACTTAATTAATTAATGCTTGCCCTTATCTATGAGTTATGATTGTGTGTCGGGTAGGTGAACCTCAAATAGGGGAGTGTTACATGACCTTTGTAGTTATTATTTTATAAACTAATAGGTTTTATAATTCGATGCCCGGCGCCTCCACATATATCATAACATCAAAATAAATAAAATATCTAGAATGCAAGATGCAATAAATGGATAGTAATGGTGCAGTTGAGAGTAAAGAGGAAATTCTTTGATGTGTGCACGGATGCACTGATTCCGCTCCGATTCGGCACATTTTTCCAGACAAATCCCACTGGCATCGTGATCGAAAGCCCTGCATCCATCAAACGTCGCCACCGCCGCCTCAACCAGCCCGAACGGAAATATTTCATGATTCATGTGGTTTGTACCAACCCAAGCAACTAAGCATTAAGCATTAACGTTTCAAAAGCAAACACAACAAAAATTACAATTCGAAATAAATTGGCAATAATTTTACGTAATTTTACAAAATGTTTTATTATTATTAATTGTGACGTTTGCATTAAATTAATATTTGTCAGCAATAAAACAAATAGGTAATCATGGTTTAATTTATGTGCGAGTTATAATTAAAGGTATACCCAAACACTGTTTACTGATATAATATGGTAATTATATTTCGCTGAATGTTGACATCGAATTAAATTGCGATAATTAATAATGATTTACATTAATATTAATTTTTAACACATGACATGGAGGTAGCTAATTTAATGGATGCAAATTAAAGCGTAATGTGTATGATAATAATTTAACAGCGGTGCGCGGAGTGACGAAATATTTTAATAAAACCCAACACGCAGCCAAACAAATTCATTGAAAATTATTTATTATTAAATGCTTATAATGGTAGTTTTTATATAGAAACAATTTGATGTTTACATTTTAAAAATTTATTTAATTTTGTGTAGTTTTTAGCAAAAAAGTGGTAAAAACTGGTAAAAAACGCTTTTTAAAGTTGGATATTATCTGTTGTCAGATAAACGACAAGACTTAACTCTGTGACAAGTGACATGGGACAAAGTTTGTAATCTGTGCGGTGAACTCTGGACATTCAATAAAAAGCAGGGAAATAAACGAGAAATAAACTTCTAACGCACAATATTACCCATTTAGAATAAGTCTTAAATCGTATAAACAGGCATATGTCAAAGTTTTGCATACTTAGTGTAAGTGTACGATTAAATATAAGAAAATAAATTTTATATAAAAAAAATTATGCAAGTTTTTATCACTTTTCTCATAATATTTCTTGATCTATCATAATAATTGTAAATTTTATTTTATTTTTAAGTTTTAAGCAGTAATTTAGACTAAAATCAGCAAAAAATTATCAATAGAAAATATTTCTGAATTGCCATATTAAATGAAATATGGCGATTAACGAGATGGAGCAATTACAGCTCTGTTCCACTGGTAATAAATGCTTGCAGCTTCGTGCTCGGTGCTCAGCGCACGATGATGTGCATCAAAGAAGAAAAAAACTGAGTTTCGAAGCCGATGATCGTCGAAATCCGGTACTTCAACCATCCCGGCCACCCCCGTAGTCCACCCACCCCCAGCACCCTTTCCCTCGTAAAGTGTCGCAGTGTCGGCACGAATGGATGCACTCTGTCGCATCGATCAGTGTTCTCTGGCGATGGTGAGCGTTCCAGAAACCGATAATCTTGTTAAGTCTCCTAAGCTCTCGGCTTGTAAAAAGCTGCTCCGCGGCGTATATCAAGTGCTTATCGTGTCAACATACAATATGTCTAGTTACGCAAACTTATGGTTTATATGGTCTATATGATCTATACCCTTAACGCCATCTGGTTGTATATTTAGTTTTTTTCACAATAAATGTTGAATCAAATCTTTATCAAACTTAATAAGCCGGTATAAATTCGTTAACAGCATAAAACTATGCCTCCACAATGTGATATTAATTATGCAAGCGTTTAGCAACGTAATTAACGAGTTTAATTTCCTTCGAGGAAATTAATTCTTCGGGGACTGGGAAACTTTTTCCGCTTCGTTTTCGATACACGCACAAAACTTTCTTCTGAACTTCATTAACGCGCTCATTTCTTATAATACACACAAAAAAGGTTTTAAAATATTTAAATATATATCTTGATGCTGTCTCAATTTATTTATCAACCTGCCAGTTGCAAACCTTCGTCTGCGATAGTATAATTGATTAAATCGCAAAACTGCAACAGCTTTGAATATTCTGCTTGTCGATAGTTGCGTCCGCTGATGGCAAACAAGCGATGATTGTTTGCGCATTCCGCACAAACTATTTTCAATTTGGAGCCGCTTCTGAGCACAGACATCACAATGCTTTCAATTCAAAAACCGACAAATCAATACTATCCAAACACTCCATTCCAAATTTTTTCCTATTTTTTTTAATTTATGTAATTAAACTGGTTTATAGAAGTTGTTGAAAGATGTACTCGTAATTTGGTGTTTATTGCCTTCATAACATCGTGTTTGTATTTATGACACACTTATGTTATTCTTAATGATCTTCACGATGTTGCAGCGCTGCAGCAATCCTCTATATCCGCGAAATGCACTTCGGGCGTTAAGTACTGCACAAACTACTAGATTTAGTCGCAAAATGACCAATAAATTTAAATAAACGTCTTGGCAACACTTTCCTTCCTCACAATTCTTTTGTTTTGTGATGAAAACTGTATGTTAATTTTTGTGTTGTAGTTTTTGGTGTCAAACTTGTTAACAATCATGTTTTTGTTTGTAGTGTCATTATCGCACGTCCAATTAAAATCGATTCGTTAGCGAAACGTTTGTATTTGCTTACAATTCGTACAGCGACGTTGATACAATGACACCATGCATGTGATTTTATGCGATACGTGCTCTGCATATTTGAAAAAATTAATAAAATGTTTTTAAATTGATTTATTTTGAGATTCAAGGGTTTTATCTATAAGTAAATTAAATTTCCTAATCAAATTTAGATTATACGAGCGTCTGGATGTTATAAACACCGGTTTATTATCTCGTTGTTTTTACAACAGCTAAATTATACCATAAAATATTTTTATTTTCCTCTTAGCTATTTTTAAAAATATTTTTAGATATAAATCAAACAGAATAACAAAAATAAATAAAGCAATTATATTTTCGTCTTGAAGGTATCAACAATTCAGTTTATTTTTGTGTTGTTTTTTTAAGAATTTCAACAGGCCATGACCATGAGCATTAAATAAATACCGCGCTTTATTCTTTATTCATTCTTATTCTGTTTCTTATACAACTTCATACAAGTACATTGATCTATTTTTTTCTCCCCGAGCAAAGCAAACGCTTCAAGGTACAAACGGATTTCTTAAGTCTTTTTTTTATCCTGTGCTCCCAACTCCTTCTGCAATTCTTTCTGCTTTATAGCAGTATATAAAATGTACAAAGTTTTTATATTTCAGGCGACATCTAACACGAGCCTGAAATAAAGAAAACGAGACACGAATAAAACTGATATAGAAACCACCTTTACTAACATTAGTAACTAGTCACACATATACAAATTTTTAGTACTCGTAGGCAGAATTATACTTGTAATAATAAAAAAAAGATTTAAAATATGAGCTTTATGGTTTAAAATAAACTTTTTAAGTAGAAATAAAACAAGCTTACGTGGTTTTCAAGCGCAAAAAATAGCAAATAATTCATTATTATTTATTCTAGTACAGAACGTGCAGAGGTACGCTCGAGTCAGAAATAAATTTTCATATGAAAATATGATGAACATTTTCTACCAACGCCCGAGGGCATTTTGTTTAACCGCGCGTCGAAGAACCAGAAAACCCCAGCCGTAGATTATCATTTTCTTTAGTGAAATATATCAACCTACCTAATAAAAAAGTAAAAATAAATATGTTATACTTTTATTTTATATTTTATGAAATATTTCGCCTAAAAATATTTTAAATTTTTTCTAAAAATTTTATGTTTATTACAAAATGACTTATAAAAATCAATTTTATATCCTGAACAGTTCCTAAATGCAACCAGCTTTATCTCAATTTAATCATCCGTCCGCGTCGCACATGAGACACATCCTTGTGTCCCGATTTACAAACAATTTCGCGACTACTCGTCGCGCCACGCGAAAACGTCGAAGGAAAACAATGCGATTCGTAAATTAGGTAACAGTGCCGTCTCCGTCTAGCCGCTCATTTTGAGGGATAGCATAGAAAGGATATCGCCGCCGAGAAGAAAATCTAGCGTGGTGCTGGTAAAAGGATTTTGATGAAAAGACAACGACACGCCTCGTCGCCACGCCATTGCCAGCCAGCTGAACCCCATCCGAAACGGCTGGAACGATTGCGAGATAGATATCAGTGATGGAGGCAAACGGGGGCGGCGCGAGACGTGCGCCATTCAACCTCTATGTACAAGCGCGTTGAATGGGATTAATCTCGCTACACTAAGACGCGTTTTAATTGATTAATCCCTTGTTTAATCCGCGAAAACGGAGCAATCTTTACTGCAAATCTTTCCAATGTTATGTTGAAATCATCTTAAATATTTGATGTTTCAAAAACACTTTGAATTTTTTATTATTTGTAATTTACACGTATGATAAGCGAGAAACAACAAAAAATTCATTCAGTTCATTATCATTAACATTGAAGCCCGGGGTAAAGCGGCAAAGGAAAGTGCAGATCCTGCAGACTGCGGCGCGAAATTTTTGATGAGATGAGTGAGAGATCATAACAAATGGATAGCACGAGTCAGCACTCTAGTTATAATTACGAAGTCGTCAGGACAGCCGCAACCCTCGGGCGTAATCACCTTTTTCGCCCTCCATCTCCTCCCGCACTTCTCTTTGCTACTTGAGCTTTGGACTTTTTTCAACATTTTCTAAAATTATGTATTTTAACCTTCATTGAACACATATTTTATTTTATTTGCACATTTTGATTAAATTTCTATTAAAAAACTGTTTTTCTTAAAAAAATATTTTTGAATCTTTAAAATTGTTCCTTTGGCTTGCAAGTTAGTAAAAAAATTATAAAAGTATATGATTTATGAGCAGGCTTAGATTTCCTACAATATGCCGATAAAATTATGTATTTATGTATCGACTGATATCAATAAAAAAGCTTGGAAAAATGATGCTGCAACCCCTATCATCCCAACTTCCACCCTCTATTCATTTTTTCCGCTACCTAGCACATTATTTAAGCGCTGATAAATGGGGCGGTTTGTTAGGCGTGAAAAATCGCACGGTCTGCCTGAATAAAGTCGCCCCTCATTTCCGCGCAACAAATTCCTAGAACCAACCCTCCAGCTTCACCTCATACTCAAGAGAGGATAGTCGTCGACAACGTGCCGGTCGTGCCCGATCCGATGATTATAGACGACATCTTCGTAATTGAGTGCACTTCTTCGGGGGGCGCTCATCATCGTCGAGAGAGAGGCGCGGAGCGCATAATGCCGGCAATAAGAATGCTGATCTATGCCGAAACTTGAATAGAGCGTCAGACGAGTTCGGTTTGGCGTCGAGTGCGCGGAAGAGCCGTCGGGGGAGTCGAGTGGATGATGATGTCGATGCCCTCCAGCCACCATCGCATCCCACGAATTTAAATATTTAATGTTTATGACTCATATCTGCTGCTGACAGCTAAAAGAAAATTTGCGCAAACAAAATTAAAATTTACGTTGCGCATGCGCAATACGGACTTGTGGACCACGGAAAAACCTATGTTTACTCACAAAAATATGCGATATTTTAAAATATGTTAAAAACAAAGCATTTTACGCTATGCGATACGCAGCGTGAGCTTTTTCGTAATGTGCTTTGGCGCTTTTAGCGCTTATAAATATCTACGTCGGCCAAATAATCCGGATTAAAAACGACCTGGGGAACTTAATTAAAAAAGGCCGAAAAATAGAATTTCACTTTGGGGGTGCCCCGGAGTGAATAATTGCGTACCGCAATGCCGACTTTGGTTTTTTCTGTCCACAGCCGCGGCATGGAGCCGAATCGATAAGAAAAGGAAGAGATCCACACTTTTTTGCACCCTGGTGGAATTAAAGCAACCCCCCTAGGTTGAGTACAAAAGGCCAGCTTAGCTAGAACAATGCGCTCGCGCCGAAATCAAGCCAAACGGGAACAAACGCTCGCCGAATGAGTCAAGAGCTTTTATTTGATCATTTACTACAGGTATATGCGCTGCTAATTAACAAGAATCTCCTCAAAGCGTTAGAATATTTAATTTTTAAGATTTAAACATTTGTAAGCTATTTCCCGGTAGATTGCGTTGGCAGGTTATACATTTGATAATTAATCCACAGCAACGTTTTTAGAAATAATTTTTAATTAAAATTATACCCGGCTACCTTTCATGCAGCAAACACAATCATTCGTTTAACATATGTGCATGAAAAAAGCGTTTTAATTAAAAGCCCTCAAAGTGAAAACAATGTGAAATGTAAAATAAAAATTAAATGCAATTTAAATTTCTGATTTACAGTTATCGCACTGCTGGAATACTCGTACGTGTTATTCATATGAGCAAAGTTTTATTATTGGAGCTTTTCGCCAGCTGCGCTTTTGCAATTCGCTGCATACTGTTAACTGGCGAGAAACGCTAACTGAATCTTGGCCGAGCTTCAGTTTTACTTGCCAAGAATCGCCGTACGCGAAATAAAAACCTATCAGTGAGCTTTTATGCATTAAAAGTCTCCACCGTCTTCAGGCTCGAGTCGAAAGCTTTGAATAAATAGGTATTGCTGGGCGCGTTATTGCTTCGTGTTTCGAGGCACGTTAAGCGACGTTCGGAGAGGTAATGCATGTGGTATCATGCTCGTATTTTATGCCGTATGTCTTTATGAAACTTGAAAGTTTTAAATATTTAATTTTCTTCTTGAAGCCGAGCCAAAGTCGGAAAATGCACACTTGACGCTTCTCAGAATTGGCGACGTCGAGATAAAACTCGCGTAAGTGGTTTAGTTCTTTGAATTTTTAGTTCTAGAATAAATATTCTTATTTAAATTAGTAAAATCGTAATGGCTTAAAATATAAAATAGAGAGCACTTTATATTATAATATTAAACATGATTAAACATCTCATTCTCATAAGAAAAAATGGGCATAATATTTTCGACGATTTTAATTTTTGATATTTGAACTTTTTTCAATTTCGAATATCACGTAAACTAAAAGAGATAGAAAAGAACGAATCGCAGGATCGTAATCTACGGAGAATTCTCTATTGAACAGTGTAGTTAAATTGAGAGAAATGAAATGCAAGAGAGACAAAAAATAATTAAAGAGAAAAATGGGCGAATGGGAGTCAGCTATACATTCATCCACGTACGGTGCCCTGAACACGAGTCACATCTACCGCGGCCCTTGTACGGTGCTCTGAACACGAGTCACTTCTACCGCGGCCCTTGTACGGTGCCTTGAACTCGAGTCACTTCTACCGCTACCTTCGTACGGTACCCTAAACATGAATCACTTCTACCGCTGCCCTTGTAGCGTGGCATAAAATCATAAAAGGTCAGTAATCGTGATTAAAAAGAATCGATTTTTATATTTTACGAGTTTTCATTGATTACGAAAATCTCATATTTTGGAAACTAAAATCGATAATGAAAATTATTAATCTATGAAAAATTCAAACTGTTAAACTAGTGAATGCTGTGCCTCAGCCTAGCAAACAAGGTCACGGCAATTCATGATAAAACAACCTGCTGCCCGAACGCGTTGAGCCAGCGCAAAGATGACACGCGATTAAACTAAACTAGAATACCAGCAGAGCGAGAAGTAAGAGAATGGCAACGGCAAGACACAACAAGTTTGAACGTGTCTATTCGTACGGCAACAAAAAAGTGTAAATCGTGATCAAAACAAACACAATTCTCGTGTCGAATGCCGACGTTTACTGATAAATGTAGAAATAAACAACACAAGTCTATTTTCTGAATTTTAGACATGCTAGTGCCATCTATGCATTATTCAGATAAATTAATGATGAATTTAAATTCGCTTTATGAATTTCAAACTTCTTATGTTAAAAAAATGCCCGATTTTACATAAAATATTTAAGTGATATATAAATTTCACTAAGCTCTCTAGTAAACTTCATAAACAATAATTATTCAACAACTTCCCAGTATATAAATAAATTACAACTCTTTGCAACTTGTGTGCTGGTAGTTCTTTGAGTAGATTTTTCCCGTTAGATATGCTCACCTATTCATTTTTTGCACGCTGCGCTGTCCAAGCCGCTCGAGACGCTCAAGGGCGATTCCTCTTCATTTTCCACGCGGAGAATTACGAGCATTAAAACTTTATTTCTAATTTACCGCTAGAGTTCTTCTTAGTCGGTCGTTACGCGTTTGCGCGAGCGGGGAAACACGCGGGACGCCGCCGCCGCCATCAGCACCGCCCGCATAAACTACCTCTCGCCATGCAGGGATACTGGAGAGTGCTCTCACGTCGCGCGGCCACCGCCGGGTCCTGCGTACGTCCATTTACTCTTTTTAATTAATTAATTTCGTGACATTAGTCACAGTTTTCGTTTTCTTCTACGCGCGCGTCTAAAAGTGGGAAAACGTTCTCTCATCCCGCCAACAAAAAGTATTCTATGTCGGTGCTTTTTTCTGTTCTTAGTCCGCTTTGACTTAGCTACAGAAATTCAACTGCTTCACTCGTTGTTGTTTTTTCGGAGGGCAAACTATAGTTTTCCACCCCCCGGCGGCAGTTAGTTGTGTAGCTGCACGTCTCGTTGGCGCTCGACGACCATTCTTTTCTTCTTTTGTGTTCATTTATAACCGTATTTGCGTTCCAAGCGGAGGCAAAGTTTTCGCTCATTTCGCGGCGCGCACTTGCTTTTTCTTCGTATGGAACTTTGCACAATGACAAGAGACGACATTGAAAAGTGAAAAATTACCAGCGGCTAAAACGGAAAAGGAAAACGAGGAAAAGCAAAACTTTTTGTTAAGAAACTTAAGGAATTAAATATATAATCAAAAGTTTTCTATTTTTTTGATTTATTTTAATACAAAACTGGGTTTAATGTAAAAACTATGAAGTACTGATTAATTTTAATGCCTGTTCGTCAATAATCTGCAATATTCGACAAATCCTATAAATGGCTATCAAATTGCGCGTTGTGTTCCATTTTCGAACGCATTCATGGCATAATCGCATATAAATGTATGTTTAAATTATCACGCAACATGTAACAACCGAAATTATACGTATTTAGGTCCTTGATGATTTTCATTCCAACAAAATCAATATTACATGTCGAAATTAATTAATATTGTCAGTTTAACAGCAGTAAATATTTTTTTTTCCGCCTGTAAACAGACATATTAGTTAAACAAATATTTAACTTTTATTAAGAAAAGCCTAACGTACGAGATGAAAGTGGAAGTTGAGTTTGTGCGAAAGTTAAGCGCCGAAATTGCGTCCGCGACACCAGCGGCGAATCGAAGCGCCGCTCCCCAGCGGCCCAGCAGCTCATCCCTCGCACTTTTCGCTGGCGTCTCGCATGATGTTTTATAAGATTACACACCGTATAAGAATATTTAATATGAGCGCAAAAGTTTCGACGATATGAAAGGCAAGCGGGCGCAAAATGTGTTTGAAGTGTGCATATTACACTGCATAATAATATTTTACTTGCACCAGCGAAAGACGTTGGTTTATTGCATTGCCTTTTTGCGCACAATTTCAACTTTGTTATTATTAAAGATCTAATTACAAGTAAAATCGGATTTCATTGGTTTTTGCTTTGAAATTTATTTTTTTATTGAAAAAAATTAAAATTTAAAACTTTGATATTCTCCATGTAATACTGACCCAGATTAGTATTTATTTAGTGTTTGCCAATTCAAGTTTTTCACACTTTTTCCTGTCCATCCAATGCGATTGTAGAACATTTTTGTCTCCACAAAAACAATCTAGTCCAAGGTGGATATACTGCAGTTAAAACGTCATAAATAAAGACCGTTGGCCATCGTCCAGTTATCAGTTTCATTGCGCGCTCTCATTTGTCGACTTTTTCCAAAGAATTTCATTGCATCGCGTTGAAAATCTTCAAACTCTGCGCGAAACAAAAAGCTCCTCGCGTTCGCGCCGTGAAACGTCCAAACTTTTCGAAATTGTGAAACGCGAAACGCAGTTATATGAAAGTTGGCTCCCTGGTGTGAGCCCGAAGTGTTTGTTGGTAAAAACACGCCAACATGCCGAAAGGAAAAGAGGAAAACGCTGGTTAAAAATACTCCACAAGTGCAGTGGCGTCGAGCAAAAAGGATTTAATTATTGTTTTAGTTACGCGCGTTGTTTGTGGCGCTGCGACGCTCACAAACATGATGCATTACTTCCTTAATCACGCCGCGCTTCCGGTTTAATGCGAGCGCGAGTGGAACGCGCAAAACATGGATTTATACCGGTTATTAAGTCACTAAGTTGTAATCTTCATACAAAAATTAATTAAACGACTTTTGTATTAATAATTTAAGTATTAAATAAGATAAAATAATATTATGTATTTAAAAGTGTTGTGATTCAACAAAAGAAAAGAATCTGTAAGTTTAAGTTAAAAGATTTTAGCTGTAAATTGGCTACACAAGACTTTTTAATTTAACACCGACTTAAATGTCCTCGCTGAGGAATAAAGGCACGACGTAAAAGATAGTGGTTGTCTGAGTTCAGTAAAGAGTCCTTTGTAATGCTTGCAAGGAAGCGGAAACAAGGAATCACGGATTACACCTTGGGGCTTAATTTTATTCATCCCTAGCGTCAAGGCAATAGTGAACAAATAGTTTTCCTTGAACCCCAGCGAAATTATGTCTCTTTACAGGATAATTCCCAGAAGATATGTTTAAACAACTCTTTTACATTTCTTTGTTTCAACATTTTTATTTTTCTGCATTTTTCTTTGTTTGTTTGGGTTATCATTCAGCGTTTTATAACGGATATTCATGCCTAAATGTTTTACGTCCTTTAGGGGTGCTTTCTGACAAAATAAATTTTGTTTGTACTTGCTTTGTTTATACTTGACAGCTGGATCAACAGGATTTAGACTGATTGGAAACGCGTCCCATGTCCGCAAACAACTTATTTACATCCAGACACCTTTTTCTGACCGGGTATTGGGGATGAATACGTGAAGGGTAGCAAGACGGACACTCGTGATCACCGGTATGCGAATACCGCAGGGTTTGTGCAAAAATTTATCGCCTGCGAATATATTTAGCACACAAACCGTTCCTCGAGGTTTACAGGAGGACGAAGACATACCAAGCGTGAGAAAACTCAGCGACAGCTCGGAATTTACGTACTTGGAGTAAATTATAGTTCAAAGAATTCAAAGAAAATAAATTTGAATTTATTTTTGTTTGATTGTGAAAAATATTTGATTTTTAAACTTTTAAAGGCTATAAAAAGACTGTCGTCGTAAAAATATGCTTGTTAGGCGTGCTGACAGATAAATACCACTCAGCGCGCAATGCGGACCACTTGAGGGTGGTTCTCGATGAAATATTAAACTCGGTTGAAACGTCAATGTTTATCTTGAGGGGGCGCGTGTGTCGCGTGTGGGTGTGCGGTAACGCGATTCCGCGTTTATTGCCTTTCGAGCGCATCGTGACACATTTAATGCCGGGCTTCGTGCGATTCCACGATTGTTTCGCTCAAATCGATTCGTCAGCCAGCGTAGAAGAAAAAAATCAAAAAGCAAACATTCCTCAAAATTCCTCAAAAAAAATACACCAAAAAACCCTAAAAATTCAATTTATCATGTTAATCATTTAAACTTTCACCGTGACGATAAATTCTACATACGCAGAATTATCTGCCTCATTTGTGAGAATTTAGCAAATCTCACTTAATGATGTGCTAATTCTGCGTTGGTGAAATTAGCATAATAACGTCGAGAACGGTGCAAACAATCCGCCGCAATAAAACTACAAATTGGTTATTAAATTCGTGTTATCTTTATGCAGCAGACGCACGTTCGGCGGGCGTCTTAAGAGCGCTTTGCCAAGAATGCCGGCATCTTCAAAATGTGAAGACATTTCCAAGTGTTATTGCAAGTTTTACGGGCGTGCGCGCAAAATATTCCAATAACAACTAGCGTCTGAATGAAATTTCAACTATTTTAATTAGAGCTGTGTTAATAAAATAAAATATCCAAACCATTAAATCAACAAACACACATTTGTAAAAAATGCGTTAAAAAGCGTTCCGTTAAATTTTTCTTATTTTCCAGATGTGAGTTATGTAGAACAAGACGATATTTCATGTTCTTGCGAGATGGTGGGCTGTGAAAACAGAAAAATCTATTAAACTTGAACGAGAAAAATAAGACGACGCGGATGGTGGAAAAATAGCTCGCGCACCACCCAAACTCAATAACCAAAGTGAAGACGAGCAAATGAATTTATTGAAAACCAGCGAGCGACGACTTCGACGGCGTGGAGAAGGAGATTGGGGCAAACCGGCAACTTGTGTTTTCCGGTTTTCTTTGTTTGCCGACGATTGCCGGCGCACCGCAGAGTCGCAGTCTTAGTGCGGTCGTCATTCTCTTCGATTACTTTTATTTCGATGGGTTTTAATTGAATTTTCCGTCTCTTCGATTGACTATCCATCTAATCTTGGAACTCGTCGTACAAGCGAGCAAATCATGTGAAAGTTACACAGAAAGAATACTCAAGTGCCAAAACTAAAAAAAAATGTTTTTTTTGTCTTAAAATTAAATATTTTTCCAAATAAATCTTTCGATATACTAAAACCATTTTATGTATTTCTGTATTTATGATGACTCTGACACGTGTTGTTTTCCTTTTGTTCATTTTCTCCGTTATCCCTCCGCAGTGTTGCCTTGTTTTCCGGGTCGAGACGCGCGCCATTCGAACGTTGATAAAACCGAATTTATCATTTCTTGCATTCCGCGCTTTATTATATGCCTCATATTGTTATTAAATGGCCCACCATTTATGATTGTCGTAACTATGCTCGTCGCAGCCCGCAGAACCAAACCAAAAGTCTTTTTCTTTGCAAAACATCGCCGAAATGAGAAAAAAGCATAATATAAATATCGCGTTTTATCGGTGCTGAGGCTTCCGGTTATATCATCGTTGTTAATCAAATCCGGAACCCGATACGCATAAAAGTTAAATTAGTCGGCGTATTATAAGCAATATTAATGATATTACATAATGTGCAGCTAAAATAAAACTACAACAATAAAATATCAACAAAAATTTCTAAAAATTTCGAAAAAAAATTAAATTTATCTTTTTAACTTAAAAATACAATTTAAATTTATATTTGGCACATTTGAGGATGATTTTTGCTTTTTCGCTCGACCCCGTGACTAAAACTCGTGACTAAAGTATATTAATCACGTCTTTGGCCGCCTGTGTTTAAAATATCACTTTTTGTGCTTCAAAATCGTGGAAAACAAACGTTTTCAAGGTAAAAGTAAAAAAATCGTTTTTATGGGTATATAGGTAGGTGTAGTGTGTGAAATAATCCAATATATTTATGCAAATACAAAATTTCCTTTTCCTGTCATATACGCACAGGCTGCAAGCGAGAGAAGCATAGAATCAGCGAAGGAAACTAAGACCGACTAAAACCATATTACGTCGACGGGATGAAGCTGGCTTTGCGCCGCTCGCATCACGCAGGACGAGAGAACGGACATCGCCGAGGCTTCATTGAAAGCAATTAATTACAGGACCGCCGCATGCGTTCCGAGCTTCACTTCAACTGTAACCATACTCCAGCTACAGTGCGCTACGAAAAAATTGAAATTTTCGGAAACACTTGACTTGTAATTGAAAATAAAAATAAATTATTAACAGAACAAATAAATATAATTTTTATTTTTTGTTTTTATTTTCAAATGTGATGTAATCACCTGTAATCACCTGTATATTGTTGTTATTAATATCTTCCGCATGTGCGTAATGTCCACCATCAAGCGTCTAAAAGCGAAACGCCATAAACTCACCTCCAACCGCACATTCGTACGAGTACAACAATTTTCGTCCGCTTCCTGTCTCTTCGTCGCAGTCGGCCGGATGGTCCTGAGCGCGCCGCACTTTATTAAAACTATTTTCGTTATTTATGAAAATTAAGTTGTCGCGAAGGTCGGATTGTCCTTGCCAGAACCCTCGCAGGCAATTTTGTCCTCGCTCAACCACAACGCACACCCAGACAAGACAAAACACGAAGAGTTAGGAAATAGTATGTAATCTATACTCTGTTCAAGCTAAAAGTGTATCAATATAGTATTTATAAATAAAAAACAATTGTCGAACATTTATTTTAGTTATTTTTTGTATTTTAATATTTTTATAAAAAAAATCACAAAAAATTAATTTAAGGCGACATTTGACGTCTTACCAGAGAAAAAATTTAATTACAACTTGAATAGAGTATATTAAAAGCTACAGTCACATTTCTGAAGACAATAAATCAGCACAGCGCGGTTTCTGGTGGTGAAAATGCGGGCTAGTGCTGCCCTCATGAGTCGCCCGCTTGTATACGAGATACTTTCGCGTATCGTTCACGGTGCGCGATCGAGTAAACTAATTACGAAGAGATAAGACAGATTAACGCTCAGTTTATGCCCGAACTAAAGTATTCACAAAGCGGCAGGAAAGCACTAAAGATCTAAAGTGCCCGAATCAGAATTTGATATCATCCAATCTCTCAAGTAAAATCATTAATAATTCATTACATTCACTTTTTAATTAATAATTTTTTGCGAGATTTAATGAAGTTGCATTTTCATGTGTTGTCGCGCTGCCCGATAATTGAGAAAACGGCCGGACGAAGCGTGCAGGCGACGTAAACCGCCAATCTATTTCAACAACGCGTTCGCGCATATTGGATTTCATCAATCTTTGTTAATTATGCGCGTGCCGGTAAATGAGTCTCACTGGATATTTGCGCGTAATTACACAACTTCATAATTGCGCAAGAGGTAAATACAAATTTCAATATTAGTACAGCAAGTTAGTAAATAATTAATAAAATATTTTTTTTCTTTTTCTTTAATTTTTTGTTTAATTTAAATAAAACTGAGTGCAAGAGGCGGTCCGAAGGTGTCACTGCAAATAAACGCATCAAAGGTTTAAAATGACAGGTGATTTATTGGCAATTTCCAATCTACACATTAATTTATCTTCTTAACGTGTTAACGTGTCACGGCCGCCATGGTCAAACGTTGCGGAATGACGCAAAGCGGATGCGTACCGCCGCCTCCTGACGCCGCCCACGCCATGCCACCTCCGACACAATGACACTATGACACACGCGCGTTATTGATGGATTAACGTTTAATTTGCTTTATTTTTCACGACAAATTAAAATCGCACGCAGCGAGCAAACAAAATAAACACGCTATTAATTAAATTTTTAATTTCATACAATATTTAATTATTTTTTTGCACAGCGCTTTTCTTATTCTATAATTTCTTTTCTTTCATTTTGCGCCCGTCCACGCTTATTATTAGTCGTTTGCGAATGTAAATTTCGTGCGCTGGTATTGCAGCGTCATTTGGATCATCGAATACGTGCCGATTACGCTCTCAGCTCTTTGCTTCCAGCTCCTTCCGGGCGGGCTCAAGACGCGATGGGATTGCGGAGTCGTTGGAGCGTGCCGCTGCTAATGTAAATTCGAACGTATTACAAATACTCGCGGAGCGTGTTCTTTGGCCTTCCGTTATGCTTCGTGCCCGGGAGCCGAAAACCTTGAAGACATCGAACGCTTTCTCCAGGCTTTTTCTTTTTTTAACAAATCGCGATTGCGACCAATGGAATGTTGGAGGGTAAATTAGCGTTCATTAAAAATTCAATTTCTATTATCACTTTTTCACTTACTTCAGATTCGCACATTTTACTTTCGAAATATCAAAATATTAAAGGAGAAGGCCAATGCGCATGCGCAAGCTTCTCCCCGTGACTAAAGCCCGTGACTAAAGTACTTTTTGGTTACCCGTGGTTAAAGTAGCAGATATTATTAAATTCTGTTTTATTTTATTTAATTACAGAAATCTCTGCGTTCCAAAAACATTTTTATGAACTCATTGAAAAGCATCCATTTAACCCTTCTTAAACAAAGTGTGTGCTATTGTACTTACAACCCCTTACAGTTCCCTTTTAAGCCGGCATCTTGAAAATGACCTTTTGTTGCAACTTTTGAATGCTCGTTTCAACTGGCCGGCTTCAAGCCGAACTTCGTCCATAACTCTGATCCATTCTTATGCCTGACACTTTTGTCCGCCACTTTCTAAATTGAATGCCCGATAAATGCGCCAAGTTTGCATTGCGCGCGCGTTCCAAAATCGTATCTTTTCCGTGCGCCCTCATAACACCCTCGTATTCATCCATCCGAGCGTAATAATATCTTCGCGCTGGTGAAACATTGGGTAAGTTTTTGTGAGCGTGGTGCGCACTGCGCATATTTGACTAGAAAGACCAAGCGGGGCGGTTTTATTGCGAATGTTTTATTGATGTTGTAGTTCCGAGAGCGGCCCTTAAAGGACACTGTTTGAGTTGGAGTATGCGTGTTAAGTCTTAAAGAAAACATTTTCATATAACCTCAAATGTTTATATGAGTGTGAGTGTGAAATGTGTTTTGATTTAAAATATTTGTGTTTATCTAGTCGGAAAGTGTTTAGCATTCCATTTGAAGACTCGATTCTTAATGTTGTCGAGATTTTTTATTCTTTGGCAAAGAAGTGGAGCCAAAATGTTTGCCGTAACGTTTCCGTGCGTTTGTGCCCGCGATAAGAAGATGAAGACACTGCGGAAATCTTTTGCATCGCACACACGTTTCACCCCTGGCATGAAACCAACGCGAGGCAAGTTTCTATTACCACCCGAAGCACAACATCGCTTTTCTTAGGACTTAACTCGACTCGGCTTCGGATAAACTTTATTCTTCTTGCTTATGCCCGTTTTTACGATTAACACATGCATTAGGGGTGTGGAATAGCAGTGCCACACTGCGCCCGATATCATTACGCGAGGAAATTTCTGTGTGTCGAGTGTGAGGATGAGATGTACTTGCCGCCCTCCTTCGCTCGATTTTCCAGACGTTTCTCGCGAAGATTACCGCTGTCGCAGTCGCAGTCGTGTGCGACTTCTGATATAGCGCGCGTTGGTTTTCGGCGAAATGCACGTAGTTCCACGGCTGCTAGTGCGGATATGTGGATGTAACTTCTTTATCCGTTCATATATATAAGGATAAAGCCACTCTCACGTGAGCGCAATGTGTGCGCCTGGGCTAAGGGTGGCGGATTTAAGGTTCACTACAATGCAGTGAACTTTAAAGTATTGAACGTTTAAGGAAACATTTTTAGAAGTATAAACATTTCACTTTCGAAATATCGGAATATAAAGGATAAAAGTATGTTTTTATATCCTCCCCGTGACTAAAGCCCGTGACTAAAGTACTTTTTTGATGATCCGTGGTTAAATAGCTGGTATTATTAAATTCTGTTTTATTTTATTTTATTTTTTTTGAATTTTCTACTTTGAACTTTTCAGTTCCCGGCATTTTGTGAGTTTAACAGAAATTAATTTCCCGCATTTCACCTCGCATAAAATCGCTCGTTTTATTATTTAATATGAAAACAACATTAAATATTCAGTCGCAGTATACTGGTGCTCCGATTTTATTCCATCGCGTTCACATGCAGAGACAAAATGTTTGCAATGCAACAAGCGACGTCTCAACAATGCGCCGACGAGAAATCTCTCCTCAATCACGGAATAGTTTCGCTCTTTGAAAATGTGTGAGAATGTTGTAAAATACGCGCTGCCGGAAGCAACAAGACGCTCGACGCTTGCCGCCCCCGCACTGCCCCCTCGACGCGTGCATTTACTGCGGTTTAAACAAACACTCGGCAACGTGAGCGAAGATTTATGGGGCGACAAAAACCGCCGCCGTTCGCTAACAGTTACAGCCCGGCAGCGCCTGCAGCCGGGCGGAAGCGGAGCGCATTAAAATGCTTTAAATTAATTTAAATAAATTAAATGTTTATGTGATGCTAATAAAGCGCGAGTACTGAATAATGAACGATGCGCTCTGTTTGGAGCCATGGAGCGGATACCATTCGCTGTAGTTTGATTGTTTTCTCAGCATCTTTTCTAAAATAACTTGGATTACTATTGGAATTGTTTAATTTGCAGAAAATGAGAAGTTGTTTCATAATAAATTTATAATTATGTGTTTTTGTATGATTTTGAGACGCAAAAAGTGTTAATTTATGCACGGACGGCCAAAAGTGTGACTAAAGTACTTTAGTCACGGTCTTTAGTCACGGGGCGTTTTAAAATACAAAAATTTTAATTTTCTTTTCCTTTTCATGTACAAAATAATAATATTTAACCACTTATACCAATTCAAAAATAATTCCTAACTCTTTAGGGATTTTCCGGTTTGCAGCTATCTTATGTGGACTTTGGCACTTTTCCTTTTCATGTACAAAATAATAATATTTAACCACTTATACCAATTCAAAAATAATTCCTAACTCTTTAGGGATTTTCCGGTTTGCAGCTATCTTATGTGGACTTTGGCAGTTTGCCTGCCTACATAAGCGTTATAATTAAGACTAAGTGAGGTGTGAAGCAGTCGTAGCTGCGCGCCTTCCACTCCCCGAGGATCTCATTTGGAGCAGATAAACGCCGTGCAAGGAACACAATGTAACCGTACTCGAGAAGAGATCTTGAGGAGCTCGTCGCGGTCGCAACTATCACAAGAGGTCGTCGCCGGGTCCCTTATTCCGCATCGAATGACAAAATCGTCGCAAGATGCTTGCACCATCCATTCGTTGTCAGTGGTAACAATTGTGCATTGGCACGAGGCTTGAGACATGCTCTCTTTGAAAGGAAGCACGCAGAAAAGGAATGAAAAGTAAGTAAGAGGGTGGCGAAAGAAAAAGACGTTATCGCTTCGAGTGCCGACTCGAACTTCGACTACGAAACCAAATTATAGCGCGGGTGATTTTTTATCGGCGACTCAAAGGATCTCAGCATCAGGATCAGGGGCGATACGTGAGCCCTACTTGCTTTGTAATTGAACTAGCAGTCAATCTGAGCGTTCGGGATAACGTTGATTTGACCAATAAAAATTCACACCGCGGGTTGTAAAAATAGCAATTTTAAGTTTTTAGAATTTTCCCTCAAGTGAATTATCGATCAAGGAGCTCGCTAGCACGCAATATAATAACGAGCGATATATTTCATAAATTTCATAAAACGTACAACATAAGTGTCCCTCGAAGGTATAATCAAACCACCCGCGATGTGCACACGTCGAGAACTCCTTGCAGCTTTCGCAGCTTCCCGGCTCGCCGGTTTGCAGCCTCGTAAATCTTTTTAATGCACCAGAACAAACGATTTTCGTGGCGCACGCCCGCAACCAACGGCGGCTGGCTTGTTTGCGTTAACAAGATATTCGAAAACGCTGGCGTGCAAATATTCATTATGAACGTTTAGCGTTCAACGTCAGAATGCATCAACGCAGTTAGCATCAAGTGCTCGTTAATCATCTTGATTACACTCTACTCAACTTGATACTGGACGCATGCGCGGTGTTATTAACAAACAATTTTTATGTTTTTTTAATAAAATCCCTACTAATATTATAAATGCGAAAGTCCTGATGTTTGTTACACTTTCACGCAAAAACAACTTAACCGATCATCATGAAAATTTGTACACATATTCTTAGTGGTCCCCGAATTGTTATATGCTAGTTTTTATTTAATAAAAAAAATTATTTTTTAAATAAAATAAAGAAATTGTTTAGCCAATAATACCTCTGCATCTGGCTATTTGACTACTTTAACGCCATCTAGCATTCCAGCAATGAAGCTCAAACCTAAGTAGGGAAGGTCTTTTTTGTCTACAGACGCGGGGGTTTTTGTGTGTAGGCGGAAATTTACGGCTTTCATGTGCTGCGTCGCACTGAAGGGCCACTTACGGTTGGGAGCGGCGAGTTGCGCGGCGTAATTTCATTGTGTGTTACCGAAATGCGGGCGGCAGCACTCAGGGCCTGTAAACCGCCCCAGCTCGGACCAATTATCGACGTATTTTTTTCTGGAAAAATGTTGCTAATATACGCGTTACGATAAAAAAAACATCCTTTTAATGATTTGAGATTTGTATGCACAAAAACCGTCTTTTGAGAATTTTTATTTAATAATTAGACACTAATTGATAAGTTTTTCTTAAAATTTGTATTTTTGGCAACATTTAATTTTTAACAACTTCTAATCAACACTAAAGCAACACCGCAGACGGTGATATCCATCACGACACCCGCTGGAATAAAGCACCATAGAAAACCCATTCGGCGCTACGGCGTACATCAATCCAGCAATAAATTTTTTCCCGCCGCTCGCGATCTCAATAAAAAAAGCGCCTATGTAGCGCCAGGGCGCAGCGCTGCGCAACCACTAAAAACATGTGTTCGCCGCGCGTTCAGTCAACATGTGTATAACATATTGCCGCACGAGATATCGACACGCCCGTGCGCCCCCCGCGCACACGTAACTGAATAAATAAAGCGAACGGCGAACGCCTGCCACCGAACGATGCGTACTTACGCCGTAAGGAGGCCGCCGCCATAAAAATACCCACTTATGGTTATAAAGCATCCGCATCTATCCCGGACCGCCTCAAGGAGAGCACAGTGTGGATGTAAATGTGGATACAATAAAAAATAGTTAGGTATTGACCTAGTTCAATGTAATATTTGGGTAAAATTTGACGCAATGCAGGCGGAAACTTCAACTCGTGACTAAAACTCGTGACTAAAGTATTTTAGTCACGCCTGTGTTTAAAGTACCGCTTTTTGTGTCTTAAAACCGTGAGAAACTTCATTTTATGCTTTGTTTTGTAAATATACAAGTATATAATGAAATAAACCTATTCATTAACAAAAAAAAACATGAATTGTCGTGTTTGTGACAACGCAAACAACAAAGTAATATTTGTAGGCTTCTAAAATTCATTAATTAAAATTTATACGCTCAGGCGAATCTGTATGTGAGCGTTACATCGGATAAATGAAAAAATGTTTTCCAACATGTCTAATTTCACAAAAAAAATATCATTATTATTTTTTTATCTTTGAACAGCGTGTATAAACGTGTTTCCGGGGATGTCCACGGGCGGGTTTTCGCCTGTATAAATAAATTGGTTCAAATTGAAATTGTTAAACAATAGCGAAGCCGAGCGCCCACCTTTTGTATGTTCATTAAAATTTCAATAAAGTTTGTTTCGGTGGCGGCGAAGGGTGCACAATGCCCCGGCCGGGCACAATAGATTTTCGGCGTAAAGCTGGTGGCGGCTCGATGAACGCCGACTCATCTCGTACGGCCGCAGCCTCAGCTCGTTTCCAATAGATTCATTTAAATATCCCGTAACAAAACTATCCACTGTTACTGGCCTTCCTTTGGCTTTCACTTGAATGCGTTAGCGGATGTGGAAAGTTCAGAAATGAGGTTAGGTCAGCCGAAATGTATGCAACCATGAGTGTATGAGTGTATTTTGGGTTGGTTTTAGTTGTTTCCATGAATGCGTTGAGGAAATCTTAGTGCCGCCCAATTTAGGATCGGTTTGGTCCTTTCAACTTAAGGACAATCGCTTGATCCTTAAAGACTTTCTTAATGACAGCGCATTTGAGGGAGAATAGAATGAAATAAAATTAAATTTTTATTATAATATATAACTAGCTGTTGCCCGCGACTTCGTACCGGCAGTGTTTAATAAAAATGTAATTCGTTTTTACTCTCTTGTTCTAGACATACTCGTAGTAAGAGTCAATTCTATCAACAAGATTAGCAATTTTAATTTAAAGAAATTAATTATATAAACTTTTGTCAATAATGCACTTCAGCGCGCCATCTCGAATTCAACTATTTAACTATAACTATGATTGAATCTCAATGTCAAATTTTATTCTATAGAAAAGAGCAGTTTTGAGGATTTTCCCGGCAATTATTCGAATTTTTCTCACCTTTTAAACCTTCCCTAGACCTCCACGAATAATTCAAGACCAAGATAAGATAAATCCGTTCAGTCGTTCTCGAGTTTTAGCGAGACTAACGAACAGCAATTCATTTTCATATATATATAGGTTTTTAAAATATAATCATCTTGTCTTTTTGGTCTAAACTTGATTTTGCTTTCACGCTGACTCTACGGCTTTCACTACCCTTACAAGTGGCTAACCCTATCTATGGTAATCCGATGCAAATCCCCTTATTGAAAATATCTGCTTTCGAACGAAAATTTAGATTTTCCTGGGTTTGACACAGATTGATTGCCTTGCAACCCGAAACCAAAACCGCCTTAAACGAGGATGTGTTCAAAAAGACCCACAAAAACCTCTTTTAGAAAAATGGACGTAAAGTAGGGTTATACACGAATATTTCATATTATAAACAACTTAGAAATAAAAAAAACTTTTTTCCTTTTTCTTAGTTTTAAGGCCTACAATAAAATGTATTCAACTCCCGCTTGGAATCGTTTGATGTATTTGATATAGTTGATGTATTCCCTGAAACATTAAATAAAAAGATGTTCGACACGTTGAGGCCTTGTAGGGAAAACTTCCTGCCGATGTGTCATTGCTAGCTGCTCGTTTTGTCGCCCCGAGGGTGGGAAACACATGCAAGCCGCAGCGCGTGATGAACCTTCGCCCTGACACATTTTCGCTCGTCGTTTCTGTGGCTCTAACATGGCGCCAACTTCCGCTGATGGCGGTCGCTCTGAATATGGACGCGTTCCTCTCATGAATAACTAAGGACCGCGTTAAAAGTTATAAAACGCGATAAATTATTACAACTTTCCGCCAAACTGTGCGACGTGTGGTCAAGTCACAAAACAAAAATTAAAAACTTTGTTTTTATAAAAATAAATATTTCAACTTTATTCTTATATTCTCCATGGAATTATTTTGTACTTATATTTAATAAGGAATGATTTTTCAGCAAATTTAAAAGATGATTATCATATTCTTATTGGAAACAAATGTAAAATCAATGGATGAGCATTACTCGTCGCCATAAAATTATTCGAGCGGGCATTAGTGTGAGCTTTATCAGCGCGTGCACAATGCGATCCAACGATTTGGTCGCGCAATTGTCGCACGCGCGTTATGGATGATTAAAGTTTTACGGCGCGCCACTTTAGTGTTGTGCTCGATAATCGCGCATTCGATAAGTTTAAATTGTCACAACTGCTGCGGGCAATAATCATGTTCAATTCACATTCTTGGTCATTAATTTTATTTCCTCCTGCAAGAAGACGATATAACTATCAATTATTAAATTTCAATATTTTATTATGCGTACTTTAAACACGGATGGCTACTAAAGCACTTTAGTCACGGGTTTTAGTCACGGGTGGAGTTATTAACCTAGTTTTTGATATTTTTTCATTAATTTGAAACTTCAATATTTTATTATGGCTATTAAAATACTTTAGTTACGAGTTTTAGTCACGGATGGAGTTAATATACTATTTTTAATATTTTTTAAATTAATTTCAAACAATGACACATTGTATATAAGTTCTGGGCAAAGACAAATAAAGTGGACTGTCGTGTTAACGCAGTTTGCACTCGGCAGTCAAACGTCGAAGCGTTGGTGAATGCACGAGGATTAATTAGACCGAACGCAAATAACGTTCAGGCGACTTACAATGCCCTTGAGATATCTTACTCACGGCATTGTGGCGGAATTGATGAATATTTAAAATTAATTAACTCACCCAACAATTGGTAGTAATTAATTTCGTTTTTTGATTATGCATTCACTGACCTCAATTTTATGGTTTTGTCACAGAACAAAAAAGAAAACTTTTGACTGAATATCAGAAATTAGACCATACAGGTCTGTAAAATAAATTTTAAACTTTGAAAATATTTTTTGAAAAATTTTTAGCAAAATTTTTAATTTTTGAAAAAAATAATTTCTAGCGTTTAAAATTTCTGTAAAGTGGACAAAACGTCATTTAATGTTTGTCTAGGACAATCTATGCTAATTGTGCAAACAAAGTTTAATTATAACTAAACATCGCTTCCGAATTCCGGATTGTGTGCAGCAATTAATTAAATCTAAACTAAAAATAACTTTATATTTGCTGTGTGATTAGAAATTATAAAATACAATTTTTGAATGCGTGCATAAAATTGTACAAAGTCCAACTTGCCGCAATCTAATTAAAGAACAACATGCAGGTAATTATATTAAAATTGCATCAGAGTTGTTGTGTAAGCGCGATCTTGGCAAAGTGGGCAAAAATGAAACAATGAATAAATAATAATAAACCCGGTGCTAGCCAGCGCGTAAAAACTCGCATGTGCTTTTATTTATTTATTTATTTTTCTGACTGTGCAGCTGTAGAGCACACTTGTTATCTGAGTTGCAAATTGGAGGTTGCCATTGTGACGTTGGTAGCAGTTAGGAAAATAACCTCACCGAGGATTTTCATGCCAAGCACACCTAGTTACAAGCAAATTCTGCAAAAAAAAAATTTTTTTCGAAAAAACGAAATAAAAAGTGAAAGTTAAAAATACGATTGCAATAAACGCGAATGTCGCACGCATCGATCATAAATATTGCTTTTTTTTAATTAAATCGAAAACGAGTTCGTATTAAATCGGAAATGCAAAACTCTTAAATCATTTTTTTTTCTCGCCTCGGCGCCCAGACAAAAAAATAAACGTGTTTATATAATGTAACGCGTGTGGAAAATTGTCATGCTACGTTTTTTCTTTCTCTGAAAAAACTGATTTTTATTTTTACAAAAAAAAACAACGTTTAATTTAAAATGTAAAGGACATGTATAAATTATTTTTTAACCAGCTGGTTTGTGCATTAAAGCGTGCTGTGTCACGCAAAATAAAAAGACTCGCACCGGAAAACGCAAAGGTGCCGGCATGAATCCAATCAAACGCGCACGCCTGTCGAATGCACAGGAAACCAATGGCGGCGAGTGGAAAATATGGCGGAAGCAAAGCCGCCGCCAGCGTTAATATTTTACGCCCTCGCGGGGAAAATTGAACGATATTATTTTCGTGCGGCCGCGCGCTCGTACATAATACATAATTTACGCGCTTTGCGGATGATTATTTCTTATTGTGCGGGACGTGTGAAACAAAAATTGAAAACGCCCCACACCCACATCCACACGATTTGAAATATTTCCTACTACGTGATTCAATTTACAAGGTACACAAAATGACGATATTACACCACGTGCTACGTCCGCCATTAAACCATTTAGTGTTATCATGTATGCTGATAACATTACACTAATTTACATGATTATAAAATCAGTTTACATCAAAACGAAAAAATTAAATTTTTATTGAATTTTTATCTTTCTACGACTTTCAACTCACAAACTCTTATAGACATGTGGGCATTGGTATTTACATTAACTATTAAACCGGAAATGGTTACACTTAAGTATACCATGTTGATGAAACCACGAAACATTAAACTTTTACGCCATTGGCGAAGATATTCGCTTCCGTAAACCGAGTGGACTTGAATCGAGTTAAGTTGAAGAACCACTTTCATAATATCGGCATTGTGATGTCGTCTGTGATGCCGGAATGGTTCCGTACATAAAACTCATCGTTTAACCATCGCCCACCAATGGTTTTCCGGTTTTTAAACCGTGATAAAAACTAATTTTAAGGAAATAATAACCGGAATATTAAATAATATTAGTTTTGAGATTGTCAAGTTACATATTGTGATTCTGGGTTTTGAAGTGTGAGCATTGTTATGAAAGATTTTAATTATAATTAAACGCAGCGAATTCAATTTGATTGTAAACTAGGAGTTGATTCGTCGTAAACTTCCGCAACGCACACCCGTTTCATTTATGACACTGCTTTGTTCCGCGTTCGCGCTGAGTTAAAATTTCCATTTCGAATCCTCGCGGTTTCGTTTAAAATGCATTCCCGACTTAATTACCAGCTGCAACGCGGACATGGTTTACAATGTGCGTTGGGGGTGACATACAAACTTGTAACTTTTGAAATTTGACAATTTAACAATCAACAATCAACACATTACGAACTATTAACACTCATTAACACTAACAATGATAGTTATATAATTTTTATTAATTTTTAGCTACACCCGTGACTAAAACCCGTGACTAAAGTACTTTAATCACGATTTTAGCTATTTCTGATTAAACCGTGAAAAAACTTATTTTTATTAAAAAAATCAGGAAACCTTATCTCTTAACACATAAATAAATAAATTCTTATATTATAAGACACTAAATAATGCTTTGAATAAATAAATAAACTTCCCAAGTTTTGTGGGCGTTTTTATCGGCTTGTTTTTATGCGATTGTATGTTGAATGTCATTAATAGCCAATAAATTCCTTGCCAACGTTCATAAATACCTGCATAGCCAGCTCATCCTGCCAGTATGTCGGGTTTATGTCGCAGTCGATGCGCGCACGGTGCGACGGTTATTGAATATTGATTCGATTCGTAAATTTGCGCATTAACTCACAGCCGCCCTTCCACACGTCCTGCAGAGCCGCACATTTTGCAAACACAACATGTTTGTCTACGCGTATCACATCATCGCGCCGGCTGAAATCAATGGGTAATAAAGTTGCATTGTTAAATCGTCAAAAGTTGCCATGTTCGTGTTACAGCTTAACAATGCAGCAAGATTTAATTTTGATTTGCTTATTATCATTTGCTTCATAAACTCTTCTATTACGAGACAGCGAAATATTTTGTATTTTGAGTTTATTTGTTTGTCTTTGTTGAAAGTAAAATTTAAATTTTTTTTCTTCTGATGTGGTGAATAATGCAGACACGTGCATGAGCATCTAACTAGGTTTACGTGTCCGGATGACTTGTCGAAGAAGCAAAAGAAAAAGCATTCTTGAAACTTTTTCATTATTCAAAACACTTTGCAGCAAGTTTTCCATTCTGCGCTTCACGTTTCTGCATCTCACGTTGTGCGTCATGCAGCAAACACGAAAATTCACATTGCGGGTGCGTTTTCTTGTTTGCGTCCTAGCAACTTTTCAGTTTCTGTTGGCTTCCGTTTTGCTCTGGCGTCGATTTGAATAATAAGCAAAAGTGGCGCGACGCTTTTTTAAACACCGTGCGTGTGAGGTGAAGAGAAGTCAAGAGAATGCGCGCCATCCACCATCTTTTCAAGTGCGGGGAGGCAGAGAGCCAACTCTCGAGAACGCCTTTATCAAATCAATCTTTCGGAAAGCGGCGCAAAAGTGCTGACTGCGCCGAGCGTCCATAATGCGCACTGAAAGAACCCTTGTGCCTTGTGCATCTTCGCACCGCCGCCACAAAAGCCGAGAGGGACGGCGGGTGGTGGAAACATGTGAGCGAGATTTGAGTAGCCGGCGGCAAATCTCGCACAATAGCCGCCTTTGTCGCGACCGCCGCACCTCAGCCACGTTGTTGCGGAATATCCTAAATATTCAAGCTGTTAAATGAACATGAAAAATATACAGAGTGACAAATACACATAAATCATAATAATAAAAATATATCCACTAAAACTAAACAAAAACGATAAATATTAAAATATTTTTGCAATTTTTTAAAGTTTTTTGTAATTTTTTCAAAAATTTATTCGAATTTCTATAAAAAATCACAAAAAAATATTTTGGCATAATTTTTCAAAATCGCCCGTTATACACCCCCGCATTTTATAAGTTAAGCATATAATAGGAATACAAGCAATGGAAAACCTTGGAAGGCTGTAGCAGTAACGGCGTAACGGCCGTACAAGTACGCGATATTTTGGTGCTTATCTCTCCTAGGACGAAGGATAAATATATGAGAAAATATGTGCCGGAGGGCCTATCCGTTCTAAAGTGGCCAGCGCTCGACTGCCACCCCCTTCTAACTTCTTTATATCTCGTACACTCGAATTTTATGTCTTCTTTATCCGTTTTAATGGCGGCACTCTCATTTAAATAATAGCCTGCGCCTTTTTTTGTATTATTTTCATATCCGGGAGCTGGAATCGCCAAAACAACCTTTCAGATTAGATGGATCTAAACGTTTTCGAGGGGTAGCAAAACAAAAAAAAATTATGGATAGCTCCATGAACACAAATTAAGATGAGCAAGAAAATGAAGTCATTTTTGAGGATAACAAGACTTAAATTTGCATAAAACAAACAAGATTTTGAAGGTTCCTCTTATTATACACTTCCGGAAATGATACAAAAAGTAATTCATTACAAAATCATGAATTTAGACAAAAGTTTTGATTTTTTTTTTACTAAAATCGAAAGTTATTAACCCGTTAGTAATGTTTTCATTAGGTCAATGTGCACGGATCCGTAAAGAGCAGTTTCTGGCAAACGTCGGTGATTTTAATCACGATCAGAAAGGGTAGTTACATAACGATAATGATTGCGGCATGACCGCCACGCGTCCTGTCTTTTCGTTGCCCGCAGGTCGTCCCGACCGATACGTGCGTGAATGTCGAACGCATCCTCGCCCGTCATCCCATCATCCCTTCGCAAACGCCAAGCACGTAGAAAACTTTACACCGAACTAATTAATTACGCATATAATTTAAATATACGACCACCACTACATGTCTATGTGTGTGTGTGTGGATGAGGGTAGAAGATGGTTGGAAGAGTAGGAATGAAGGTATTAGTAGGTTGGTGAAAGTTAACGTTCCGGATGGCACCGGTTTGCATGCTTGGTGGCAGCGCGCGGTGTGGAAATGGTGGAGGCGCCGGGCGACGTTCACAACTTTTATCTGCAATATGCTCACGGCGTATTCGAACAGGAATTCACGCCCTAATAAATTATTCCCAAACTTCTAAGTACGTAATTTCGTCCCGGACGCCAAAAATTAAGACCGGATTTTTTAAATCATTTATACACTGCGTAGTTTACTCGTAAACCAAACAAATATCCATTGAATGAAAACATCATCTCAATCCAATATCAATATTTAGGAGCGTCTATGTTTTCCATAACAATAGATTACCCCCGAAATGCGGGCAGCAAACAACACGCAAAAACCGCCCCGGAAAAACGAAAAGCACCCTCGGAAAAATACCACCGCTATCAGCCGCCATCGAATTTACATCCCCTATACGCCATTGTGCCGGTGGTGTATTGTGTTGTTATTTCTTTGCGATTTTCCACTCTCCACCACTTCCACACTGCTGACACACTGGCATACATATCTGTAGCACACTCGCCCCCGGTGCTCTTCAACCCCTAAAGTACCCGGGCACAATCTAAACGCACCGAATGTTGCGAATGCGACTGAGGATGAGAAGAGGTGCAAGGAGGGGTGTAAACATGTGCGTGTGGCGGGCGCATGGATTGGGGGTGCGCTTTATTGCCATAAAGCTTTCCCAAATGGGCGCGAAATTATTCATCGCGGGCGCGTTTTAAAGCGGGCGGCGGCGTTCAGCACATCGACGAGTAACGCAAATAAAATAAACAAACATTGGCTGTGAAATTGTTATAGTCAGGAAACAAAGAAACACAAAATCAAACATTTTGGAAGAAAATTTTAAGTTTTTATCGAAAATATTTAAAATTTTGATGTTTTTCTTTTAAATAATACTTAATAATAAACTAGTGCTTCAATAATGTTCCGCTGGTATTAATAGTGGGCTTAATTAGCAAGCACATTATTAAATCAATATACAATAAGATTGCTACCGTGCAATGCCAACTCGCGCACCTTCGGCACGCTGTATTAGGTTTAATTAAGCCGCGTCGCGGCGCTCGCGATGCATTACGACTTCACGTTGAATCAGATCGTTGTCGCCGAGAGATATGAATGCATCCCGAACGGCAATAATGCACTAGTCCGCCCGGAGACGCACCGACAGTGTAACTTAATTACTCAGCGTTAATTGTCGGCCCCGGCGCGCATTATGTTGATTTAAGTTGTGTAAGCAACCGTGTAATCAAACTACAATGTCTAATTTATATATGTAATTAGAAAATAATACCATGCATATTTTATTTTCCATTTTATTGCAATTTACAACATGAGAAATAAATTTTGAAAAATTTTTCGAATAAATAACACAATTTCTTATATATTTAGTCAAAAAGGTATTTTTGCAGTCAGATTAATGTAAATTGTTATTTGTTTCATTTTCCAACCTTAATATAATTTTCTTTGGCAAAGTACATTGACCTTTTCATTTTTTCTTTCTCTAAGGATTCGTCTTTTTAAATAATAATTTTATCGACAGTGAAAAGACGCGTTGATGGAGCGTAAAAAGTAAAAAAAAGTCAAATATATTTATAAGGTGCGCCGCGCTGCTTATTGAAGAGATGAGCGCGAAACCCTTTTGGGACTCTGCGCTACCGACTGAAACCCTAAAGGCGCACCTTTGCCCCCTTCGACGTCTGTTAACCAAAACGCTTTTCTACATTTTCCGCAATTTCTACATGTGCTCAACGCTGGTGAAAAGTCTTATCTATATTGGGCGCACAGGCCTCTTCCACTGGCGGCCCAAAAAAAGCGTTATCTGCCGGTGCTAGGGACCCAAATTGCGTCTCTGATGAAACTTATATTCATACACGCCCTACGAATTGCCAACGTGTGGTTTTTTTTCTTCTTCGTCTACTTGTGGTGTGGCTCAGGTTTGCTGCGTAAATGCAGTATAGCAACAGGAATGACGCCTTGTGTCTACGTCTCCAACCCAGTCCGGGCGGGCATATATGTAGGTGCTTTATGTCAGTTGAACCGCACTCGTGCTGAACAGCTGAATATTCCGTCCCTCGAAATTACACGTATTATATCAACCGAAAAGCCCAAGCGCCGCATGAAAATACCAATTTTCTATGGGGGCGTTTATCCGCTTCTATCCCTCGCACTCCCAGATGGGTTCTTTCTTGCCAGGCGGAGGAAAATCCTTTAATTTTCGTGGCTGCGGCAAAATTTTTGATTTCGCGTCGAGTATTCGTTTCGTTTCATATTTTTGAAAGGTTTAATTTAATTTTGGCTTTGAACCGAGCGCAATTTGCTTAAAATGCTTAATTTTATTTTACACAACCCAAAGAGAACAATAGAAATTATACTAAAAACATTTTTTAAATTAATTTCTTTTTTTTTCTCTAAAAATTTGATGTTAATAATTATAATCACGCTTAGATCTGACTATGAATGATAGTTAGACATTGTTCAACATTACTTAATGCTAATAGTTTGTAGGTAATGCGAGTAACAGTAGTATTACACTGTGCATCACGTCGTTAGGATTAATGCCGACGCAAGATGCAATAACATAACAATAACGTGCATTATACATATTATAGTCGTGCGGTTGCGCCCACCCCTTTCGCGCTGTAAATACGTCGTAAACGTATCGCGTTTCCGCGACGATTCAATTCACGCCCGAGAATACGAATATGTAGCAAGTAACGGATTTCACAATGTGTCAAATCCAATACTTACTGTCCAGTTGTACAATAAATTAATATATGTTAATATTATATTAAGTATCAAGTGGAATAAAGTACTTTAGTCACGATTTTAGCCATCCGTATTTAAAGTTCAACTTTTTGTGTCGCAAAACCGTAAAAAATTATTTAAATAATTTATTTAGATGTTTCTAGTATTTTAAAACAAAAAATGAAAGGAGTTGTCTAATTATATTTTCAACCTAATTAAAGTTGTAAGTTTATACCAATTAGTAACCCCACGAAGAAAATTACATTACAGCAAGCAAAGTAAGTGAAGAAAACCGCACGGTCAAGGTTGGCATTTCGTTTGAGTTAATTAACAAAACTAAAAGCGTCGAATTCACGTCAAACTTTGCATGCTCTCCGGAGCGCGTCGACTTTTACACTAATTAGGAACTTTAATAAATATCTAGTCATCACATTTCTGGCAAATAAAGTTACTGAGGCCAAGGTTCAAAATTTTACTCTCTGGACAAATAAAACTTAGAAATTTTATTTCTGTTTTTTAATTCTCTTAACCTGTGTCACAGATAAATATTGTGATCTTGTTCCTGGTCGTAGAAAATCTAGTCTACGATGTTCCTGAGCTTACGAGACGTCTGGGACGCCTGTTATAATTATGTTATTATTCAAGTGTTATTGCAACACTTTGCGAAACTTTGCGCGCTGGAACGTGCGCGGCGGTAAATTCGCGCGGATCGTAATAGTAATTCGCAAAACTCATCATGCGACTCGGTAATTCAACGAAACTCGAAGCGCGCGAGCCCGCGAACGTTACGACCGCGCTTAATATCAACGATCTGGTAGTTTGCCACTTGTTCGTGCATAATCGTTTGTAATATGTTTTGAGCAAAATCTGCCAACCAACCAAACGAAAAAAATGTTATTTACCAAAATACAAAACAATCCTTCACATCAAAATTTGAAATTAATAAAAAATTGAACAAATTACTTTATCAACTTTAGTAAAACTGGGTCAAAGAATATAAAAGCATATTAAAAGTATATAAAAGCCTACAAATTGCTTTCAACCTTTGACTCTGCCATGAACAATGAGACGAGGTGAAACTTGCGTAAACTTTCGATATAAATTATTTCATAATAAAACGTCGACGATTAGAATTTTAATGAAATCAACTCGAGGGCAAGCCAGACAAGGTAATAACCGCGGCGCGGCGACATTAAAGCGGCTTGTAATTGCCGGCAGCGCATCCAGGTCTCCTCTTTACCGCGTTTAGAAACGTCGATTCGTTTCATTATGTCCCTGCGCAGCTGTAAAATCAAAGTAGCAGCAAGCAGCATTGAGAGCTCATCAATAAACTAAGCGCACGCGTTTTGAGCATAGTTTTAAGTTTTAACTGCTTTGACAAAAGCGGTAATAACTAAAGTTTCATCATTTTCGCATTGACTATTAATCAAAAATTGCTGGAAATTACTTAAATTATGTGATAGGCATTTATGAAAGTGGTAGGATATATTAAGTTGGTAAAACTTAATTTTACCCAACGTTAAACATTTATTTGAGTTGGAAAATCGAGTGTTTTATAAAATAATAAATATAATAATTTTTATCGACGATTTTCGATAATTAATATCTCTTAAACTAAAAAAGATAGCAACCAACGAATTGCTGATTATGAAAAATTGGAAAATTCTCTATGAGATAAAAATATAAAATAACTATATTTCTTACAGTAACGGGTTGAAAAACGCGACTAAAAGTGCTAAAAAGTGACATTTTTCAATTTTTGCTCATTTTCTTCAATCACGAATATCTCGTAAACTAAAAGAGATAATTAAGATCTGATCGCGGCGTTTTAATCTACGGACTATTCTCTATCAGATAGGATAGTTAAAACGGAAATCCGAGAGATGAAATTTTCATTCTTAAGAAAAAAATTGCCAAGGGGGGGTGCTTGATACTTTTTTTCGACGATTTTCAAAAATTAATATCTCTTAAACTAAAAGCGATAGCAACCCACCAATTGCTGATTATGAAAGATTGGAAAATTCTCTATCTGATACAAATATAAAATGACTATATTTCTTACAGTAACATCTCGAAAAATGCGACTAAAAGTGCAAAAAAGTGACATTTTTCAATTTTTGCACCTTTTTTTCAATCGCGAATATCTCGTAAACTAAAAGAGATAATTAAGATCTGATCGCGGCGTTTTAATCTACGGACTATTCTCTATCAGATAGGATAGTTAAAACGGAAATCCGAGAGATGAAATTTTCATTCTTAAGAAAAAAATTGCCAAGGGGGGGTGCTTGATACTTTTTTTCGACGATTTTCAAAAATTAATATCTCTTAAACTAAAAGCGACAGGAACCCACCAATTGCTGATTATGAAAGATTGGAAAATTCTCTATCTGATAGAAATATAAAATGACTATATTTCTTACAGTAACATGTCGAAAAATGCGACTAAAAGTGCTAAAAAGTGACATTTTTCAATTTTTGCTCATTTTCTTCAATCGCGAATATCTCGTAAACTAAAAGAGATAATTAAGATCTGATCGCGGCGTTTTAATCTACGGACTATTCTCTATCAGATAGGATAGTTAAAACGGAAATCCGAGATGCAGCCCCCGCCCGCCGGCTCTCTGGTCACCACCCAAACCGCCACGCGTTAAAACCTCCACCGGATGGCTAAAATATATGCAAAATGACTATATTTGCTACAACATGTCGAAAAAATGCGACTAAAAAATGCTAAAAGTGACATTTTTCAATTTTGCTCATTTTCCAACGCGAATAAATATCCTTCGTAAAACTAAAATATAATTTAAGATCTGATCGCGGCGTTTTACCCATGCGGATTATTCTCTACCAGATAAAGCAGTGAAAACGAAATCTACAGCTGAAATTTTCATTCTAAGAAAAATTGCCAAGGGGGTGCTTGATACTTTTTTCGACGATTTCAAAAAATTAAATATCTCTTAAACTAAAAGCGATAGCAAACTCACCAATTGCTGATTATGGTATTTGAAAATTTCTATCTTTATGCTGTGATATAAAATGACTATTTACAGTAATATGTCGAAAAATGCGAATTGCGCTAAAAAGTGACATTTTTTCTCAATTTTTTGCTCATTTTCAATCAAGTAGAACACCAAAACTGAAAGAGATATTTAAGATCTGATCGCGGTGCCTTCACCTTACGGACTATTCTATCAGATAGGATAGTTAAAACGGAAATCCGAGAGATGAAATTTATTCTTAAGAAAAATTGCTAAGGTGTTTACGTTTTTTTCGACGATTTTCAAAATTAATATCTCTTAAACTAAGCGATACAGGAACCCACCAATTGCTGATTATGAAAGATTGGAAAATTCTCTATCTGATAAATATAAAATGACTATTTACAGTAAATATGTCGAAAAATGCGACTAAAAGCGCGGCAAAAGTGACATTTTTCAATGTCGCTCATTTTCTAAATCGCGAATACCCTGCAAACTAAAAAGAGGAGAAAGGAACGAATCGCAAAGCTCCAATATATACCTCAAATGAAAATGTTTAATGCAAAATATTTAAAATATATTTTTGTTTGCTAAGATATCAAGAATACATTAAAAATAAGCAATCTGAAAATCAAATCTGCACAAGACGAAAATCGAGGTGCCTCTCTCTATATCACAATGCCTGGCACTAAAAAATGGTCCCAAAGCCTAAAAAGGGATTACGTACAAAATTGCTGAATCAGGTCATCTCCTAAGAAAGCAGCCTCCCTCATAATTGGCCCTTTGGTACCTAATATGACTACCCAAACCTAGATTCCTCAAAATGAAAATGTACTACTACTTGTAAAGACATCCGGCGTTTTAAAATGCCGGTGGACTATCCTGACCAAGGATCTAAAACCTGTGTGTGTGTGTGTGTGTGTGTGTGTGTGTTCTTCTGGCTGCCTCATACAGCAAAAGTTCGCGCATGCGCCGTGTCAGAGGCACTCCAAGACTACCTCCGTCCAGGCCTTTCACTACACCCTACCTCTTTATATCCGGCTCCTAGAAACTGGGATCCTACGACTAGTTTCTCAGGAGGAAGCGTCGATTATTTTATCCAAACTTGGGTCCAACCACTGGTAGGTTGCTTGTAGTGGACTCACCATCATATGCCCTATTGGAATGGAATTGGAATGTCTTTGATGGTCTACAGTGTTTAACGAACACTTTAAAAGCCGGAGGCGGATTATTATGACACGATACTGATTCGGATTTCATTACTATACGCGGCACGCACTCGTTTTGTCGGAAATACGGAAAAAAATTAAAACTTGACTAAATCGCACTATTGTCCTTCGATTCACCTTGACTGCAAGTCAGGAGACTTGGCCGCGAATTGATAACAGTTTAAGAGAACCGCGACGCGACCCGCACTCGATGAGTATTTCGTTACACCTCTCCAGGTCTACCGATATTAGTGTAAAATCTGCACTACCTGCAAAGTAAATAAATATTAGAGAGAAATGAGGGGGTCAGGATTAGGAGATCTATTAATTTGAATGGAACTTTTTTTGTTGCGATAATTTTTGAAAATGAAACTAAAATGTATCTTTGAATATAGGAATCCAATACAAACTAATGTAGTAAAAGTAATTTCAAAAGAATAATGAGTATATGATATTAAAGGTATGAGGAGAATAATGCTCCAGAGAAAAAAGGTCCTGAAAACAAATATTAATTAATACATAACCGGTAATCGAACGCGCCCGAATTACAAACATTTTCAACCAAAATCGAATATAAACCTGAAATACAAGCAGAAAGAACAATCAATACATATTAAAAACATTTGTGGTTTCTGAAAATAATAATAAAATAATAATTTGCGTTGGTATTACCTTCTGCCTGTTTTAACGCGCACTTCACTTCACTTCACTTCACTTTATTTTAAATAATTATTTGAATTGCAATAAAGTAGGGATATACCAAAAAAAAAAATACCTTACGTGTACTAAAGAATTTCCTGTACATTAAGAATCTTCAATCCTTTCCTTTCTACCATTTTTAGTTTGTGAGATACCCGCAGTTGAAATATTGATCGAAAATGCTTTTTTTTTTTAAATCTACAAATACACAGTATTAATATACGAATAAAGTTAAAGTGTTAAAAATATTTATATATTGCAAAGTTTTAGTTAGCGTGTCACTTTATATAAAAATCTTAAAATATTTACATTAATAAAATACATCGCGCCTAGTTCTTTTACTTATTGTATTATATTGCAACGAAGTCAAGATAGAAGAATGTGAAAAGTAAACAAACAACTGATAGCACGCGCCGATCGCGCTCACCTTGTCAATGTAACAGAGGTCAGTGTAGCCGAATTACATACGAATACAATGTATTTTAATACATGCGAAATATTTCAATATTTGTTAAAAATAGTTAAAAATAAATTTATAAGTCCGAAAGTATTAATTATGTGGAATTATACCTGTTACTGCAATTAGTACTGAGTTGCACTTGATCACTATAATATTCTGAAAATTACTTTTATTTTCAGTGATTTTATCGTTGAGCTGTACGCGACACTCGAAGTGGTAACCGACTGAGAGTCGCGTCACTGCGCGAAGCGTAATGCGCATCTCTGCCAGCGCAGTGCAAACGTTAAAATCAAAACATTCGCGTCTTGTTTTGTTTTCATACATTCGCACCGATTGAAAGACAGCCAATAACAAAAAAGACCGCATTACTGATAAGACGCCGAGTCTCACGCAGAAATGCAGTGTATTCACACAAAGATTACATCTATTCGCGTTAGTAAACAACCAGGCCATAACATACACAACGTTATGCATGCCATGTTTGGTTCCGAAATATGTATTTTTTTATTACGAACCACGAATTTGCGATTTATGAAGTATAAATTATGAGAGGTCTTACTTATTCCTACGATCGATATTGAGTTGCACTTGATACCACTAATTTGCTATGAATTTGTTTAATTTTCGGCATTTTTTGGTGCAGAGACGCCTGTCGCACTGATCGCTGCAGAACTGAAAGACTAAATGACCGTTGAACGCTCGCTGCGCTCGAATGCAAGGTCGCAAAAACCTGCGCACACGATGCGCAGACGAATTGTTTTAAAAGATTCAAAATTTTGAATTCCTGATACTATTTTCGTCTGATTCTCTCGCAGTGCAGTGTTCTGAAGGTTTCACTTCACCCCGTGACTAAAATCCGTGATCAAAGTACTTTACTCACGGTCCACGGTCGGCCAGTGTTTAAAATATCACTTTATGTGCCTTAAAACCGTGAAAAACTGACATTTTAAAGCTGAAAATAAAAAAAATTGTTTTATATGATAAAAAGATGATTTTGATATTTTATTTGTAAACTAAGTTTTATAGAGCTTTACATGATTTATCTAAACCTGGCTAACCAAAAGATTTATTGCTCCTTAGATGTTTTTTTGCAGGTTTTGTAGTAAGTATCCCCCGTGTTGGTAGTTTTTGTGATGCAAATTGAGATAAAAAACGATGAAAGTAACCCATAAAAAAGCACTGCACGCCGACACGGAGTCGAAACGCGAGGCAATCGGCGGGCACCTGCAATGAATAGCCAAGGGTTGGTTTTTGTCACCACCAAACTCAATCATCTGTCATACAGTTATTTCAGGGTTGTTATAAATGATTCTAGCGTATTAATGGTTTTCATCAAATATTATTAAAAATAAAAGAAAAATAAAAAGTAAAAAATTAAATAAATTAAAGTTTAAAGTCCCAAACATATTTTTGTTAGCAATTGTAAGAAAAGCCCATCAGATATGACATTTTAAAGCATTGTACAATAAAATTCCAAGCTCCAACATAGAGAGGACAATAACGTTTGTGTTTTAAGCTAGAATTTAGCCCTTTGCCTTTAAAGTTACACCTAGGTGTTGGTGTTGTGGGTATTGGGCATTTTGAGCGTTTGTGTAAAGATGGAATTGTAGTTTAAGAGGTTTGCCGAAGGTCTCTCCCATGTGTGCGGGCTAAAAATATCGCGCATATCGATAGGTGTACACGTGCGGAGGCGCCGGTGCTCGCACCACTCTCGGATTGCCTATTTACTTCCAATACGTGCGCGGATTTTGGAACTACCACAATAAAATCCAAGGTCCTTGCGAGCGCGCCAGCCGCCGCCCCTAATGCGAACAAAGTCGAGTGCTCGCTTCTTTTATTATTTTACCATCGCGCCCACGGCACGTCACTATCTATAAAGTGTTAAACGAAGTGTTACCAGCAAAACAAGGTCGAAGTTTAGTACCGGAGAGTAAAAAAATATAGAATGCAATCTTAAAATAACATTTGTGCCCACAATTTAGAAATAATTTCATAAAATCTAAGTTTTTTGTTGTTAGAAAATATTAAAATTAGCAATTTTAAGCAAATTTTGCCTAAAAAAATCAAATTTTGACGGATTTTGTTAATTTTTTAATGAAAAAAACAATAAAACATACTTTTATTGATGCTATAAATTATAAAAGTTGCTAAAATATTTAAATTATGAATTTAAACATATAGAATAATAATAAATATATTTTATTAAGTTTTGTTTAATTTTCTTGAAGCCTTAAAAAAACTAAGATTAAATTTCTTGGCGGTTTAATTTATGCTGTTGACATTCCTCATTTATTAACTTCTGTTTGCGTCGTTTATTTTCTTCCGAATGTTTTTCCCGGCACCGCGAGCCGCTCTTCGGTTGCCGCGTTTTTCTTTACTTTCCGCAGCAGCTTAGGTCCTTGATACGTATCGATTTTCGCGACTTTGCGCAGCTCGCGGCGAAGAAGCGCCCAAGCGCGTGTGTCAATCGAATAAACCTACGTATTTTCTTTTGCAATAAGTAAATACGAATGTTCAGCAATAATAAATTTTACTTCCGCGCAAAATAAAACAAGCGCACATAAACCCGACCACCGCCAGCAGGAATGGCGCAAAAAAGCGCGTGTAGCGACAAACATTGCGCGAACAAATAGTATCAGGGTGTAATCAAACTCAAAGCAAAACAGTGCCACCAAAACAAATCAAATATTTCTTCTTCTTAAAGATTTAATACAAAAATAATCAAAAAAACTAAAAACTAAAATAAATATTTTAATTTTATTTGTATCTCAATATAATAAAGGAAAATAAAATAAAAATTTATTTAATTTGTTTTGATTTCAATGTTTGAGTACCTCTGGTTTTAGAATAGCAGCAAACTGTAAAACACTATGACACTATAAAGCAGCAGGAAATGTTGATCATCGCGCACTTCACACATCGCGTGCACATAAAATCATCCGACGCGTTGCGGCCGTAACAAAACCTGCAGCCTGCACGCCTGGCCCCGGACCAACACTACTACCTGCATGCCTTGCAGTGGAATCGTTATCATCTTTATTTACGAGCAACAAAATCCGAACGTAAATACACACAAAATACACACCGGTTTATTTTGGTCATTCAAAACTAAAACAATAAACTTTGCCATTGCAAAATCAAATTTTTACGATGTTATAACAACAAATTACAGATTATATCATTTATATAATAAGAAAAATTGATATTTTGCTTTTATTTTTAATAAAAAAATTATTTTTCCATTTTTAATTTTAATTTTAATTTTAATTTTAATTTTAAAAATAATTCTACTAGTTTTTCAACTTTTTATATTTTTACTATCACATTGTAAACGTTTACTTAATAAACCTAAGTAGATACAAGAAGCTTTCTGGTACGCTCATAGATTGGCGAGTCTAGACTAAAGCAATTTGGCGCAATGAAAAAGCAGCGCACTGTGGATGAACTGAATGGTCGCTAAGTGCGGCCAATCAAATCAGAAGAACCCGCAAGAGTCTGGAGAAGGTTATCCCGTAGATTCCGGCAACGAAGCAACGAAATCATCGTTGTCGCCGTGCGCATTCTATCGCAGTGCAAAATAAAAAGCTGCGAGTTCAACCGAGAGAAAGAAGCAACATCTTTGGATCGACGCCGCACGCGACGTGAAAGCATGAAAGGAATTTCGCGCACACAGACGCATACTAATTCGATTGACTTTTGATAAAACTAATTTACTGGATGCTTTAATAATATCTGTACTTAAATATCAAAGTATAAGCAAAAAAAATTCAATTTTATTTCCACCCTGGCGCAATTTTAATTTGTTTAGCTTTTAAATTTGTTATAAAAGCTTTTTTAGATTTAATTATTTTTTATACATTTACCTTTAAAATGCCAGTTTTAGTCACGGTTTTGGGTACTTTAGTCACGGGTTTAGCCACCCGTGAGTAAAGTATCACTTTTTGTGTCTTAAAACAGTAGAAAAACTTGCGTTTTAAAAAAAAATAAATTATTTTGTTAATTTTCTTCATTTATCGTAAATATTTCAGCAAATAAAACAAATTTTGCATTTTGTAATAAACTTGACTCTTTATTATTAAAATGTTTATTTTATTTTTATTTCAGGACGTATCGTTAAGTACGCTACGTGTTGCATGTTCATTTTGATCCTGATTTGGGCATGACGTGCATAAAACTGTCTTAAACCGGCCCGCGCAAAATTACCAGCGGAAATGAGGTGTTGAGGGCCATTTACATGGCGACCCAGCTTTACTGCGTCTCGCATTTTTAGTCCTTGCGTTGCTTTTTTCACTCGCTCGCAGTACTTTACATACCTGTCCTCCAGCGTTCCAACGCCCGCTTTCCGCCACTCTATTACAAATTCTCATTTTTAATTAGCATGCTCGACGCTGTCGTAAGTCCTCGCAAACTGTGCGAAATGTTATAGCAAAATGTTACCGTTTGCAGTGCGCTGCAAAAAAAGAAAACAAGAGGGAAGAGAAAAAAACGTGGCGCGCGTTGTAAGAAGCGAGAAATCATAAACTCTCGGCGTAATAGAGAGCGCGATGCGGACGTGCGCGGACTTTTTTTAATTAAAAAAATTACGAGGAATGCAAGAAAATGTGTCGAGAAGTGTCGACACGGACGTGTTCCTCAGCCCGCAATTTAGCATACCTTCCAGGACAAGAGGTGAAATGATTTTTATGCTTGGTGATTAAAAATTTAATTAATGAGTAAAATCGTGTTCTGGAAATTATTACTACAATTATTATGTATTGCCACCTGCACCAGAAACCTTTTAAAACATTTTGTATCAAAAGATAAATGATAAAAATGTCATAATTTAATATTTTTTAGTTAAACCTTTAGTTTTAGTAATTAAATAGATTTTTATGTTAAAATAACAAAAAATATTGATAAATTTTTGTTTAAAAATAAAATTTGAAGCCCAATATAAATAAAAACAGATAAATTGTCGTGTATAAAAGATATTGCGAAAGTGATGGCATTTGTCTCGGTTTCAGATGCGAACAAATCTGTGCGCTGCATGCTGCGGCAATATATATTTTCATAAAACTATTTGCAAGCAAAACACACGCCATTATGAATTGTCTAGACGCGCCAACCGAAGCAAATATGCGCGCACGGGCCAAAACCGTGTTTACCAAAGGGATTTGCCACTTTTCTAGAAAGGTATTACTAATATCTACATATTTATAAGGACTAAAAATAACTCCAGGCTTAAATTGCGCAAAAAATCACTTTCTGATATTTAGTGCTTGAGATTTGATAAATTTCGCAAACATTTTAAACCATATTAATTTTCTGCCCGCAAGAGCGCGGGTGTTGAATATTCATGAGCGTGACGTAATGAAAAAAGGAATATTTGCATAACTTACGCGAGCAAGAATAAAACCAGTCTAGACTCGCAACCCCTGTGATGTTTACATATTGATCAACATTTATTTTTAGTTAATAAGTTTAGAAATTTGGATTTTGTGCATTATTTTAGTTAAAATTTAAAAAAATCTAAAAATTTTATTTTTGACGATTTCTGCATTAGAAAAACTTATAAATTATTTTTAAAAAATTTTTGTATAAAAAATAAACTAATAAACAAATTAGTTGGCTTAAAAATTGAAAAAAAGCTAATTTTTTCGGTTTATAAAAAATTAAATCATAAAAACTGGTAGGTAGTGTAAAATGTGTAGTTGAATATAAAACACTATAGTAAAAATGCATGAAATACTTTTACGATGTGAATTTGGAATGCTGGCTTTGTTATATATGACTAAAAAAAACTCTCGCTGGCACACAGAAGAATACGGTGCATGCATTTATTACGAAAACGTATTGCATTTTGATGATTCCACGCTTGCACAAATCAATTCGAGTCGTCTTTTTGCGCGCGCATAAATCTCTCTCAATAAATTTTCAACAAAAGTCGTCTCGACATTGTTTGCACAATTTATGATCGTACCAAATCCAAACAAACTGGAATCTATAGTTTTTAAACTACAGATGCACTGGATTAAAATATATTCGCGCGCGCGCTTTTAGTGTTATTAAAAGTGTGTGTGTTTAGATCGCAATTTTTGTGCGAGCCGGCCGTGTGGAGAAATAAAACGCGGCAATAAGCGGTGATATTAATAATACACAGCACATTAATTTCGTTTTATTTTTACGAGGAGCGAACGCACGGCTGTGGACGTTTTTACGGCGGTGGCCATTAGACGACCAGCGAAAAGGGAGCAATAGTCGTATAGTGGTGGCCGCAATGGCCGAAATGGGCAATCGCAATGCTCGCCGAACGCGAAAAACAAGCGTTTTGATCTTCGGAATGAAACGGAGCGTGTCCATACGGAAGGTCAAAGACAGCAAAAAATACAAACAAATATACTCTTTACACCATGTCTTACTTGACCCAGAAGAGCTTACTTCTACTATTTGCTTCAAAGTTTTATTCAATGTCATTACAACTCTTGTGTTTTAAAACTTTTTGTATTGACAATTGACAAAATGCATGAAAAGTATTTTTTTGTGTTAAATTTTCTATTTTTTCTCAAAAATTACTGGCAGAAAACAACCCGTGACTAAAACCCGTGACTAAAGTCACTTTAGTTACGTCTGTGCTTAAAGTAACACTTTTTACGTCTCAATACCGTGGAAAAAACGTGTAAAAGTAGAAAAACGTAATTTTTATTTAAATTTCCTTCGTAATTCATCAAATTTTGGCAACTTTTTGTATTGACAATTAACAATATGCATGAGAAGTATTTTTTTGTGTTAAATTTTCTATTTTTTCTCAAAAATTACTGGCAGAAAACAACCCGTGACTAAAACCCGTGACTAAAGTCACTTTAGTCACATCTGTGTTTAAAGTAACACTTTTTACGTCTCAAAACCATGGAAAAACCGTGTAAAAGTAAAAAAAAAACATTATTTTTATTTTTATTTCCTTTGTAATTCATCAAGTTTTGGCATCTGACTTAAACAAACATATCAATCAAAACAAAAACAATGAAACAAATTACCAGTAGCGTTGAACATCGTACAGTAAGTAAACTCCTAAGGAGTCTAGCACCAACCCCAAGCAAATTACTCCATCGTACAAAACAACTAGTTAAGTTTGATTCTTGGTTGCGAATTAAATCGAACAATATACCCAAATCACAATTCGCCTGATTTCACTCATTAATTAATTTCTCATTTCGACGTCTTATTGTTACTTTTGCATACGCAGCGTCTAATTAATCCGCTTACACATTAATTAGTTCAACTCAAAGGTGTAACGCTGTGACTCGGCATTAATCCACAAATGTGATTTTCACACTTGATCGATTTCCACGAATGCAAAACTAACGAATAATTTTGTATTGAATGGAAGTGGTGATGAAATGTTGATTTCTGAATTCAACACGGAAATGTCACCCAACGCAAAGTGTTTGCAAGTGGTTGCAAATGGAATATGTAAATGCGGTGTCGATATAATTGAAACGCGTTTTATTTTCTAATTAACGCGCTGCGAAAGGATGATCAACAACGCGCACGTGGCTGCGCGACCGCACGCCATTAATGCTAATCATTCGGAGCTCCGAATTCGTACCTATTTCGCGAGTGAGGAGGAGAGTTTTGCATTGTGAACGGAAACGCGCATAGTGCCCTGGCTAATCGAGAACGTATTTAATTAATTAAAGTGATTAAAAGCATTTTGTGCCTGTTATACTGTGCATCGATTTCTTGTAATTAAATCCGGGAATAATTCACGATTTATTTCTACTTTTCCCTCTTAGGAAACAAAAGATTCTCACCTGAAACATTTTTAGAAAATTACATTTATTTCCTTTAGAATTTACGAGTTTTGTAGTAATAATTAAGTTTACCTCAAAATGGTTTTCGGTTTCTTAGTTTTGCAAAGCAGGGTATTAAAGTTCGCGGTCAATTTTACAGTATGCGGTCTTAGTACATACACGACTTTGGCGAGTCACCGAGTGCTGAGGGTTCTAAGGAGTCTTGCTTTGGTCTGGTCGAGCCTGCGGTAGTCTAAGAGCCTTCGCCCATTTCGCATCGGTACGACGAGATCGAAACTTTGCGCCCGCGCCCGCATAAGAAACCACTTTGCATTTTCGTGAAATGCGTGCATCAAATATTAATGGAACTTATTTCCCAAGTTACCTTCAGATATTAAGGGCATGAAAAAACGCATTTAACATCTGGGAAACAAATAATTGCAAAGTTAACTAAAACTCACAAAAAGCTCTCTTTGTTTAATATGATTTAAAAATGTATTTAAATGAAAAATTTTGTGAGATTTATTTAGATTTGTTTCATTTGTAGCTAAAAGCTATTTATAGACTAGGAAAAGTATTTTGGGTTTGATGCCCCTTCGGGCGAGGGTTTCCAAGTCAGCTGAAGCTGGTGGTTCACAAGGCCACAACACATTGCGATAATTTAACAGGCTCAAGATGCATGGCGCAACGACGCAGCAACGTTTTAACCGTTCGGCCTGACGCGCATTTATCATGGCCGCCATGGCGTTTATTCCCCACGCTGCAATCCAACCGACATCGGGCATAGCAGGAATAAATCCCATTTTACCTTTTTGCTTTCAACCCGAAAAACCCAAAACCTAAAAACAGCAACAAGAAGCTAAACCAATCCTGTAACAGAAAAAAATAACAAATCTACAAAGCATTGTTTTCGTTTTCGAGGATTTTTTTCCATGCTTGTTACTTTGTGCTTATTACTCGGTTGCTTTGTTGATCTGATGCTGTTACGCTGCAATTGTTACAAGGCGGACGTCACGTGCGTCGGATACGACACAACGCGAACGTGATCCACGATAAGCTCGTACCGAAATGCGATAGCTTATCGATGTATTTTGATGTTTGTTATATGAGGCCCAGCGCCTCCACCAAAGCACCCTTGCGCTTACAAGCAACGAACGCATCGTCGGACAATAATAATATTTGAGCCGGGGATTTGTTTTGCTTCTACCTCAATTGCAAACAATACACAAACAAATAAATTGTTATATTATGTTGTAACACTCGGTTTTTGTGCCTAAAATTAGTTGTAATATTTAAATTAAGGCCCATTTTGGGGGTCATCTTGCGCCGGTGTTTAATTGCCCACCACTTGGAATAATACTCGGCCATTCATTAGATAACAAATCATGTTAACACCGTTTCGGGTTGGTGCCGCCGCCGCTGCCGGCACCACCGCCACGACATGTTTATTCATAGGCGCGTGTCGCGCCTTATGCCGCTGACGGTTATTTGCTCATTCATTGCGGTATTAGCATTAAAACACGAATCCGGTTATCATAATACAAGCTGACACCCCTCGGGAGGGTACTAATTATCAATAGATTATTAACATTATTGATTGCATCTGCCAACACACAACACACTTGTAGTATGAGATGCTATTTCCAGTAAGCACGCTTCGGAGAGATGCAAGTGCTGTGCGGATCTGTGCGAGATAAGGGATGGTGCTGGATGGTTGAAGGTGACGCCTACAATCTGCCACTTGCCACGCATCGCGAGTGCATAATATGATTCTGCTTAGCAGACGTTTTGCTGACGTGATGTTCTTGCGGGAGATGCATTTTCATTAATTTGTAATTAATTTTAACGGAAAATGTGCTCTTGTGTGGTTCAGGCAGGGAAATTCGCAACCCGTGGCTAAAACCCGTGACTAAAGTACTTTTTGTGTATTTAAACCGTGAAAAAAATGGTGTTTTAAAGCTGGGAGTAAAAAAATTTATTTTTTATTAAACTGATTAGTTACAGATGAAATTAAAATGATTTATTGTATATTAATTGATTTTTAATTAGAAAAGACAACGATTCTTGTTTTTAACGGTGGTTATTCAGCTATAAAAATAAATATTGATCCCGTTAGAAAATTTTACTGAGAAGATTTGTTTTCATGAAATACGCGAATGGAATAAGTATTCAAGTCGTGTGTAGGAAAAGCTCAGGAAAGCCGTTCCATAAAAAGACCAAACTTATTGGAATGGAATAATCTGATAAGATTTGTGTGATCTAGGTGTACAAAGAGACGCAACAATTTTATCTCTTCTCTATACTAAACTAAAACTCAACTAAAAAATATTTAAAACTTATTTTGCAATACCTGGTCAATAATTTATTGTATTAAATATATTATAATATCTTGAAGGTAAATCCTGAGGCTTCCGAAACTTCCGCAACACCTAAAAAAGTGGAATTGGGATCTGAAAGACATAAAGCTGTCGCTAGCAAGTTTTATTTTCTACGTGTCGCCGTCAGAGAAGATAATATTGCGAAGAGTGACCGCTGTCCGGGGAGTTTTAAGACTTTGCCAAAGTCGACATTGTCACGTAGACAACTTCCTCGTGTCGTCGAAGCGCCGCCAACGTGCGAAATATAGATAAAAACCGAAAAGCGTAAAAAACGCCCGCTTCAAAGTAGTGAAGAGCAAAAAAAACTTCTGCAGCTAATTTATTGCCAATTTCGGTACTGAACACTCATAAAAACTTTTCAGGGTTGAATGAGGGCCTTCAGGGTGTGATTCAAATATAAAATAATAAATTCGGAACAAAATTGAATAGTTTCCAATAAAATAAAATTAAAAATTAACTTTTTAAGAAACTTTTTAAATTTAATATAAAAATCTTATAGATTAACTAAATTTAAACATACCATAGGGGTGTATTTAACCCTCCTGTTTCTTCCCACCCCAAAGTCATATATCGGTACGTTTAATTTCAGTTATTAGAGACACTTTCGCCCGCGAATTCAATTTATTATCAGCCTCGGCACGTTGGAGATCGTCGCCCCGTCGGGAAGTCGCTGGATGTCGCCCCGTCTGCTACCAAAGCCCAACGATTGACGTCCTGCGGTAATTTCGGCTGCGCCGCTGCCGGTGTGTCCCTGACAGTAAATGAACCAGAACGTGCGCGCCGACGCCGCTGCCGCCACACGGACGCTTTTATTAAACCGAGAGCCTCCAACGCCCCGGAAAATGCATAAAGCGGAACAATTTTCTCCGGAGCGTTGCGGGCGTCGAGTCGCACCTTATATGCGAACTATAATCGCGAAACGCAACCTCGATGCCAACCAAGATGGAGATCTATGCATAGGCGGAGGAAAATTGCGCAAACTGTATGAAAATAAAATATACTGAGGCGTGAAACAAATTTTGTAAAAATTACTTTATCAAAATGTTAAAAATGTAAACATTACAAGAAAAATTATTAAATTTTTGACGAATTTTTGATAAATAACTAAAAATAGTGTTGATATTAATTTTTCATCAATATATGATCACTTTATGTCATCTAGATGCCAAAAAGTACTTTAGTCACGGGTTTTAGTCACGGGGCGAAGCTTGTGCATGCGTATTTGCCTACAGTGCAGCATAAAACCATAAATTGTGTGTAGTTAAATATATATAACACTCTGTATATGAAAATATTTGAGAATGTATGAGAATGTAAGAGAATTGAGAGAATTGCACTCCTGGGCACTATTAGAAAAACGATGCGTGCCTATAACCCACAGCTTAAACCTACCCTTAAATGTTCAAACTATTCCTGCTTGAGAACAAATTTTTAAACATGAAATTTTCCCATTTTCTATTTTTTCAAACTACAAAAGTAATTTTAACCTTTTTCAAAAAAAAATATTAAGAATCGGTAACGGTGAGTATTTTCAGTGTAGACAGTTCTAATTCAGTTCCACTTTACTGTTTCTTTTTAAAATTGGCGCATTCCATGTGAAAGAATCGGTGGCGGTTGAGAATGTTGAAATGGCCGGGTAGAGTCGATAACGAAGGCTCGGTCTATCAGTCTCGACATGTATTTATGCGGCTGTTTTTCGGCCGCGACCGGCGGGTAATTGGTTTCCATGTTTCCCCGGAGTTGTTGTTCCCGACGGGACTACACGCGCTCCCGACCGCCCGACAGACCGCAAAACTCTGACCGCCGACCCTTATTTCGATTCCCGGCGGTGAGATAACACTTTTTCTTCCGGGCCTGCACCTGCACAGACTGACATCACCGAGCAAGCGCGCAGTGACGTACTGGAATCTACTGCGTAGGTAGAGGGGGAAATCATAACCTTATTTTTATACTAGTAGTTGAAATTAATATTAATATTATATGTGTTGAAATATACCCTTATTGAATAGAAGGTTGAACCCATACTCATTTAGCAATAGGTTGATTGTTGCGGTGATAACGTAATCAAACCGAGGCTTTTGTTCGCAATTATTCAACGAATTGATATTTGCGCATGATTAACGACTGCGCCATTATGCATATTGTTTGCATTCATCCCTTGCTAATAGAAAACATAATTGACATCGATTCACAATTACAAATACATTTAATGGACCACTACATGTTCATACAATTTGATAACTCAACAATTCGGTTCTATATTTATTTATAATTAAATAAAAACTACAAAAACTACCAAAAGTTTCATCCCGTGACTAAAACCCATGATTAAAGTACTTTAGTCACGCCCGTGTCTAAAGTACAATTTTTGTCTCTCAAAATCAATCACAAAAACTATCAAAAGTTTCTCCCCGTGACTAAAAACCCGTGATTAAAGTACTTTAGTCACACCCGTGTCTAAAGTACAATTTTAATGTATCAAAACCGTGGAAAAAAGTAAAAATAATTATAAAATCGATTTAATCTCCAGAAAACAAAATAATTTGGTAGTCTGAATTAATGAGCGCTTTAATTTGAAATTAATTATAGTGATACTGATTGTTATTGTCGATTTTATCGACAATGAAATTCTGATTAAGCGCGGATGTAAAACGGCACGAGTGTGAGTCATGGGTGCATAGGACTGGTGAAGGGTATGGCCCGCTGCAATTTGCGAGTGATTTAATGCCGAACGCATTATGCTGGCGTCAATAACTAATACATAACGTCGTGGTGGAGGCGCGCAGTTCGCGTGGTTTTAATGAGGGAGTGTGAGGCTGGCAGCGAGTGTGTTCTGCATATTGCAGCAGCTTGCTCAAGCGGGCGCTATTAGTCCATTATGTAATCGTCTATAACTCATATTCGATTAGCTCTCGGTGGATGTGGACGCGCAAATGTGCATCCTGGTGTCATCTGCATACAATGCTCAACTAAGCTCAACAAAATCCTTACTTAGAAGAAAAAAAAATTAATTTTTTTTCTCTTGGGTTTATTTATGTACTAGCTTCGCTAGCGAATATCTAAAATAATATAGTTGCTTCCGTACGCGTCTGTAGTCACAGAAGAAGTAACAATGAAGTAGAATGGCGGGAAGTTTAAAATGGCTGAAAGTATAGTCTATGGAAGTATAGTGTACAGTCTCCATAGTGTAGTCAATTGGATTTGATGTTGACGTAGCTGTCGGTAATACAGTGTGATAATACAGTGTGATGGTACTATAGTACTTAGGTTTGTGCTTCATTGCTGCAATGCTAGATGACGTTAAAGTAGTCAAATAGCCGGATGTAGAGGTATAATTGGCTAAACAATTTCTTTATTTTATTTAAAAAATAATTTTTTTTTATTAAATAAAATGTAGCCTATAACCATTCGGGGACCACTAAGAATATGTGTACAAATTTTCATGATGATCGGTTAGGTAGTTTTTGCGTCAAAGTGTAACAAACCTCAGGACTTTCGCATTTATAATATTAGTAGGGATATTAGCAGTTTTTATGAGAAATAATAAGAAAAAATGTTATTTTATGTTAAGAATTAATTGTTACGTTAATAAATTGAAAGGTTGGAAATCCGGGTGAGTCCAGTTCCGGAGCAGACAACGCTGATACAACCTCAACCGAATCCACCGGCAGGCACCCCCTAATTGATAGATCCCCACGTGACCGAGTCCAATGCCATTAACTGCACCGGAGATGGCACGCGTAATGAATTATGCACGAACGTGTGCGCCCCGGTGCGTTCACCTCACCGGCACGTTACCGTCGCTCACCTCAGGGACTTGACAAAACGCTCCATGTCTACCTCTAGTTCTAGTTCTAGATCCTAAACTTCCTAGCTTCCAATCAGGTTATAACTAAGAACACGTATTTACTGATAAAAATAAAAATAAGAATTAAATCTTAATAAAATAAAATTGTTGTTTTTAAAATATAACCTAAGAAATATTTTTGGTTGCCGTTTTTGGTTGACTAAAAGTAAGAAGAGAGTAGTAAGAAGAACAGTACGATCCGGATCAGACCGGCAATAACTTCTTGTTTGATTCCTCCATCCCGACCTTATCACCGCTGCCAACCGCCACCGCCGCCGCCGCATTCAAGACAAATCACTTCCTTAAGAGCCCGACTCTAGGGTAAGAATGAGTAGGGATGGCTCAATGTTCTTGTAAATGGACAACGCGACAATGAGTGCAATGTATAAAAGACCCGGAGAATCTTTTCTACAATGTGCTTTGTGTTTATTTTTTTACATTTTTTTTTAAATTTTTGTTCGTGTTTTTAAAAGTACTGGGGTTTGTACTCGTACTTTACTTTGATGTTGATAATTAAAATGAACAAGACTAATCTTAGCTTAAAATTTCAGAAATTTTCCTTGTTTCCAACTTAAATGTTTTAATTCTTGTGAAAATTTAGGATAAATTAATTTATTTTTGTATTGGTTTTATTATTATGCATTTTTTAAATATTTTTTATCATTTTTGGCAATTTTCGAAATTTACAGCTGCTGGGAGACAAAAATACTATGTCAAATGTCGTGTTAACATGTCAATTAGCTCATTACTTGAAGGCATGACATGAGAACAAGTTTTAATACAATAGAATTAGCAAATTCAAAAAAACTTGATTATAACTTGAATATTTTCAGAAAAAATATGACCAAACCTTAAATCTGACTCGTTTTAATTATCAAATAAACTTTTTTTTAATTTTTATTAATTTTCTGTGTCCAGAAATGTCAAAAGAAATAATTTTACAAAAAAAACTGAAATTTTTCTCAATTTATAACTTCTATCCACAATAATTCCACCAAAAATAAAATACAAATATCATTAAATTTATTCATATTCAATATTCTTGCTTTCCTGGCAAATAAAATTAGATACACTTGCGACATCATCCGCCCGTCTTATGTTGTGCACATCCTGCATTTCCTTTGCGTGCCTTACCGCTTTACGGCCGCATGTGAAGAGTTGCAGGTGTGCGCACATTGATCCATCTCCTCCTGTGTGTATATATATGTATATGTTTGTATTGTACGTAATATACCAGCGGCTTTTAGTGCCGAGATAAATTTTTTGCGCCGAATTTCAATATCATCGCAAGCACGCCGTGAAGCACGGGTGTGTGCCCTTTCGCTGACTGTGTGGTGCCGAAGATGTGCACCGCGCACGTTTTCTACTATTTTTATATGCATGGAATTCGGTCGTTCGATACACGATGCGAATGAACGGGCGAACGCTCCAGCGAATTGCTATCGACGGCGTACAAAGAGTCAAAAAGGGTGCAAGGGAGCATGAGACGCCAGACTCGAAAGTGTTTCGACTGTTTTTCAATTTTTAGCTGCTTGTGTTTTCATTTTATTTTATTTTATTTTATTTTATTCGATTTTTATTAAGCAGTGAATTTTTTATTGAATAGAAACACGTTTTTTTTTTTAATTTACTGCACGGGGGGAATTAATTAAAGTTATTTCATTAAAGTTTTATTATTTATAAATAAAACTAAAAACAAACAATCGACAATAACAATCAGTATCACTATAATTAATTTCAAATTAAAAAATTAATAATTTTTACTTTTTTCACGGTTTTGAAAGACAAAAATTGTACTTTAGACACGGGTGTGACTAAAGTATTTTAATCACGGGTTTTAGTCACGGGGTGAAACTTTTTGTAGTTTTTGTAATTTTTATTTAATTATAAATAAATATAGAACACATTTTTATGTCTATAAAACATAATTAACACTATTTTATTATTAAAAATTTAATTTTTTTATTTTTCAAATTTTTTATTCTTAAAATTTTTGTTTGGTTATAAAAATAACCTTCTTATCAGCAAATGTCAACCTTATTTCCTTAAAAATGTAAATATATCGAAACACGTGAGCGTCAGCCAGCCGCTGCCCGGGTCTGCGCCGGTAGCTTTTTATTTTTCCATTTTCCGCGCGAAATTTCGCCTGCCGCGCGCGAGCTGCGCCAGCACTTCGTAGAGGCCGTCCGAAACGGCGTCGTCAGCGAAAGTTTCGCGCGATACGACGCCCGGTTATAACATCTGCAACGATCTACCCCGAGCTATTCGTTTTCGCCGAGCTTTTCATATGAATACCGACTGTTGGAGCAAGCCGCCACCGCGCTTACATTAAACGCGCAAAAAAAGCTCAATACTAAACGTTTTACCATCTATGTTTTGCATATTTCCAGAAAAGTGTGTCTCTACAATGAAATTTCCAGCGATAAGTGCTAAGAAATTTGCACTATGTCAAGATTAACATTATTAATGTGTGTATTATACTTTTTTGCATTTTTTGGCGAGCTGGGGAAAACGTAGGTAATCAATTTTTAAATTAGCCTGCGGCCGTGGCCGTTCAGGGATCGCGAAGATTTATCCAGGCGCAATACCGAAATCCTTTCGCGTTCCACCAGCAAAGCGGAGCTCTGCGGAGCAGCCCTCGACCGCTCGACGATTACCCGGGTAATGAAAGAAGCTTTAAAAATCATTATCGCGGATTCGGAAGATCTATTCCCGGTGTGCCCGCGTGTCCGCACTTTCTTCGGACTAAAACGCGCGCTTTTGAAACGGGTTTTTCTCGAGTCGCATTTCTCTGGGTACGAATTGCGCTAATGGAATAAGACGTTCACGGTCGGAATACTCCGAATACTCTACTTCATTGACAGGCTAATTTACACTATGCCAATCTGAATTTAATTCAGAATTTTAACAAAAAAAAATTTTTTTTTCTACAAAAATTTTAAAATTAAAAATTTAAGAATAAAAAGCTAATAAAATAATTTAATGCATTTTGTACGTTTTCCATCGGTTAATTCACTTGTAAAAGAAAAGTTTTGTGCAAGTCGGTGCCAGTTGCAGTTAGGGTGCGCCATGGTAATTAGCAAGACGATGCGCGGAAGGAAAAGGGATGCACCGCATGGTAATGACCTTTTTCGTCCGGTGGGGCAACCTTCTCCTTTTCATTGCCAAGGCGTCGACCGCCTCCACCCCCATCGACCGACGTTATTAATGAAGCCGTTACAGTTATAAAATGGCTTTATCTGATACAAGCGTACTCGTTGCAGCGCTAATTTACTTTCTCACCGCTCGGGGGTGGAAATCGCGTGCGAGCTAATCAGGCAAATCGAGCAAACAAGAACTGAATGAAGGGGAATGAAAGCAAATGCTGTTAATGGAGTAAATATTAAATTATTTATTTTCCTTTAAACGTTTAAACATTTTAAGTTTTAAAAACTGATTTTTTAAATTTTCTGTGAGATTATTTAATAAATGATGGTATTGTTTGCATAAACTTGTAAAAATATTGAAAAGCAGTCAATCAAACCACAGCGCGCTCCGTTGGCGTGATTGCCAAATGATGAATATGGAAATTTCTTTTCTGCGTTTCTGTCCGCGCTCAATTTTTTCCAACCGACCGGAGGGTGCCGCGTGATTTATACGCGTGTATTGAACGCCGTCTCCGACCGCGCGTAATCTGCATAATATTTATATAACGCTTTGACAGCCGCGCGCCGATTTTAATATCGTGCCGCGTCGAGGTGGACGACATGGGGTTGTTTTGTTTAGCTTCGCTCATGCCGTGTTCTCCCCATTCAGTACCGCTACTGGAGTGTTTGAGTTGGAGTTTGAGTTCGAGTTCCAGTTCGGATGTGAATGAACAGGTCAAACAGGGGCGCACAGGTTTGTTTATGTCCCGCATCCTTGGCATTCATGTAAGTTCCATTAATCGCGCCTTCCGTTGACACTGATAGATGGCAGCTCCATCTACCAAGTTGTATGGGCGAGAGCAACGCGGAGATCTTTTGTCAGTAGTCAGGTAGTGAGGTTAGGACCTCGATTTAACGTATTCTAATACACTGGATTCAATTGTGTGGTATTTCTAAGGCAGATTTAATATTTTCTGCTCTTGTGGTTTGTTTGATGTAAGACAATATTAAATTTTGAGTTAGGATTGATATAAGTTTATTTATTTTAGGTTATGTAGGATGTATGAAGAATGTAGGATGTTGGATGTTGTTCGATGTCGATTTATCATTCTTCAACAAGCATTGTTTTATCTACGTCGAACGCCGGGAAGATTGCAACGCGTTCAGAATAAATCTTTGTACTCAAACTACTTCAACTACTCAAACTATGCACGTTGGAGAATACAAGAAGAAAAATTCTTGAAAATAAAAAAATTACAAAAAATTCATTTTATGCGCATGCGCAGTAAATCAACACTAAAATGGAATAAAAATTTTAAATTTTGTGCTGTACGTGTGCTTGTTTTGTTTTTCTGGTCGATTTCTTGCCTTGCTTTGTTAATTTTCATTTTCCACTTGGTGATTCTGAATTTACAAAAGTTTGGCGCTCGGCAGGACCTCTGCGGTGCGGGCTGAAGCTGCCCGTAGTGTCGGAATCCTCTTGAAGTCCGAAATAAATGGCTTTTTAAACATTCAGCGATAAGGGGCCGAGCGCTTCGCGCGTCGCGGCTAAAAAATTTATTGCGAAACACTCGGAAGAATTTATTACGGAACCATTAATTTTCGGCGCCGCCAGTGCGCCCGACTCATAATTAATGACGTTTTAATAATTGCGAATTTAATAAGGCGTCTTCCAAGCAAATATTTACTAAAACATCAGCGCGTATGCCATCTGTGAGTATTTCTATATATTAAATGTAATATGTTGCAACAAATTGAACATTTATGACATAAGCCAGCTTCATTAGTTGATATCATAGTTGGTAATACCCAATACTCAGATTGCTAGCAGCGGTTCGTTTGTCTATTTGTCCGTTTGTTCGTTTCCGCATCAGAAAACAACGTTGGCGGCTGTTTGCGGAGGCGGCGCGCGGGCAGCGGCGAGTATAACAAGAGCATTTGTTGACTTCGGGCGACAGCCATCCTGCGGAGCGTCGAATGATGAGGTTGTGCAGCGTCCGCGAGTTACGACCGGCGTTGAATAGCACCGAATGGGGCATGAACGGCAGCACTGCAATGCGGCGGCGGCGAGCAGCGGTTTGCTCTCGTCGGAATCACACCCGCGGTCATTACGCGCACACTCTCAGCACAGCAAACGAGCCAATGACTTTAAACAGTTATAGTTTTGCAATTAAAACACACAAATCTTAAAAATTTACTTTTTTTTAATCTATATATATATAAAAATGAATTGCAGTTCGTTAGTCTCGCTAAAACTCGAGAACGGCTGAACGGATTTATCTTATCTTGGTCTTGAATTATTTGTGGAGGTCTAGGGAAGGTTTAAAAGGTGCGAAAAATTCGAATAATTGCCGGGAAAATCCTCAAAACAGCTATTTTCTATAGAATAAAATTTTACATTGAGATTCAATCATAGTTATAGTTAAATAGTTGAATTCGAGATGGCGCGCTGAAGTGCATTATTGACAAAACTTTATATGTAATTAATTTCTTTAAATTAAAATTGCTAATCTTAAGCTGGATAGAATCTGACTTTACTACGAGTATGTTCAGAATTCAAGAGAGTAAAAACGAATTACATTTTTATTAAACACTGCCGGAACGAAGTCGTGGCAACAGCTAGTTTAAAATAAAACTGTTATTATTTAACCTAATACCATGGCTGCCGGGTAGCGTGAAAATGAAATGATATAATCAAGCTAATTACTAGTTACTCACCGACGCTTGGAGGAGATGAGGACGGCAGAGATTCATTAATCTTCGCCAATTATTAAAATTAGCACAATGTAATCGAATTATCCACCTTCCATCATCTTCCTGGCCGGTGTACAAACATATCACCCAAGCACCGGATACAAGTTGAACGCAGTGACGCAATCCCACGTAACACGTCTTCATTTCCGCGTGGTGGAGGCGGATATGTTGGCGGTGCTGAATAAATATATGTGTTACATGTTGACGTAACCCGCTGCGGCGTGGGGCAAGGATAATTCGGTTAGGATTTAATTTCAAAATTTAGGTTTCACCTTCGTTTGCATTTCCATCGTTGAACATTACATGCGGATATTCATACTAAACTCAACATCTAAATGTAAACATAAACAAATAAACATAAAAAAATAAAAGTTATTAAAGTGCATCCTAACGACATCTCGCGGTGAATTTTATAACTAAAACATTATTTATGTATTTTTAAACATTTCCAAGGTTAAAAATATTTTTAACACTAACCCCATCATTGTTTATGCATGAAAACGTTTAAAAATTCACGTTTGCGTTTAAAATATTCTTATTTTAATAAAATTAAGATTTTTATGTTTTTTAAGTGATTAGTAAAGATTAATGAAATATAAACCCATCGTTAAACTAAATCAAACGTTGACAGACTATTATAAATTAGATTGATTTGATAGGAGAGTTCCGCCGTTCAGCCCCGCAATAAAAATTCGCCAATACACACGCAAATGTGAATAAATAATGCGATTTGAACGTTGCCGGCAAGCGCGCCGCAATCGATCATGGATGACACGTGTTGCAAAACCACAGGTACGCAATTTCACCCAAAATCCATCTCGGCACCAACTCGAACACCAACAGATTTGAAATTTTGGTAGCATCTGGTTCTTGGGGTGTAACATCCTGCAAATATATACGAAATCTGTAAGCATGAAGTTGTAGTATTGGTATTACTGTCTTAGAAGTCGCAGAGGCCGTAGGAATGTCCGACATGATTAAAGCGTTAACTCGCCGACAGGTCTATGAAGCACTTTACGCTCAGCCGATGACAAATATCTCGGCAAGCACGCGAACACGTCGCGTGCGGACGGAAACTTATCAGGGCAATGGCGAGCGAGGGCGGTTGGTGTGACGGTTTTCGAACTGCTTCGAATGCGGCTTGCGATCGGCATTCGAGCATTCTCCGAAGCAGGCATGCGAATTCAGTAATTCGTGCATGGTCGATGGACGAAGCGGTGAATTCCGACGCGCTGAGCATCGAACGTCATTGTTGGATTTCAACTTGATTTCAACTAAAAACCACATTAACTTTTATAACAATGGTTGCAAATTTTATTACTAATGCATCTAAACGCTTCGATGATTTTATTCAACATTTTATGATTGAAAATATTTTATTTTAAGTGCTTTGTATTAAAATCTAAAAATAAAACAAATAGTTTTAAAACAAAACAAAACAAAAAACATTATTGAAAGATAAATCGATATTTAAAAGCTTTCTAGTTTAATATGGTAATAGTTGCTGCAGCAACAAAAAGAATGTAATAATGGTGGAGGCGCCGAGCGTGTTAATTTGCTTGCCCGCTTGCATTTGCAAACTGATTAACGAGGACAAAAGAGTTTACAACTTCGGCGACCTCGTCTACAAACTGCATACAGAGTGCAGTATTTTTTAATCCCGCTGCTGATGCAGCAACGCGCCCCCGAAATAATAATTTGGGTTTTTAGCATCAGCGAGCGCGAAAAACTTTCTACGTTTTTACGCCGCGTCGCATTTAAATCGGATTTGGCGAATATTTTGAGACAAAATTATTACGTTTTCATTAATGTAGTCGAATTCAGAAAGTTTGTCGACGTTCGAGACATTCAGGAAGGTGGAAGAACCTGCGAGCGCAGCAGTTTGGAGAAAAGTCGCTTTTAATATAACTTGATAAGTCAAAATGGAAATGAGAAAGTTTCGTTTTTTTTGTGTCACAGCAAAGGAAATGTTTCTTTTTTACGGAAACCAGCTTCGCATTTCCCACGTCATGTGACATTATATTATACAAAGTGTTAAAATACCTTTTTATCATAAAAATTGTAATTTTTATAATAAAATTAATTTAAATTTCTTGTAAATAAACGTAAATAATTAATTTTTATGTCAAAAAGTGAAATATCACTTGGTATGTTATAAAATAAGAAATACCTTGGTGAAAATCCTAAATTTCCCTCCTTCATCAGTTGAAGAAGCCAGTAAAAGCATATAAAACTGAGCCTGGTATTCCGCACGCTGAATACAGGGTTGATGAGCACGAGGTAACAAACACCAGATTCAGCTCACATATGCTATTATTTTGGCCCCGTTCCAGCTCCGGCCCCCGAAACACAGCGGCGAAATTATGTCATTTCTCAAACACCATCTCATTTGAAGCTCATTGTAACCGGAACACGCGTGCATCTTCGTTTTTCGATATTCTTCACGCTGCTTCTCGCTTTCCTACCCTCTGCATGTCTTAAAACCTTGTCTTTGACAAACAAGTCGCTTTTGAATTGCGTTATTTTACTCCTCGCGAATGGCCTAATCTGGCGCAATTGTTCGTTTATTTTTATTCGGATTAAATGCGCTATGAATCGGCGAGGAGTGAGACACGTTTTATATTATTTGTTTGCTCCGAAATTGTGAGATTCTTTGAAATTGAAATTACTTTCAAAATCAGCAGGAGTTTGTACAATAATTTTGTTTGTTTGTATGTAATATGACAAAAAAATTTATAATTGTATTATTTATTATTATTATTAACAATTGTATTAAAATGCTTATGAATCAAAAAATAAAAATTTCATGTTTTGTTATAATTCTGTTTTTGTTGTGTTGTTATATTTTAGACATTTGTAAATATAGAATTTTTGTGTTCTAGAATAATTTAAAATATTATTCAGCAATTTTACTGTTTGCATTGCGGTGTCAATCCTCTTGCAAATTTTTATTGCGATTCAAAAAAGGCAAAACTGGTTCGTTGACAACAGGTTGATTTGCAAACTGTATTTCGCTGGCGTTCAATGCGCATAACTTTGTTTGCATCAACTTGACAGCGTTTAAAAACTTTTCGTTTCCACTTTCCAATGCACCAACACTCCAAACTACATTTTTAAAAACTTTTCTATTTCAAACTCAAACTCCAACTCAAAATCTAAAACTCCAACCAAACGTCCAATCTTTATCCTGATCTGTATCTTTATCCTTCTGTTATTGTTGTGATATTTTGTATTATAGAGATGTATTTCGGTTACAGCATGAATTGTTTCACTCCGAAAGGAAATGTGCACAATGTAAACAACAAATGTATTCGTTACGTCATCGCCGCGAAAATTTATCAAGCGCACACGGGCCGGAAACAAATATGAAAGGGCGGGCGAGCCGAAAGCCACTGACAAATCGGCGCGATTTTTTTCGTCCGGTTCAGTTTTGGCACATCTTGAATTGTCACCGTATCCGATGTCTTCTTTTTTGTTTTTATTGCGCGCAGTATTTATGAGGAAAGTTCAGCGCAACTTTTCGGCGTGGGTTAATACTTGGAATCTTTCGATTAATCTCACATCTTAAAAAAATCACAACAGAAGTTATATTTGGAAGTTATATCTTCGAGTAAAACCACAAAACTAAATAAATGTGGGAATTTTATTTTCAGATTTCGTACAGATGGAGACATCTGTTAATTTATTTAGGGAACTTTATATAAACAATCACAAAACAAGTTTAAACATGCAATCAATGTATCTATATATATATATATAAAAATTAATTGCTGTTCGTTAGTCTCGCTAAAACTCGAGAACGGCTGAACGGATTTATCTTATCTTGGTCTTGAATTATTCGTGGAGGTCTAAGGAAGGTTTAAAAGGTGAGAAAAATTCGTATTGCTATAGTTTGGGGATTATATGAAATATTTCAATTTTTAGATGATTGCGTCCGATTTGATTATGGATGTTTGTGTCGCTGCGTTCGCTTTGCAATCACGCATGCATCACGAACCAACACACACCATATGCCAATCGAAAATCACTCATTTTTTACACTCCCACTCGATTATTTACAATTTCCACATCAGATCACAGTGTATATTGATTGGATTTTCATAGTGCGAGTGTACATCCACTAAACGAGGAGGTGATGTGCGTCAGCGTTAATATTTTTCGAAATTTAATCGAATCTCCACGAACCGCATGCAAATGGAAAAACAATTCGTAAAATGTAATTAAACATATGTATACGTGCAGTTTATTGCAACTAACTGAGTTTTCACCGTAAAAATACGTTGGCTACTAATTTACAGGCAATTGGATTGATTTTTATAAATAATGAAATTTAATAATATGCTGAATGTTAATTGAAAACCTTGTCGTTTGTGATTTGTTTCATCATCGTGTTTTTTGCTTTGGTTTATTTTGTAAACAGTAGAAGCGCTTTAATTCCATTGGCAATTTGAATGAATAAAATATTCGACATTTAGCATTATGGGTGCATTTTCTCCGGATTCAATGCTTTGTATTTATCGAGAAAACTGATCCGGAACCGGGAAGATGCACTTTTCATGCTAAATTATTCCGCCGGATGCTTGCTCGTTTTGTTTTCGTGTGCACGTAACGATTCCATCATATCCATTACATTACGGGAAATTGCACATAAAAATTCAACCCGCCAAAATTGGAAAACAAAAAATTACACCTGTGCTTGATGACAAAAATTACTTTATACTCAAAGTATATTTGGTTGCCTATAATTAGTAGCATAACCACAAATCTGAAGTATGTGTGCAAACATAGCGGATTTTTTTACTTCCGCGAAAGTATTTCAAACAACAATATAAGATTGCAGCAGTTGGAACATATTTGTCTTACTTTATAAGTTTTCCAGCCATGGCAGACGGCGAAAACTTAAAGCACAGAAGAAAAAAATGCGAAGAACTTTTAGGCAAGGAGCAACGATTCGCCGAGCGAAACTATTTTAAAGTTTTGCCTTTGTCTCTTCATGAAAACTAATTAAAGTTTTAGTTCTTGTGCCGGCGTTGAAAAACTTATATTTTTACGCAATCTGTCTCATAAAACAATACAAAACTAAGCTTTTTTTGTTAACGTATACAACCAATTTTATAATAAAAAGTTTTTTAAAGTGTTAATTACATTATTGATGCTTTTTGTTGATTTTATTTCTAGGGTGTTTACTTTCTGACATCCTACATTTAATGCTATTGTTAGGATTAATTCTAAAAACGTATAAAGCGAAATTTAGCAGCGTAGCCTAATTATCCGCGTTTAATTAAGGTACGTCCCGGGGATTCAATGCGTAAAAAGAATGCTGCGAGACTTTTTACGCCGCACATGTGTATAATTAGTGCGTGTGCTTAATTAAATTGTATCGACTGGGTGTTGGGCGAGATTTCTACTGGGAATACGTAAGTTGCCCACGTTTCGCACGTTATTTGCATTTATATCAAGGGTTAGTACACGTAATATACTTTTGTATGTTAAATTTTCATTTTGAAACATCGAGGTCAAAATATTTGAAGATTTTATGTTCAAAATTTTAAAATTAAATTTTTTTCAACTAAATAAATGTAATAATGTAATAATTATTATACAAAAACTAATTAAAATATAAATAGTTGTTAATCTGATAATTTTTAGTTAAATTTATTAAAATAAAGTTTTTATATAACCCGGAACACACGCCGACATAATGTTAATTTACGCGAAGCACCTAAAGTAACACAAAATATGTTTTTGTTGGGCTTTAATTCGCGAAATTTGCGCAACTTTCGCAAAAACACTCTGACGCACTTGGTGCGAACCAAGCAGGTGAGCGGCTAAATACTAAACATCACATCACGACATTTATAATTTACAATCTCCCACATTCTGAACACACAGTATGTGTTTTCTTCCCTGAAAGCAAATACCTCTGAAAATTAATTAATATAGATTGTACACTGAAGTGGTAAACTTTTTTCTGTTTGCAAAGTCTCCTACGAAGAAATCAAAACATCGAAAAACATATAAATGTAAGATACGAGTATACCTAACCACAATTCGTGGTTCTACTTGTTTAATATTGATGTCAATGTGATTGTCTTGTGTTTTGTTTTGTTGGTTGTCTATAGTCAGAGGATATAATATGTGTTTGCTGGGATTCTGTGGTTTTTTCGCTCAATTCCGTGAAAACTTCTTTAATAACCCGAGAGTCCTGCGCTCCCATGATATTTATAACCACGCTTATATACTATATTCTAGCGAAATTTATATCGCGCCTGAGCGGCGGGAGCTTGCAGCCCCCGGGCATAGTTCTGGCACTCACCGTGAACACTCCTAGTCGTAGTTTGCCGACTCCACACGCCTGTAAAAAAGTTCAATTATAAAAAGGCATTCCACGGCGAATATCGCGCGCCTTACAAATATAACGATCCGGCATTAAAATTTGCATATTAATGGAAAAATCTGTTTAATTAGGTGAAGTTTATTCGTGGAGACGGCGTCGTTCGAATAAATGGCAAGTAATTACTTTCAATTTTCATTCGGCGCGCGCGACGCATTAAAAAGTAAATAAACGCGGCAACGCGCGCACAGGCGCAGGATGTGAATTTAGTGAATCAAATTGCACGTTGACGCGCTGGAAATGGAATATAAATTCAGGCGAGGAGCAAAAGTCACTGAATTACCAATGAGAAATTTGTGAATGTACGATTTAATCAAGTGCATAATGTAATATTTGTCGCAAATATCGCAGCGTTTTAAGAAGAAAATTAAATTTTCACGAATTTATTTACATTTAATCGCATTTTCAATGAAAAAATATTAATATCAAACATAATAAAAAATAAAGGATATAATTCTGTTAATTTTGATGTTAATAAAGTTACCTGTGAGATATTTATTAAGCGCAAAATGGAAAATCAAGTTTTTTTCTTTCATTTTATGTTTTTGTTAATTTAAAAACAAATCAATTAATTATTGTTCATTTACCAAACCAAATAGTTTAATACTTTTATGCTATAAATTCATGTTATGAATTTATCAAATAATGTAGAGCAAACATCGCTTCATCATAAAAGAACTGCGTAATTAAAAATTTCGATATTGAAACAAACATTAACGCAACAAATAGTTTGGTTGTTACATGAGTGGCTTCCATTTCATCATCCTAAAATAAAATTAATACTTATTAACTAATTTTCGTTTAAATATCGTAATCTTACCTCTGGAATATTTTCTATTCGATAAATAACTATTTGTTTCATTATTTTGTATTTGTTTTAATGTATTTAATGAAGAACCACAATTGGAGTCACAAACGTGTTAAATTAAATTATTCTATTGAATGGAATAAATCAGAAATTCACTTTCCAAGAATATAATGAAAATGCAAGGAAAGGGAAATTATACAATTGCAATTTATTCGCATATTAAAATATTAATGTAATTATGGTCAAACGCTGGTGATTAATTTATTAGCTTATTAATTTTGTTAAAAACACAAGTAATGTGAGCAATTTTGTTAATTACTTCGGCTATTTCCTATATTATTACTAAAATTAACCGACATTAATTAAGCTTAATTAATTTTGCAATAATATTAATAATATTTTGCAAGCGGAAATTAATTTAAACTCAATATTTCAATATTTTTACTGGTATTGTATATTATAGTTGGTAATGTTATTGTTTGGTTTTTTATAACTCGGATAGATAGATAACTCGACCATAGTAAACAAGCAAATGATAAAGGCTCTCTTTACCTGAAATAATAAAATAAAACGGTACATCTAGCGACATCTATGTGTGCTAATGTAGAACCACTTGAACAACCTTGACGTTTGAACATCTGTTTCTCTGCCTTTACTTATATTAACAAACACAGTTTTCTTAAATTGATTAATATAACTTGTTAAAATGCCTATTTACGAAAGTGAATCTCTGATAAAACTCCATATTGTCCTAGAAATAGGCACAGCTTACACCAGGTAAAATCTATAACAAGACAATTTACTATTTAGTTAAAAACATTTCTCGCAGGTTGGGATTCAGTGGAGAATTTGCACCAAGATTCATAATAAAATCCGAAATACGATGCAAAACCACCAACAAAATGAGGAAGCTTTCCGATTACAAGGACCAGAATGATCTGTATGATATGCTCGTCGAATTTATCCAGTTAATTTACTTCAAATATGCATTAATATCACCTAAAGATAAACCAATTGTATTGGTGGAGTCAATTTTATGTCCTACATTATTCAGATCAACATTAGCTAAGGTTTTATTCAGTCATTATGAAGTATCTGCAATTTGGTATCTACCCTCACATCTTGTGAGTTTAGCACCATTGGAAGTGGACACTGCATTGGTTCTTGATGTTGGATATTCTGAGGCTGTAGCTGTGCCAATTTGTCATGGTTATCCAGTGCTGCATGCATGGGAAGCCCTGCCAATTGGTTCTCAGCATGTTCAGAAGAAAATAATGGAGTTGCTGTCCAGTGACAATTTGGGTGTGCAAAACTTGAATGAAGATGTTTTAGAAGATATTAAAGGTAAATTATTCTTTAAAATCCATTTGTTGGTTAAATTTTGCATGTATATATGAATTGCTTGTTTAAAATTTGATTTTTTCAATAATTTTGTGTTTAAATTTGCATTTTATTTAGATAGATGCTGTTTCGTGACCAAAATCGACCGCGCAGAAAACTTTTCATCTGCAAAACCTACAATTACACCGTGTCCGGAAGTTACCTACCCATTAGGAGGCAACAAAATGTTGAAAGTCAGCGGTAAACTTCGTGAAACTGCATTTGAAGTGCTCTACAATGAAGATGTCGATGGCCGTTGCCTCACCACGATGATTCTAGACGCCCTGTTGAAAGTGAATGTTGATTTGCGGCTCAAACTTGCCGGCAATATTTTACTTACTGGGGGGACTATCATGACGCCTGGATTCAAGGCGCGTTTGAAGGCAGAGCTCCACAAACAACTTGAACTTCCCAAGTACAAACATCTAAAAACTGAGAATTTTGTTTTCAAGTTCCACAATCCACCTTGCAAGGACAATTATACAGCTTGGTTGGGTGGTAAGCACCAAGTTTCATTATTAGGTGATGAATTTAAGTGTTGTATGTTTGAATTTGTTTCCAGGTGCAATTTACAGCTGTACAGAGTTGTTTGCTTCGAAAGCTTTGACCAGAGATCAGTATTTGAAAGAAGAGAGAGTTCCAGATTGGTCCAACATGAGAGATAATGTCAGAAGTACAGCTTAGAGACCAATTGGTATGGTAAATTGCCTTTTCTAATTTATTTTATACTTTTAATTAAAAAAGTCGGCAATATTTTATTTCTATCTTCAATTTTGTGCAAAATAAATAATATTTGCTTCAAGTTTCATAAGTCAACTTAATTTTTAAGTTTAAACTCATTTTTGACTGCTTTTCACTTGATTATACTGGAATCTATCATATATTGTGCTCAAATTCTAAAATTAGAATATTTTCCTCGGTTTAAACTTCGTGGATTCTATTTGTCGACCAGTAAATCAGTAATATATACATTAACAAATAATTTCTCTAAGATTACACAGGTTTTCAATTGGTTTTATTTTTTAAATATGTTCCTTTGTTTTTAATTCGCTGGCCTAGGTGGTGGAGGCTGAGCAAACGGCTCCTCAGCCGCCTGCGCATAATACAAGCCGTAATTATACGGCCGTAACTCCCATGGGACTTGATCTTCCATTCGCGTTAAATTCACGCCCAAATCCTCTAATGTGGGCAAGTTGCGTTCGACCACATCAGTTCCACACTCTCTTTCCAACCTCTCCCAATGTAAATTCGCCATCGGATGCGATGGACTTATCATTTTCGTCATAGACACCTTCATTTGGAAGAATGGGTCCCATTTCATATCATACCTCCAATAACCCCATTCTTCATCCTTTTTCATTACTTTATAGAACCAATCTACCAAATCGGATAGGTAATACCTGGTTGGGCCTACAGCTTGATAGATTTTCCCGGCAGTGTCTGGGTCTTTTAATGCAGCGACGATTCCAGCTGCTACATCGCTGACAAACACGGGTTGTTTAATGGTGCTTTCACCTTTCTTGTACAATGGCATCCATTGTACTTGCCTCCTCCATGCGTGCGCGTAATACCGCAGAAATCTATCTTCCTGGCCGTAGATATCCGAAGGACGAATGATTGTGGCTTCGGGGAATTCGGAAAGCACGGCTTGCTCGCCGCATGCCTTGCTTTTATAAAAGTTAGACCCTCCTTTGAGTAGATAGCTAGCTGGATGTTCATCAGCGTTGAGACATGAGACATGAATGAACCGCTCAACGCCAGCTTTTTTGCTGCTCTGGCTAAGGCCTGAGCACCAACGCAATGAACATCATTGAATTTGAAGTTTGCGGTCTCCCAATCGCGACCGACTAAGTTGATTACAACGTTGGAATACTTGACGGCTTTGTCAATTGATGCTTGATCTTTTAAATAGAAGGGAGTGAAGAGGACTTGGCCAAGATCGCCGCATAGACGCAAGCGGAGTGGCTCGTAATTGTCACCTCTATAAGGGATGATTAACTGAAAACATCATGAAATTCATTCAAAATTGTGTTGATTTTCAACAGAAGCAATGAAAATTGATTAAAAAGAACATTAATACCTTATTTATATGCACACAAATATTTTATAGGCCAGTAATTGTTGTCTCCAGCTATGTTACCCCTATTTTCTGTATTGTTTTGTGTTTATACCTTACCTGAGAGCCAATCTTGCCAAGTTTATTACACACATAGCGACCTAGGAAGCCAGTAGCTCCAAAAACAGTCGCAACGACGCCGTTGAAACTCGACCGGCCACCAGTACCACGCTTCAAGGAGCTGAGATTGAACGCCTTCTTCTCGCTGCTGTAGTTATTTACACGAACGTATGCAATGGAGACAATTCCAGTTTGTTGCTCTGTTAAAAGAGATATGAGGTTAAGTTATGTAACTTGTTTTAAATATTTCGAAAGGAAATTTGGCACTTAGCTTCGACCCATTTTGTGAGGGGTAGCTTGCATAACGGTATACAAATTATAAAGGTATCACTTACTTAAAAGTTGGGCCCCAGTGCAGATTACCGCTGCCATTGCGACGATTACATTCGATGGCAGAACTCAGATGTTTGGGTGCTAGATGACAGATAACAAGATTTTGTGGTTGCATACCAATCATGTTGGTAGCCTAGCTACAATAATGCCTCATGTTTATGAAAAATAATTGAAGATTCAATTTCAGTTTCTTCATCATTATAAGAATTATACACAATTCTTGTAATTACTTTATGCAGGGGCCATTATATACATATCTCCTTTAATATGTATATGTATATTTATATATTGTATGTTTAGCAATCATGTAAAACTTATGAAAGATATAAAATTGTGTATATGTATAAAAAGCTATAAGATTCAGACTAATTTCAATAGTTAGTAAGCGCATATTACTTAATTTCTAAAACTTAAACCTTGTAAACACATTCGCCCGCAATCCACGTTGATATTAAGTTCAATTCATCGTCTACAAACACCAAATCTGCATCGCAGCCAAAATCCAAGCATCCCTTGCGGTCGGAAATACCTAAAGCTTTCGCCGGGTGAAGAGAAGCTGCTTCAAGAGCAAATTCTTTGGTACAAGCTAAAAAAAATTTATAGTACATCCATAAATATCTATTAACATTTAAATTACCAGTTTCTCTGTGAAACTTTTGAACGCATTCGTTCATGGTGGCGATGCTCCCGCACAAAGTCTCCGTCCCAGCAATGCACGCACGTCCATTTTTTATATCAATCAGGAACTGACCAATATTATGAGTGCCTTCTTGCAATCCCATCGCGGATATTGCATCTGTGACTATTACTAGTCCTTAAAATATTATTTAATGATTATTAAAGTATTAATTAAACAGTTTATCAATCAACCTTCAGGATGAGCTTTGTAAGCTATCCTTAACGCTGCTGGATGCGTATGAATCCCGTCTGGGATAATTCCAAAGTATATTGTTCTACCTGCTGGAATGTTATGTGATTGCAGAAGGCCTACTAAGCCTGGATCACGATGGTGAAACTAAATACATTGTTTACATTCATATTTTGTTGCATTTAATAAGTTTTACTTGACCACAACTTACAGGAAGCATAGCATTAAATAAATGCGTTATCAACGATGCACCTTCCTTGACTGCAGCTTCACCCTCAAGTAAATTAGACATGGAATGCCCTAGAGTAACATTTTTAAGCAATTCTTAATTCTTTTGTTTATAACTTACCAACTGATGTGACAATTCCTCTTGCCGTGAGTTCTTTGATAACTTCTAAGGCGTTTGGCAGTTCTGGCGCTAAAGTAATAAGTGACACGTTGTCGATTGATCCGTAAGTGTCCATTAATGTTTTAAATCCCTAGGAATTTACTAATTTGTTAAAAAAAGGAAAAAAGTTTCTGATTAAAACACTTACATTACTTAATTCTTTTATACAATGAGGTGGATGTGCTCCTTTCTTCTCTACATTAATAAAAGGTCCTTCCAGGTGCAATCCTAAGACAGTAGCTCCATGTTTACCTCCTGGGTGTCTTTGGATATTCTTTATTATCTTGTGGTAGACCTCCACTGGTGAAGTAACCATTGTTGGACAATAAGAAGTGACACCATGTTGCAATAATCCTTTGGAGATTGTTAAGATTTCTTGCTCGTAATTCTCACCAAGATTTGAGAAGTCAATACCAAATGCACCTTTAATAAAACTTAATTTATTTAAATCAGCAATATTATACTATATCTTACCATTTATTTGAGCTTCTATAAACCCAGGAGCAATGATACATCCATGACAATCAATCTGAACATCAGAGCTTCTCCTTTCATCAAAAAACACCTGTTCAGGATTCACAATTTTACCATTGCGTACCCACAAGTCATCCTTCACCAGAATGTGATCTCTGAGGATACGACAGTTGATAAACTGGATTAATTGTTCATCCATTGTCATTACTGGTTTATTTCATTCACAGTACTGCCCAGTACATGCCTTTTTACGGCTCTGAAATTAATATACTATTTTATTTACTTAATTATCAGTGCAGTTCAGTGACCTGTCCAAAGTTATTTGATTTAACATTTAATGTAAATGTTTGGAAGGCAAAATGACCTAGATTTATTTACTCCGCGTATATTTATTCAAACAATATATTAATTGATAAAATAATGCATAACTTACGATTTATACGTTTATTATTAAACTTGTTGAACAAAGTAAAACTCTAACCTTAATAAAACGATTTGTTTCTCTTCTTTTGGGCATATGAGTGTGGCAATATGACTGTAACAGCACATAAAGAGCAATTAACTCTATAATTACAGGAATGTGATCAAATTATCATCATAGATAGCGATAAGTAAACAAACCACTTGGAACTTTAGTTTATTACACTTTTTTATTTATTTCAAATGTGATAGACTACCAAACATTCATCAGTGGGTGAAAAATGTCAAAAATGAAAATAAAATAATAAAAACTAAATAAATAAGATGAATTTTAGTTAAAACCTCTCAATTTCTTTATTTGGAAACTACAAGTTTTCCCTTTTTGTCTCTATCAACTCATCAACCTTGGTTCTACTTACATTATCTGTTGATAAATTAACAATTGACATGTTTGTAAATTAAATTTATATCAAATCTACTAAATATTAGTAATATTACTAAAAATCAATAAAACAATAGAAAACAACACGGAATAAATACACTATCTCCTAATATATCCTAGATAATATTTGTTCATAACAGTTTTGTTTACTGCAAAATCTCGTAGACCATTGATTTGAGAGCTTTGAATTTCAGCGGAGTTTGACGTATGTTGTTGACTAGAAGTTGTTCCATTTCTTGGACCTTTTTACTGCGCATTCCTCGAGTTATGAAACCAAGTACCATCACCACATAACCCAAACCAATGATAATCCAGACAAGGAGGAAGATTTTATAGGTTGTGAAGAGAAGATCACCAAATTTATTATCTTGCACGCCTTAAATTCAAAAAAATAACAAAATAGTAAATTGTGTATTTGGTTGCCTACATTGTAGTAACAAGATTTACCTGCAACGTAATCACCAAATCCTATTGTTGTTAATGTAACAAACGCGTAGTAAACCGCCACATCATAATCCCATCCTTCGAATATCATAATGGCGACAGAAGGCAGAAAAATAAGTAAAAGAAATCCAGGTAGTAGATAAAGTACTATTTGCCCTAGGAGGCCGAGATTTGCGGTTATGTTATGGATTTTGTCACTTTTCCAATTTGAATAATACTTTTGTATCTGAAACATTAAATTATAATCAACAATCTATTTAATTATCAAAGATATTAACCAATATTTAAACTTAAATCAAAATAATGTTAATTTAATTATCATTTCCCAGTTAATTTTATTATATCTTAAAAACTAAAGATGTCTGATCAGCTTTTTTGCAATTTATTACATCTTCATGTTTTTAATTAGCAACGTGTCTACTAGCATTGCTTTTCTGTGTTTATTTAAAAGTACTGAAGGTGTGAATTTTCAGGCGTAATTCGGTTGCCTTGTGGCGTCGCAACAGACGTCATTTGGTCTTTTAGCGCGTATCACGCAATAATAATAATTGGCGGCGTAAATAATAATTGTCGTTGATTCATAGAAATTGCAAACTCACAGCGATCTCATCTCAGCGTTGTGTTTTCGTAAAAATTTACACGTGATTCAACAATCCTGATACTCTTGACTAATAATTTTTATAAACAATTAAATTATTTGTTAAATAATTGTTTAAAAAATATTACCAATGAAAAATTAATGTTTATTATTAAAATTTGTATGTTTTTCTTTCATTTATTGAACTTTTGTATTGAAATATTTGAATTTTTAGTAAATTATTAGCAAATTTTGTATTTACCCTTCTTCCGAACATTCCACCAAGAGTTACCATGACGATACCATTCAGTGGGATGCCAAAAAGTCCGTAAAAGATCATCACAATTCGGCCTTTCATTGTTGTTGGTGCTAAATTGCCGTAACCTAATAAAAAATTGATAAAAATTAATAAAAGCAGTAAAATTTTATTAAATTTAAAGAAAATTATTTCACAATGTGATTAAAAACATCTTATGACTTTTAAAATTTTTCTAGATTAGTCATTTAGTTATTATCATCAAATTTTCAATAATAACTGCAACGTTGCTTCGATAAGATGCAAAATTTTGATAAAAAATAAAAAATACAAAAAAAAACAAAAAAATACAAAATTTTTAAATAAAACCTACCAATGGTACTGACGACAGTAATAACAAAAAACAACGAATGATAAAAATCCCATCTAAGGGGTGGAATATCCTGGGACATCCTGGCATGCATGGGTTTCCCACAATATTCAGTTAATTTCTGAAATATTTCTTCCTGCGTGGCATTTTCCGTAGGGTGATAGTGATAAATTAATAACTCTATAAAAGAAAATAAACAACATCAAATAAAACAATAATTAAAATAAAACGCATTTCGTAAAGTAAATAAATAAATAAATAAAGCACCGGATTAAGATAAAAACATAATGATCAACATTTTTGACATTTTTAAAACCCATTGATTGATTAAACTTTCAATAAACTAATCGGATTAATATTCAAGTGTTTTATCAAATTTCCCGTAACAAATTCACATTTACACTGATAAATCACTGATAATTGAAATCAAATTACGATAATTGCATTGTAAATTGTAAATTTTTTGTAGTGATTTCTATATATTTTGTAATATAACGTTCAAGTGTAAACAAATGGCGGAAAATTACGATTACAATAAGATTAGCTGGAATGCTGGCAACAAAACGTGAAACTTGAGTTTGACATACGTGCAGTTATCAATTAATTACCAATTGACAACGTTGGCGATAATAATTGGATGCGGAATCACCGATACTCGTATAAAACTTGAAAACAAAAACGTGATCATTCCTAAGTGCAAAATTTGTAACAATTGCAAATTGCGCGTATTGAATCATGCAAAGGTTAATATTTTTTATGCACTTACTGAATTATCGTGTGAAACTTCCCATTACGTAGAAATTTATTAATTTGTTTTATTTTTTTAGACGTAAGTAGTTGTTTGATAAATTTATTTTATATTTTACATTAAAGGTCAATAAAGGTTTCTCCTATCAGTAATTTTATACTACTTTTAAACAATTTGTTGATTCATGGCACGCCAGTGCATATGATAATTTAATTCATGTCTTGTTCCTGACTTTGTGTTTATGTAGATATTATTATTTATATTAACTTGTATTACATAGCCTTGTTTTAATGCAAATGAAGGAAATTGAATGTTAATATTCATGTTGTGTTTTGTCTTTATGCTGAAAAACTGAATACTTGAAAAAAAAAAAGGTTAAAATGGAGCATAATTCGAGATAATATTAAATTAACTAAGTGTATTGCTATGGTAACCAACATAAACATAATATTTTTATGTTTTACATTTGTTTATATAAAAATCTATATAGGTATATAAAAATGAATTGCTGTTCGTTAGTCTCGCTAAAACTCGAGAACGGCTGAACGGATTTAGCTTGTCTTGGTCTTGATTTATTCGTGGAGGTCTAGGGAAGGTTTAAAAGGTGAGAAAAATTCGAATAATTGCCAGGAAAATCCTCAAAACAGCTCTTTTCTATAGAATAAAATTTGACATTGAGATTCAATCATAGTTATAGTTAAATAGTTGAATTCGAGATGGCGCGCTGAAGTGCATTATTGACAAACCGTTATATAATTAATTTCTTTAAATTAAAATTGCTAATCTTATTGATAGAGATGACTCTTACTACGAGTATGTCTAGAACAAGAGAGTAAAAACGAATTACATTTTTATTAAACACTGCCGGAACGAAGTCGCGGGCAACAGCTAGTTTGTTAATAAATGTTACCTTTGACATTGATCTAACCTTAAAATTTTAACCTCACAAAAGGACTACTTTTGAATTACTCATAAGAAAAATGAAAAAAATAAAATGCTATATAAATAAATCGCCTGATAATATTTCTAATGAATATCATGTTACCAGGTAACGAAATTTTGGAGTTTTTAATCCATGTGGAGTGCGTACATACATTATACTATAGACACGTTAATTGTAATGGGGCAAGGTTTGTTTTGATTGTCTAGGCAAGTGATATCAACATTTCAAAGTTAATAATATGAAAAACTCATGTTTTTAGAGATGTGGATTCACCTGGTGATAGACTTTCACTCTCTGGCACTTGCAGAATACTGGGACAAATGATTAAGTTTAGAGTTTTATCAATTCTGTAATTGAATGTTTTATTTCATTAAGCCAATGTAATTGTTCATAATTGTTATTGAATTTGAACTCGGTTAGAAACAAGCAGAGGTCATAAATGTTTTTTAAACCTCTCAGGTTATTTACAACTGCAAAACAGAGTAAAAAGTTTAAGAAAACAGAACAATATAATTTTTTAAAACGTTTTTTGTGTTTTTATGTTAAATATTCGTAGAAATCTTAGTTGAAGTAGATAATAAAAGAAAAATTAGTATTTTTCTAGTATAAATTAATTTAAATATAGGTAAACTTCTTAATTTACGTTTCCATTTATAAATTTAAAAAGTATTTCTGTTATTAGTATACACCTACATTTTTTGCAATTGATACTCGTAATCATAACAGTTTTGTCGTCGATGTTTTCATGTTTGTTACTAAAACCGTATGAAATGTCGTTGTAAATCAACTTTTACTACACATACATTGTTTGAGCTACTCGTAGTTTATTAGTACACATTTCTAAACTTACTGCTAGTTATTTATTCCCTAATAAATAAAATAATAACGACTATTCTCGTAAACCAACCTTCAATTTCTCTCCTTTCCTCTCTTTCCACTTCCAAACGATTTGTCTCTTCTAAGGACTCGATCTGATAGAAGAATCCAGCGCCCAACAGAAGATAACTTATTTCTAGACACAAAAGCACGAACCACTTCCTAAAGGACATTAACGGCTCCATGATTACAGTTTTTTATATATTTTTTATATAATTCTGCAAAATAAACAAAAAAAAAACGGTTTTATTTTATTTTATTTCATATTTAAAGTTTCTATACTTACAAATCAGACTTTTAAGGCAATTTAGCTTTAATTCTCACTTCCACTTTAATTTTCACCAAGCACAATAAGAAAAGTTATATAACAACAGTTTAATTAAACAAAATCACACGAGTATTCGAAGCAATCCGTTGATTTAATACTGATTTGAATTTTTTCGCACTCCTTGTTCCAAATTATGTACGGTTTTAAATGTTCGATTACGCGATGAAAAGCGATCGTCAAATGCGCGCGTTTTCAGGTAGGTCCAGTTGCAACAAAAGCATCAACAGCATCAACTCAATGAGAGCAACAATGGACCATTTGTTGAAGGAGTGTTCCTGCTCCCGTACGACGCGCTTTTCAGCACACGACACGATTTTCCGCTTCACATCCATTGTCACAACGTTGAACCAGGCAAAAATTAAATGTATTCATCACTTTATATTTAAAAATTCGCTTTTTGGATTAAAAACTTTTTCGTTGTAACTTTCAAATGAAGCAGTGACTAACTGAAATCTTGCGGTGTTATTAGAGCGTTGTAAATCGTGGCATCGATGTTTGTTTAAGTAATTTTATCTGTTTAGAATGTAGCGCGTATTATATTGATGATGACACTCGAAGCGTCCGTACAATGCGGTGATTTCAGGTTGTCGATGTATTTATGATAATGCGTACGATTTCAGCCGTCTCAGGTGCCAGTAGAGGGGCATCTTGAAAATTACAGCAAATATAACAAACACACACAAGTATACAGTTTTATTTTCACCGCTGCACTGATTTAAATGAAAATATATTTAATTATTTTCAAGGCGAAACATTTTTACACGTTTTATTCGTTGTTGTCGGCTGCGTTGCTCTTGAAGCAAGACAAGCTGTCTTAAAAAATGATTCTGCTTGCATCAAGGGCTTGCAAATGAAATTAAACCTGTCTTACAGCTTTCACGTTCGTAAAAAACTTTGTCTGGAGCAATTTTTATTGATTTATTTCGTTAACGGATTTGCACTCGTTTATTTAAGACTTTAAGTGTATTTAAAGTTGCATACATTTAGGGGCATAAAATGTGTGTAACTGGAAGACTATTTTAGGGATAAATTCGGATTTATTGCGAATAACGCAAGTTGTGTTTACAAAAATCAGTTTTATGTTTTATCAGTCATTATGTCACTTTATCTATAACGGAATTCCATCTTAACATACAGGTTTATAGTCCAAATCATCCAAATTAATGATTTTACGCAAAATTCCTAAAATTTTGCGCAATACTCAATTTCAAGCTCTATATTAATAGAAAAGGGGATTCCATCTTTTATATAATTGTAACTAAGTGAATGATTACTCTGGATTACCAAGAAAAAGTGTATAATATAGTGATATGATTTGTGCATGTTTAAAAGTGTGTCAAGTGTGTAGTATTGTCCTCTCATGTACGCGCACGTACGATGTCCATGTAAAAATGACTTTATTGACGCACTATAGACGCAGACGTAAAAAATCAGATGTCTCAATACGCTGCAAAATCGTAAACACTTCGAAGATAACGGAAAATTAATTCAATTGTGGAAAAACTTTTGCTTGCAATAATTGTTTCAAATAGAAAATATCAACTTCGGAAATTTTAGACGAAATTTGCTTTGTTTTAAAATTTGCGCGTTTAATTGTTTTGTCTACATACTCTATATTGTATCATCGTGCTGTGAACAGGTCAGTGCTAATTATTTTGCGCGATTACGGTCAGAAATTGGTTCATTGAAACCAAATATTTTTGCATACAATTAGTGTAATTATTATTTACTAAAGAAAATGAAACTAATGTTGTATAGTTTAATTTATTAATTAAACGTTGTTTTTTACATGATGCAAAAGAAATAATACAATGTACTACTGTTAATATATCTTATATTAACTTATATTATTTTATTTAACATTAAAGAGGCCATTTTAGAAACTTTTGCGCACCCACGTTGTGACGTTACTGACATCTGTCGGGAAAGTTGCGAACTAAGTCGCACTTTGACAATTTTAATAACCCTCAAGTTTCTTTTCGGCTTTGCCAGTGCGTCAAGCATTGAATCTGCGTGAAAACTTACTTCAAACTCATAAGAATACTTTTCCTAAGGCAAAAATGGCAGAAGCTATGAAGAAGACCGTTGCTGGTATGCTGAAAGGTATTGAAAGGTGAGTTTATCCTCAGGAAAATACAAAACTATACAAATAAATATTTCTTATAGGTTATGGTGTGTTATGCTTGAATATGTTTAATGTTATTTTGTTTTTTAAGGTACAACCCGGATAATTTAGGAACTCTGGAGCGTTATGTCGAGATTCAAGCCAGAGAAAATGCATATGATCTTGAAGCTAACTTAGCAGTGCTGAAACTGTATCAGTTCAACCCAAGAATGTTCAATATTGACATCACTCAACTGATTCTCCTGAAAGCACTCACAAACTTTCCTCATTCAGATTTTATTCTGTGCAAATGCTTATTAAATGAAGCAAAGGTACTTCTTATACTAATTTTTTCTTGTTTTTGTCTATAATTTTTACTTTTTTAAAGCTTGCACAAGAGCCAATCAACCAAATCATTTATCTTGCACACATTTTGGAAGAGTGTGACTTCCAGTCATTCTGGAAGAGAGTAATGGCTGCTCCAGAAATGACATCAAAGATTGCAGGTTTCCTGGACTCAATCAGGAAATTTGTATGTCATGTGGTTGGTATTACTTATCAGACAATCGAGCGCGGGCATTTGTCACAGTTGCTCGGCGATATTGACGACATTACCATGAAACACTGGATCAAGAAGTATGGTTGGAAGGAGGAGGACAAGCTAGTGTTTATTGCCAACCAGGATGAAAACATTAAAACCAAGAATATTAATGAGAAAATCGATTTTGAATCTGTCGGGGGCAGTTATGGCGGCTTCACGCTGATTCAGTATTCAATTTCCTTAATAAAATTTTATAAAACAAGTAAATTTTTCCATTTCAAAATCAGGAACTTTATTTTATAGTCTTAAATTTCTCATCAATTCAACATACACGATGATGGATAACAATTTTTATCATAAAAGTCGTTTTTATCCAAGTTTACTTTATTGTCGTCATTGATATAGATGTGTATGTGAAGTTGCCTACAACATCACATTTCCAACCTCATTTAGTTGTCAAACCATATGTAATGTCTTTAATCAGTTAAAAATCAACATTTTCAAATTACATCATTTCACCACCAAAAATCAACCAAATTACAGCAATAGGTCAATAGAATTATGCAGAAAATCTACAAATGCATAAGCTACCACAGAGGTAAAATCATTCAGCTGCAATGCTGTTTTCATCACAAACAACATTCGCTTACAAAGCAAATCATCCTTGGAAGTTACAACAACTACCAGCAGCATAAAAATGAACACAAAAGTTTCTTTGACTGGCTGAAAAGTTTCAAGCAGAAGTTTTATTCAGTTGCATTTTTCACTGGTGCTGTGTCATTGTCAGCACTTACAATAAATTGTGATGCATTGATCAACAACACCAATCATTTCGAGAAGAGATTCTTTAGGTCAGTTCAATATGGAATTGAACAAGAAGTAAAAAGGTATGACAACAATCATTGCATATTTAAATTAAATTATTTATAAGTTTATCTGATTTAATAGAATGTTAGTCTCAAATCAAATAGATGTAAATGCAAGGCACACACTTGGATGGACAGCATTAATGGTGGCAGCTGTGAATGGTAGGACTGATATTTGTAAATTATTGTTAGCCAAAGGAGCTGATCCAAATTTAGGTGATATGTACAAAAGTCCACAGAAGGTAGCACATGAGTTAGGACTTCATGTACTAGAAGGTATAATATAATTCATTGTTTAAAATGAATAACAAATTTGGTTTTAAAAATATCGTAAATTATTTTAGTTTTGCTTATGAGAGATGAAGAGTTCTGTAATAAATTAAACAACAAAGCAACTTTTCTTGGTTTCACACCTTTGCATTATGCTGTGCTTGCTGATAATTATGAAACAGTGAGGATTTTGCTTGAAGCAGGCGCAAATCCTTTGCAGGAGAATGATTCTGGTCACAGAGCTATTGATTATGCAAAAGATGGACCTATCAAGAAGGTTTTACAGGACTATACAGCAAAGGTGCAAAAAATTTAAATAAATTTTATGTTTTCATCAATCATTTGATTTATTTTAGTTTGATGCAATTAAAAACAAAAAGAACTTGAGGAACGACGAAGATTTCCGCTTGAACAGAGAATCAAACAGTTTATTGTTGGACAGGAAGGTGCAATCACAACAGTGGCTGCTTGTAAGTAAAACATTCATTTAAATTACCGGAAATAAATTCAAATATTGTTAGGTGTAAGAAGAAAAGAAAATGGATGGGCAGATGATGATCATCCGCTTGTATTTCTATTCTTGGGTTCTTCTGGCATTGGTAAAACAGAACTAGCCAAACAACTCGCATCATATATTCACAAAGATAATCCAAAGTCATTTATACGTCTCGATATGTCTGAATACCAAGAAAAACACGAAGTAGCCAAGTTAATTGGAGCGCCACCTGGGTACATTGGTCATGAGGAAGGTGGGCAGTTAACAAAAAAGCTGAAGAAATGCCCGGATGCTGTGGTTTTGTTTGATGAAGTAGACAAAGCGCATCCTGATGTTTTAACGGTTTTGCTGCAGTTATTCGACGAAGGACGCTTAACTGACGGACAGGGTAAAACAATCGAATGCAAGAATGCTATTTTTATTATGACTTCTAACTTGGCAAGTAATGAAATTGCTCAGCATGGTTTGGAAATTCGCAAGGAAGTGGAAATTATAAAGAAAGAACGTTTACAAAAGAAAGGTTTGTATTTTTTAAATTTTTGAATTAAATAATGATTATTTTGATTGAAATTGTTTAGAAACCGCGGCTGAGTGTATAACAATCTCAAGAAAGTTCAAAGACAATGTGGTGAAACCAATTCTACAGCGACATTTTAAACGCGATGAATTTTGGGTCGAATTAACGAAATTGTTTACTTTTTGCCATTCTCCCGTAGCGAATTATACGAATTAGTCGATAGAGAGCTGCAACTGTGGGCAAAACGAGCGCAGGACAAGCATAAGATTATCCTGAAATGGGACGGAAGCGTTAAGTCTGCTTTAGCAGACGGTTATGACGTAAATTACGGGGCAAGATCTATTAAATATGAAGTGGAGCGCAGAGTCGTTAATCAATTGGCGTTAGCGCATGAAAATGGAGTTATTGACTGTGATTGCACCGTTAAGGTGTCCGCGATTACTTTGGAGAATAATCCTGAGACACCAAGGATTAAAATCAGCGTGCAGAGGAAAGGAGTGAAGGATTTTGTTGATTTGGATGCAGGAGAGAGTCCTATTAAGAGAACTGGAGGAATATTTGGCCGGTAAAATAAGAGTGATTACGGTTGCATAACTTTCGATGATGCTAACCTCAAAAACTAGTAAAAATTAACGAACAAAAGAGAATAAAGCAATTTTGAATACGAATCACTTTAACTGATTTTAGTGTGTTTGTGTCCTGGGTTGTTTTGTTTGTGGGTAAGTAAACTTTAAATCAATAATGATCCATTTTTATTTTAAACGTGTACATGTGCGTGCTAATACGTAAATATCGCTTTAATTCCTTCACATTTCCCAATTTGCATGTTTGTAGAAATATCTCAATATTTACTTTAAATATATCATGATTTCTTTGGCGCATTTTTCTCATATCGTCGATTCGAGTATAATAATTACATTAATTACGTTACAAATTAAATATTCATCAAAAGATTAATTTTCCAAAAAACGCACGTCAATAGTTCGGCACAGAATATTTAAATAAAATAAAAAACGAACGAATTATAAATGCAACATTAAATCAATGTTTGTCTGCAAGTTTTGTTTGTGCTAAAGACTTATAAATCTTGGTGTTACGAGTATCAATGATAATAATTAAGAGACGTATTTAAAAGAGATAAAAATACAATTACGTTATAAATAACACAAAGTATGTTTGCGGCGTCTTTAAAACTTAGCTTATGATTGCTCTTGGTTAAAATGGAACACAAATAAGTATGGAAACATGACTGAATAGAAGATTTGTCGCGTCTTACATCGTTAGCGAGTATAAATGCACAAGAAAAACATTTCCTAACGTCAGCACATTTAACACTACGTTTTCATTTTTTTTGCAAACAGTTACCCTGTAGTAAATAGCGAATGTTCCAGTCATGATTTGAGTGTTGTACATTTAAATTAGAAAATCGAATTGAACAAAGTAATGTGCACGTAAATTTCATAATTACACAGCGAATCTTCTCTAAGCAGTAGATTAAAATTAACTAAAAGGTACGAATACAAACGCGGTGATGTTTACATACAAATACAAAATAAAAACGGTTCGAGGAATGACTCAAGATGTACATTTCATCCAAATATTAAAATCATTGGTCAATCTTATACAATCTAGTCTCTCATCCGTTCTTGCATCATCATATCGTCACATATAAAGTTATTAAACATTAATAATAACACGCATCCGCTCATCTTCACATTACACACTATCATATCAATAATTTTAATAAGTTTAAAATATAAAACGTTGAACAAAAAAGCGCGCAGCGCGTGCGCGCGTTGTTTCTCAATTTGGTTTCGTGTTTGTTTGTATAGAATATAAAAATACAAGTATTGTATATGAATAAATCGTTGGCACTCACAAGTTAAGTTGTTGTTGTCTTTGTAATAAGCGTTTTCTTTTTTTGTGTTATTATGTGTTGTGTATTCAAATTCGCGGCTTGTAGGTGAGTGTAACGTGTATCGTCTCCGGTACGGTCTTGACGCCAGTGTCCAGCGCTTGACCGCCGACGTTGTTCACATCAGGCGCACCGCTGCCAGCGTCTGAAGGGCATGAACACAACTCCGCTTTGCTTTTGAATGAACACGATCGCGGTATGTTTTCGTACTTGAGTTTGAAGCTGCCGGAACGTGAGTTCGTCGCTTTCAATTCGCGTCCTTTAAAACTGAAACAATATTTATGCGTGTGTTTATAATATATCGAAAGTAATTGCATGCTCTAGTTACCTATTTGAACGTGAACTGGTTACTTTCGCTCGTCGGCTTGTGGATCGGTGCAAGTAGGAGCGTTTGTCGCGCGAGTTGGAGCGACGAATGCTTGGCCGTTTTTGTACTGATTCTGCACTTAATGACAGCCCAACTGCACCAACTAAACGAAAAAAATTATTAATTTTATTTCTTTTGTAATTAATATATATTTACCAATGGTTCCTGAAGATGATTTGCGTAAAAGAGCACTGGTAAGTGCAGACATGTCGCTTTCATCCAATGGAATATCCAAAGAACCGCCACAACTGGTGCATTCCACCGAAGGCGCTAGGAACCATTGCGAGCGCGTTTTCATGCGTTCAGTTTGCCGTTCATGCACCTAATAACAAATTAAATATTAAAGCGTAAAAGTTTTGTTTGCAAATAAAATCTTCTGATACCTCTGGAAGATAACTCAAACTGCGAGTGCTTTCTGCATAGCGATTGACATCTCGCAGCTCATCAAGAGTCATGTGCGGCCCTGAATGGCTTTGGCTTGTTTTAGAGGAATGACTGGCACTGGACGAAGTGCTATTACCCTAAACAAATAAAAACATCATTAAATTTCAATCTTAGATACTAATATATGATAATATCACCTGGAAAAATCCGTTTTGCTCTAAGGAAATGGAAAGTCTCGTGCAGGACTCAAGAAGAGAATGCTCGGCAATCATACCCAGACTGGTGGAGCTAACCGACGTGGTCGGTAGTCCTGTTTCCACCAGCGCGGGTGTCGACTGTGACTCGTCCTGCGCCATCGCTACAAAGACCGAAAACGTTTCAATGATCGATGGGCGTGAATTTGAGGGTAAAATAATATGATTAGTGATATTAAATGAATATGAATCAAGTGCGAGCGTTAAGTAACAAGTTATTTACATGACATTCAATAATCAAACACTAAAATCTAAAAAAACACATTCAATAAACAAATTAATAGCAATTACAGTGCAAAATCATAAAAAAGAAAATATGTATAACACAAAAATAAACTAGTAGTAAATGTGTTTATTACAAATCTTTGCAAAAATCATATCACAGTGCCATTATCATTATAATAATAGGTAGTAATCGCAGTTAACAGTGCAAAACATTTGTGAACAAAAGGTCGGTGCACGCAAAGCCGCATTCCGCAGTTAGTCAACCAAACATCAACGCTAGGAAGTCTCAATGAGCGTGACCGCCATCATTTTTTTCAATTTAAAACCTCCTCCAATCTCTCTCTCTCTCTCGCCATGACAATAAATATAACACTAAAATTTGTACCAGAAAGGAAAAAAAGAAGAAAAACCAAACGAATAACGGAATGAAACAACTCTCGGCCGAGGGAATCAAAACTTCGAATCGAAATCAATGCACATTATTGAATGTTATGTTTTCTTTCGTTTACCTTCGAGTCGGTACTTTGTGCGCCACCGGTCGCTTTCGCATTGCAACCAGGTCTTTTCAACCTCCATTGATATCTGCCCTATATTCGATCAGTGACAGGAGAAGAGAAGCAAAAAACATAACATTTGAATGTGCGCTTCCAAAAATCGACATATGAGAAAGAAACACAAGTGGTGGGCAATTGCCGGCCAATCGCGCACACAATTCAACGCTTAGAAAAGTTGAAGGCAGTCAACAATAGTGCGATCGGCTGGCTCTTAGATATCCACCTGAATTGCGGCAACGGTAAAGAGCATTCGGAGTAGAGGAAGTTGCTCACCTAGGAAGTAGTACTGCTCCAGTGCGCTCAGGTGATTGCCAAACATTTGATTCTTGTTCGCTGAAGGGGGATACTGGAACGAGCAGATCCATTCGCCCTGCACGCGCAGGACTCGTCCGGTAACACGTGCGTAAAACTCGTAATTCTCGCGTCCGAAGAGGTCCGATGTGGCAAACTCTTCAATAAGGTGTTTCATCACTCGTGTGGCGACCTAAATACAAAACACACATTAACATAAAACACTTACATTTCAAACTGGGCAACAAGAACAAGACCAACAAAATGTAAACATGAATATTTCGAATTAATTCGTTTCCTGCGTGTGTTTGTGTGTATATGTATGTATTTTACCTCATTAGTCAAGCATGAGTTAAATTACCAATCGAGTTTCGAAAGTGTAAAGTGGAAAGCGTAATTTTAATTTTCTCTCCCAATACCCTGATACAGAAAACAAAAAAACGTGCAGAAAATTATTCGACATCAAAACAAAATCATCTAACGAATGAATGAAAGTCGAAGAAGATAAATTGTACAACTGTAGCTAATAATAATTAAAACTTACATTCACTTCGGCCTGCATGTTGCAAAAAAGTAAAGCGTTGTACAGCATAAGCAGTCAAAAACGTGAATCGATCATTATATTCATCACCAAGTTATATTACCAACAAAATCGTCTACCGACTCATCTCTCATTTTATCATGTTCAAATAAATGTACTAAATGTAAGAAAAAAACCTAACAAGAAAACTATATGTGAACGCACCTTGAACCGCATCACGTCTTCCATTTTAGCAGTTTTGCCATCACTGACGCAGGTATGAAAGAAGCTGGGCGCCACGCTCACTCCTAACGCTTCGCTCGTCATTCCTGTGGCGGCGCGATCACTATTCGCGGAAATCACTCGAAATGTGCCAAATAACAGCACTAATAATCTTTGGGTGTAGACTGGAAGTGATGCAATTATTCTGAAAGTAAAAATGTCAATAAAAATAAACATGATTAAAAAACAGGCAAATATTTTATACCTGTGAATATCATCGCGTTGTTTCTGCACGTCACTCATCTCGATGATGTCGAAAAACTGATGCTCGATATCTCTACCGAAAACACCACCGGGTATCTTGCGCAGAAACTTTTTGAGAACGCTGGCAATGGTGTAGACACTAAAATTCTCCATATTGATGAGTCGGCCGGTCTGCAGGAAGTGCGTGAGCTTCTTCATGGCGCCCTGGTTGCCCGGTGCGCGGAAGACATCTTTTCTGTACGGCGCTTCTTTGTTAAGCTTTAATATCAACACCTGCAAATATTTCATTTCATTTCAAGTTAGATTTTATCTAATTATTACAATAAAATTATTGTTAAACTACTATTCTATTCGAATCAACAAACAGAAGGACGTTAGTAACATTATTGACAATGATGACAAGCGAAAAATGCAAATATTTACAACAAATGATGAAAATTTACGAATAATTCTTCAGATTTTGATTAGATGCCTATATTTAGCAGGTCGTAGTAATTTGTAATTGCCGACGCGCTTAGAAATTGAATCCGTAACGAAGGTGGTTGGCGTGGGTGGAGGCGCGCGCGACCACGCACATCAACCCATCGCCACGGCAACCAATACGCTCATATCTGCCCTAGATTCGCGAGTGCAAGCCTGCAGCTCTCCCAGGCGCTCAAACCTCCGAGTGAAGTAGCCATTGTAAATAAATTCGAAGAATGCTCGACGAGCAATTCAAGCAACACTCGAGGTTTCTTAGCGCAGATTTTCCCAAGCAAAGCGAGTTGGAAATTTGTATACTACATAGAAATCACGTTTTTTACTTGAAACTGAGCCTGAAATTTAGCAATCGTTTGAAATTCAATGGATTATGCAAGGTATTACTAAATAAAACCCACATATTTTTCTTTGTAATAAATTCTTGAAAAAAATAAAATGTTAGTAATAGTAGGACTCGCCCAATATTCAATATTTGATTAGTTGCTTTAAAATTTATTCAGCTTATGATAAATTGTCGATAAATATCGTTTCCGATCAATGAAAACTGTTTAATTTGTTGATACGCTAAACACATAATGATAATAACAGACATATTGAACTAATATTAAACTGTTTTAAATTGTGTATCATGATATCGCAAAATGACTCGATTTATTGCAAATTTTATGATTTAACAATAAAAACTGTCAGTTAATTTCACCAATTAATATTACAATGATAAAATAATCTATAACGCCTACAAAAAATATGCTTATGTTACAAGCATCCGTGACACTGCCAGACCAAAAATAGGAAAAAATATAAATAATATTTATATTCGACTTTCCAGTATCCAGTAATGACGTATTAGGAATATGTAATAACAAATATTGCATTATTACAACAATGGAAAATTATTATTTTGCTGCTGTCGTCAACTTCACTGGTTTAGACAATAAACAAGAATTTGCTTCAGAAACTGCAGAATTTGAATTAAAACAACCAAAAAATCATTAAACGATGATTCCCCTTTATTAATTTATACTATAAAAGTGCAAAATATATTAAGAAACTACATATTTATCTAGATTTTGTATTGTATTAGATGTTGATGTCGATTTGCACGTTGCACGTTCACATTGCTAATTATTTATTATTGCATCGTCGCCAGTTGGCATTAGAAGCGTGTTTGCATGTTTGCAGGCACATCGTCGATTGCGCGATGCAACAATATCGAATGTCTTATTCCAAGCATAAATCACGTCGCATACATGCTAGTGCGACCGCGAAAACAATAAATACATGACTCATACGGCAGCGCGCGAATTCCCCGTATTTTAATAAGGTACGCACAACGCATGTCTGTGCGCTCACATTGTTGTTGCATGGTGTACGTTATGAATAATGTTATGAAAGCGTAAGCGTCGCAGGATATAGCACGAATTCATATCAACTATTAGGTATGCATGTCCAGACGCACGCAATTGTAGTAAATATTTAAATTTTAAACAAATCATCAAATTATTCCTCGTTTTTCAACAAAAAGTAAATAAATAAATCAACTATGACTAATTTGAAAATAAGCGAATAGAAAATATATACTCGTAATTGCAGTGACTATAAGGACTCAAGAAAGAACACATAAATTCTGCAAACTTTATCCCTACTAATATTATAAATGCGAAAGTCCTGATGTTTGTTACAATTTCACGCAAAAACTACTTAACCGATCATCATGAAAATTTGTACACATATTCTTAGTGGTCCCCGAATGGTTATAGGTACTTTTTATTTAATAAAAAAAATTAATTTTTAAATAAAATAAAGAAATTGTTTAGCCAATAATACCTCTGCATCTGGCTATTTGACTACTTTAACGCCATCTAGCATTCCAGCAATGCAGCTCAAACCTAAGTACTATAGTACCATCACACTGTATTATCACACTGTATTACCGACAGCTACGTCAACATCAAATCCAATTGACTACACTATGGAGACTGTACACTATACTTCCATAGACTATACTTTCAGCCATTTTAAACTTCCCGCCATTCTACTTCATTGTTACTTCTTCTGTGACTACAGACGCTTACGGAAGCAACTTCATTATTTTAGATATTCGCGAGCGAAGCCGCGGGTTAAAGCTAGTACTCGTATTTCATAAACATGTTTTGCGCAGCATAAGACTTTCATAATTAACGCTGTAAAAGAAAGTAAATAATAAACATTTACCTAATCGCAAATTTCCGCGACTCCAGCCTAATCTGTTGAAACGTAGGTATTCACAGAATTGAAAGTGTTACTAAAGCAGATGAGAAATCTTGCGACTAACGCAAAGAGTCAGTCAAAAGTTCCGAGAGGATGTATGAATCACAGCTCGCATTTTGTCAGCGATAACCTCCTATTCGCCTAGTTCACGATAAATAATTCCATGCATTAGAAACGCATCATAGCATAACTACACAACTAGTTTCACAAGTTGTCATTATTGTGTAACGATTGCCCTTGAATTTTAATAATTTGAGAGCGCAACTCATTCTCATTATGATTTATCGGAGTAAATAGCAATATAAACCATATTTGGACTTAGCTAGCAGTAATTGCATTATTGTACAAATGCGGTAATATCAATAAGTAATTAATTTAATAGTTTCATAAATGGAATAGGTAGCTACGTGGTTCAAATGAGAATTTATCCTCTTGAATTAAAATTATGTCAATAATTCTGTTGTTATTATTTGCAGAATGATAACAGCAACTCTGGAAGTTATTTATCACGAAAAATAGCTATCTATTGAGGTAATAAAGCTGTGTTGATTTAATTAGAAGTAAAGTTTACGTTGTGAGTAATAATAAATGCGTTTTGTTTCAAAATTGTGAAAATATGTGGGCATAAACAAACAAAAACATTTACAAAATTTCGTTGCGAAAGTTAATCGAGCGTAGGTATGCACGTTCTCAATTTCAGTACAAAATTTATTCAATTGAATTTAATTGCATGAATTCATTTATTCAAAAACTTGTTTTTAATGCATGGCTATACAAATATTTCACTGCAAAATTATCACAATTTTAAACGTTCTAATTAAACAAATAAAAATGTTAACACGTCAATAAATTAAATATGATGAATCCATGATGATTCAATTTTTCGTTTTATTGTGCACATTAAAATGAATCACATTAAAAGCTGACTGGAATGCTAATTAAGAAGAATTTATCAAAGTCCACAAATATCAGACATTCCTAACGACAACTGCGTCGAGACACTTTCCTGCATTCATTGAATATTACTTAAGCTGTAAACCAATCGAGTCAATAGTAAATATTAAATATTACTATATTTACAAACCGTAATACGTAAGTCTGCGCTTCGCAGCGATTAAAATAATGAGTCACAATAATAACAATCAACAACTATCACAATAATAAATGCTTTATAATTTATTTTTGATTCGCCACAATATAATATAATGCATTCCTTTGTTATATTATTATTCCACAATTCAAGATAATCTAAGTGTCATCAGGTAAATGACGCTTGCAAAATGCGAAAAAAAAACACAAGAAACATAAAAAGTTCCGTTCTTAATTATAAAATAATTGTTTCATTCACATAGTGTCTTCGGGCACATCAGCGTAAAGTTAAACACAATTTTCTCTTCTTCATCCTTGATGACTTGATGATGATTGAGGTTCATCGACACAAAACATTAAACGTCAAGCGGTTTAGTCACAAGTCACAAAAGAAACAAAACGGGAACGAAGCATATAGAAATGACAAGATGCCAGAGATACGGTTCTGATAAAGAAGATTAAGATGATGGGCAACGGCATTTAATAACAATAACAAATATATAAATATAATGCTAGTGAGTGAAAAGAAACTACTCGTCAACTCGTTCAACTCTCAACTCCACTAAGCATGAAATAACAACAATTGAGATAATGTCGTTTTGGATAATGTTGGATAGATTGTTAAATTGTTTATAAACATATTTTACAAGAGTTCGGTGATTCGGTGTGATGAGAATGTTGCGTAATGTACTTGCTGGTTGTTGTATTTTTTAGTGTTGTTCTGTTTGCGGTTGGGGTTTTATTTTCATGAATGGCGTGTTCGTGTGCGTAGTGTGTAGTAATTGTGCGCTCGCCACACACACCAGAGCAAAACGGTACTTACGACCGAGCCATCTCATCGACATCATCTTGTTATCTCTCGACGCGCGCTCGGTAATCGCTCGACAAATCGGCTGCCGCGAGCAGCGAATCGAAATTATTTTCACGACACCGAAACGAAAGAGAAAACAAGCACAAGATTACAAATTATTTCCTCTGCATTCGCTTACTTCAATCACAGAGTGTCAGAAACAAGATTGAAACATCTTATATTAACAATTAAATTATTTATTTAGAAAAAAACTGTGTTTTCTTATCAAAAAATTAACTTTTTGTGACTAAAAACGCGATCAAACAATCAAACTCTTTGAAAATACATTTTTTTACTAATTTTACTTCATGAAACTCTCAGAAAGTTAAAACAAATAAAAATTGATCAAAATTTGAACTTTTTTATATTTAAAAAGGTTTTTATTGAATTCACGAACTTTAAATTTAAATATCTCGTTGAATTAATAATTTAAAGACCTGAAAAAGGTGATTTACCCAAGAATATCTTGCCGTGACACTCTGTATCTGACATAATTCAAGAATATGTCTTAACCTATGCCGCCTATGCGGACAATTGCATAATGCGGTTCACGAAATAGTTTTCGAATACAAACAACTATGAATGGACAGTAGGTAGTTGTGCATTTCGTAGATACTCACCAGCAGCGGCGCGGGTATATCGTTCTTGCAGACCTCCTCGAGGGGCACGCCAAATTTGACTTTGTCAAGGCGGCGCGGGTAGGGCCCGGACGGGTGGCCGCACGACGTGACCACATTGCCGAACGTGGCGGCGCGCCGATGCATTCTTGCCGCCCAACTGCTCATCGTCGTCGTTCGGTGCCCGGACGCGCGCTCACCGGTGCATCGCCCGGCCAATTTCACACAATGACACACTTCACTGGTTATTCATTACACGAATTATTTTTTAATTTTAAATTTTAATCAAATAATGAATTTTTTGACGAATTTTCTTTTCTCTGCGTGCTGATGACTTGTGTGTTGATTGTTTTCACCCAAACTGAAAATCAACAAGTTGTAACAAGTTGTAAAGCACTGGTTGTGGATGTTTTCGGTTGTTTTTCTCCCCCAGGTGATGGAAATAAACAAATTGTTTTGTTGCAATGTAGCGTTGCGCTTTGTGATGATTGAGTTATTTATGTAAAATAATTATTTACCACGCCTCCGTTGTCGCGCACATGCGAATTATCGATCGACCGTCCGCCAAACACTGAAGCAACTGAACTGAGCAGCAGCTGTTTTCGCCGAGCGACGACTGACGACGCCTCGAAGCGCTTCGAAAGACGGGGGAAGCGCCGAACTAGACCAGACCACTGGGCTAGACGTGCGAGCATGAACCGCGCTCAACTTAAGCTGTTGATAATTCGTCCACCACCCACGCTCAATCAAAATTGGATTTTCGAACACGAACACACAACACAAATGTGTTAAAAGTTTCTAAAAAAGCAACAAATTGCATTCGACTAACCAAAATTGCTTGAGGTTGTTTATAATCTTGATTCACGAGTCAGATTACAAACAAAACGACGCTCACTTGATTACACACTTCTTTATCACAGCAAAAAATGCCTAGATTTTTGGTTTGCATGAATGTTCATCAAACTTTTGTCAAATTGTCTGCCCAGGTATTTGTAGGCCAGCACTTATATCCCATTTTGTTTGCACTCGTTAATTTATACTCGCGCGCGTCGTGATAACCGCTGAAGGAAATTATTGAATGAACTACCGTTAGTACATGGACCTGAGCCGCTCTAGCACCATGATCGCTGCCCATGAGAGCATCTCGACACGTAGATCTCGACACCTCTCTGGCCGAGATACGTGATATCAATTTACAGCGGTTTTTAGGAAAATTTGCTTGTGTTACGTATGTCAAAATGTCGCTCACAGATGACAGATGACAACCGGTTTTAAAATGGTTGGTATCAAACAGGTTTCAAACAGTTTTTAATTCTGGTATGTACTGATTAAGTATCTCGGTGGTTAAAGTAAATAATTCCTAATTATTTCTGTAATTAAGTTTTCATATCAGCTTTAAAGAAAGTATACTCATAACATTGCAAATTTAATACCTCAACATAGGCAACACAGTATTCGCAATTGAATGAATTAGAATAAAACATTTTCAAATAGTTTCTTGAATTTGTCTAAATTTGTTTTTGATAATTTAGTTTTTATTGTTGCACTTGGATATGCATACAATTTGTTTTATCAAAGCACAGTAGCTAATTTTACTTTTGTAATTATTTTTCCACCTTTTGCCATCCTTCTGTGATTCAAGTTGGCAACACTGTGCTAGTCGTCGATGTCATTTTCGCACGTCAGTATGAATTCGTCCGTTGCTTGGAGCCCGTGACTCGTCGTTTTATTCATAACTTTTTTAAATATAAACAACACTGTTTGTACTTCGTTTTCTGTTAAACTAAAGTTTTTGTACTGTAATTTATTCGTTTTCTAAATAGATGTTATTGCCAAGATTTCGCGAAGCAAATATTGTGCAATCATTGTATTTGCCGATTTTGAAGATGTAGTATCATAATTTGATCTTGGTAAGTTAAATTTATCGCTTCAAGGCTTAATTTAAACATTAACTAGCTGTTAATGGATGATCTGAATATCCGAGAACCTTGTTTGAATGTTAATACGCGCAATTTGAATGTTTTTGCACGTTTTGTTTGATTTGTTTCTTTTTTTGTTTGTTTTAGGGCTTAACCAGGTCAAAAGGTAGTACTAGAATAGTCACAGCATACATTAAAATTAAGGTAATTAAGTTTTCTTTGTTATAAATTTCATTCATCGTTGTACAAACAATGTTTTCATTGCAGTTGAATTAAATCCTTTACGCTTGTCAATCCGGTTCCCCCACAGAAAAATGACAGATTTGAAAGAAATACTGTACGCAATTACAGATTTCTACAAAAATTGGGTAATTTTGGCCTCCGCCAACAGATGGCGCGAGTAGTTTTAAATCGGTTTTCCACTTTCTTTTTCGACATTATTTCCTGCGCTGATAGATGGCGCTGCATGTATTTTCAAGTGTATTTTGTTTGCAATTTAGTTTCTGTCAGTAGTTTTTTGGTACGTTGGTGTTACGCGACTTTCGCCAGTTTTAAAGTTCATTTCTCGTTGAGTGATCGTAGTCGAAACTATCATAAAATGTATGTATTTTTGCTCTTTTCCTTCGAGCGCATTACAGTAACTTGAAAATTTAATTTTTTATTTTTTTACCGAATACGTAATCTACTGTTAAATTATATATACTTATTTAAATTTGAACGTGTTTGAATTTCATGGTGTTGTTGAGTTAAACAAGTTTCGCCTTGGGGGCATCGTCCGTTTTTTTTTTCATGCAATTTCAAAAAATATATGTGCTCATATGACAAATTTATACTTATATTTATGCAGTATATAATGTTTATTTATTACAAATTTGATGAATATTTGCATTATAATTACAAAATTTGATTTATTTACTTTGAATAAGTATATCCTTGCGACGTCTACATTTGAAGTTTCGAGTTATGTGTAAAAATTGCTATTTGTTTAATCATTCTTAGTATCTGTTTTCCTGCAATTAGAAAATTGATACCTTAAACTTATTGTTGCGGAAATTTCTTTTAAGCATTCCGCCGAAAATTTGAAAAGGGCAATTCAATTTTTTTATTGCCGATGTTCAATAAAACTCAAATCATAAATCATAATTTCATGATTTAAATTTTAGTTCACTAGCATGAACTAAAAATCATAAAATAGAATTGTATTCGTTTTGAAGACAAATCTATTATCAACGTTTGTGTATAAACAACTTTCTTATCGCATTAGTCGTGCGAGATGCTACGGGTAAGATTCTGGTCGCGCTGTCGCATGCAGCACATTTTACTCGTAGTTTAGTTCTTATTGCATTAAGTACGTGTCTATTGAATTCGCGGACAAGGTCGCGTGCCATCGACGCGCCGCCGGCTTTGCGCATCTATTGCTTTCTTGTCATAATCTGTCGCGTTGTTGCTTGCACAGTTGGGAGCCAGTTTCGTGCCGGTCTTTGGTTGGTCCAGACGTATTTTACGCGACTCATGTTGTTTGTCCCGGCATCTACTTTCCAAATTTGCATTATATTCGATTCTCAATCGACTATAGTAATGTTATTTACTGTTTGCGCGTATATAGTCCATAGAAGCCGGTTAAGTGCATCGCCCCCATGTTGATTTGATATTCATCATTAGGATGACCCATTGTGCTGGTGTAAGGAACTTTTTAGTAAACAGCCCAGATTGTTTGTTTTTCTCCGCTGTGTGATTATAATTACTAAATCGTATGAATTATTTTTGTTTTAATTTATGCTTTCTCTTTTTATTTATAGTATTTGCCATTCCTTGGAGTCCATGAGTCTTGCATTGGTAAGTTTATCATTAAATTATATTTTTCGTTTTAATTTCTGCGTCCTCCATTAGTTTGTATTTACGTTGTTTTGATTTATCGCGTTCCACAGCGTGTTGCAAATACATTAGATAGTCGCGTACTCGGTTGATACATCTAAAAACAAGTTTTAGTTTAGTTTTTTTTTATTGAAGATTCTATATCTTCGGAAAATTCTTTATAAGATAAGGTATTCAAATTGGGAAAGTAGGTGAGGTCGAGAATAATTCATAAACAATTAGCTAAGGACAAGGTTTGTTATTTTTATTTTTAGGGGAATTTTAGATATTGGTTTGTTTTTATTTACTGTATAATTCATAGATGGGACTAGCATAAACCAGAAATTGCTTATTTATCAACATTTTTTTTTGTCGCGTTGCCATCTGCTCATATCATATGCAGCATATTTTTGTTTAGTTTTGATGGCAAATACCCCACGGAACAGAATTATTTTTATTTTTTCCCTGATAGAGAATTTTCCAATCTTTCATATTCTTTGATCTGTTGTTCGCTTGCGCTTTTAATTTTAAAAAGGGCAGCGGTAGAATTGACTTGTATTCAGGGCACCGTACAAGGGCAGCGGTAGAAGTGACTTGTGTTCAGGGCACCGTACGTAGATGAACGTATAGCTGACTCCCATTTGCCCATTTTTATTATTTCATCTCTTAGATTTTCAATTTAACTAGCTTATCTTATAGAGAATTTGCTGTAGATTAAGAGATTGAAATCCTTTTGTTTGTATTAAGTTAAGCTGATAGTTTATATTATTATTTATTTTAGTTTTACGATGTGTATAGTTATAAATGTATCACTTCTGCACTGAAATAGAAATAAGCAATATTTTACTGTTCACACATGTTTCTGTTAAGTGAGCCTTCGTTGTTGTACATAAAAAATACTACGATAAACTACGAAAAACACCCCCAAAATTCAGCAATATTTCGCGCATTTTTAGTGTGTTGCGATGGAAATTGCAATTAACTAGTTTAACTTATAGAGAATTTGATGTAGATTGCCAATCTACAATCAATTCCTCTCTATCTCCTTTGGTATCAGTATTCGTTTGTGTATAAACACGTTTTCGTGTCGCATATATATCATATTTTACACTTCGCGCAGAAGTTTTATTGCATGTTTTGTCTCTGCTTTATTTTATCATTACTTGCACGCAATGTTCTAACTATCGTTCTCTTCTTTGTTTTAGCAATTGCCTTCGAGTTCCGATGCCCGAGTCACGAGCTAAATTAGAATGCGAATTTCATTCGCTTCGTCGTTCGACTCCCGATTTAAAATAAAATAAATATTGACACCTTCCCACATTTCCCTTAACAATGTCATTTATTTCACAGATTTTATCATCTTCAACAATAGTCTTGAGTGTTACATCGAGTGAAATACTGGTATGTGGTATGTGTAACTAAGTGTTTGTTTTGTACTTATCCCCACGTGCTGGTAATATGTACGTCTTTTTAATCATTGAGCGCGAGCTGGGCGTCACACAAACTCGAGCGGGGTGTCTAGAGTTGTAGAATTAAATTCTCCGTCGGGTTGTATTTGTTTGCGGTAGAAGTGACTCGATTCAGGGCACCTTACGAGGCCAGCGGTAAAAGTGACTCGTGTTCAGGGCACCGTATGAACCCGGCGAAAATTTTCATGAAAAAATCACCCTTTTCATGAAATGTTTGTATTTTTGTGTTTGCGCGCGATTTAGGCGGCTCACTAACTTCAGCGTAGCGTCTAGAGATGCGGAAATAAATTCTCCGTCGTGTTGTATTTTACTGTTTGCGCGTATATAGTCCATAGAAGCCGGTTAAGTGCATCGCCCACATGTTGATTTGATATTCATCATTAGGATGACCCATTGTGCTGGTGTAAGGAACTTTTTAGTAAACAGCCCAGATTGTTTGTTTTTCTCCGCTGTGTGATTATAATTTCTAAATCGTATGAATTATTTTTGTTTTAATTTGTGCTTTCTCTTTTTATTTATAGTATTTGCCGTTCCTTGGAGTCCATGAGTCTTAAATTGGTAAGTTTATCATTAAATTATATTTTTCGTTTTAATTTCTGCGTCCTCCATTAGTTTGTATTTACGTTGTTTTGATTTATCGCGTTCCACAGCGTGTTGCAAATACATTAGATAGTCCGGTCCCCCTTTGATACATCTAAAAACAAGTTTTAGTTTGGTTTAGTTTTTTTTTAATTGAAGATTCTATATCTTCGGAAAATTCTTTATAAGATAAGTTATTCAAATTGGGAAAATAGGAGAGGTCGAGAATAATTCATAAACAATTAGCTAAGGACAAGGTTTGTTATTTTTATTTTTAGGGGAATTTTAGATATTGGTTTGTTTTTATTTACTGTATAATTCATAGATGGGACTAGCATAAACCAGAAATTGCTTATTTATCAACATTTTTTTTGTCGCGTTGCCATCTGCTCATATCATATGCAGCATATTTTTGTTTAGTTTTGATGGCAAATACCCCACGGAACAGAATTATTTTTATTTTTCCCTGATAGAGAATTTTCCAATCTTTCATATTCTTTGATCTGTTGTTCGCTTGCGCTTTTAATTTTAAAAGGGCAGCGGTAGAATTGACTTGTATTCAGGGCACCGTACAAGGGCAGCGGTAGAAGTGACTTGTGTTCAGGGCACCGTACGTAGATGAACGTATAGCTGACTCCCATTTGCCCATTTTTATTATTTCATCTCTTAGATTTTCAATTTAACTAGCTTATCTTATAGAGAATTTGCTGTAGATTAAGAGATTGAAATCCTTTTGTTTGTATTAAGTTAAGTTAATAGTTTATATTATTATTTATTTTAGTTTTACGATGTGTATAGTTATAAATGTATCACTTCTGCACTGAAATAGAAATAAGCAATATTTTACTGTTCACACATGTTTCTGTTAAGTGAGCCTTCGTTGTTGTCCATAAAAAATACTACGATAAACTACGAAAAACACCCCCCGAAATTCAGCAATATTTCGTGCATTTTTAGTGTGTTGCGATGGAAATTGCAATTAACTAGTTTAACTTATAGAGAATTTGATGTAGATTGCCAATCTACAATCAATTCCTCTCTATCTCCTTTGGTATCAGTATTCGTTTGTGTATAAACACGTTTTCGTGTCGCATATATATCATATTTTACACTTCGCGCAGAAGTTTTATTGCATGTTTTGCCTCTGCTTTATTTTATCATTACTTGCACGCAATGTTCTAACTATCGTTCTCTTCTTTGTTTTAGCAATTGCCTTCGAGTTCCGATGCCCGAGTCACGAGCTAAATTAGAATGCGAATTTCATTCGCTTCGTCGTTCGACTCCCGATTTAAAATAAAATAAATATTGACACCCCTTCCCACATTTCCCCTTAACAATGTCATTTATTTCACAGATTTTATCATCTTCAACAATAGTCTTGAGTGTTACATCGAGTGAAATACTGGTATGTGGTATGTGTAACTAAGTGTTTGTTTTGTACTTATCCCCACGTGCTGGTAATATGTACGTCTTTTTAATCATTGAACGCGAGCTGGGCGTCACACAAACTCGAGCGGGGTGTCTAGAGTTGTAGAATTAAATTCTCCGTCGGGTTGTATTTGTTTGCGGTAGAAGTGACTCGATTCAGGGCACCTTACGAGGCCAGCGGTAAAAGTGACTCGTGTTCAGGGCACCGTATGAACCCGGCGAAAATTTTCATGAAAAAATCACCCTTTTTCATGAAATGTTTGTATTTTTTTGTGTTTGCGCGCGATTTAGGCGGCTCACTAACTTCAGCGTAGCGTCTAGAGATGCGGAAATAAATTCTCCGTCGTGTTGTATTTGTTTGTTGCAGGAATTCGACCTGAAACCCGCGACAATTTGCGTTAAATGGTGATTTACTCACCCTTTTTCGTGCAATATTTGTATTTTTTCCGGTTTGCACGCGATCTTCGTGTCTCAATAACTTCAGCGCTTCATCAAAAGATGCGGAATTAAATTCTTCGTCGGGTGGTATTTGTTTGATGCAGGAATTCTGCTTGCAACGAGTGAAAATTTGCATTAAAAGGTGATTTAATCACCCTTTTTCGTGTAATATTTGTATTTTTTCGGGTTTGCACGCGATCTTCGCGTCTCAATAACTTCGGCGTGGCATCAAAAGATGCGGAATTAAATTCTTTGTCGGGTGATATTTGTTTGATGCAGGAATTCTGCCTGCAACCCGCGTAAATTTGCATTAAAAGGTGATTTACTCACCCTTTTTCGTGCAATATTTGTATTTTTTCGGGTTTGTTCGCGATCTTGGCGTCTCAATAACTTCGGCGCGGCATCAAAAGATACGGAATTAAATTCTTTGTCGGGTGATATTTGTTTGATGCAGGAATTCTGCCTGCAACCCGCGAAAATTTGCATTAAAGGTGATTTACTCACCCTTTTCGTGAAATATTTGTATTTTTCGGGTTTGTCAGGGCACCGTATGAACCCGGCGCAAATTTGCATGAGAAAATCACCCTTTTTTCATGAAATGTTTGTATTTTTTCGTGTTTGCGCGCGATCTAGGCGGCTCACTAACGTCAGCGCGGCGTCTAGAGATGCGGAATTAAATTCTCCGTCGGGTTGTATTTGTTTGTTGCAGGAATTCGACCTGCAACCTCGAAAATTTGCATAAAAGGGTGATTATTGACATCCTTTCTCGTGAAATGAATGCGCTGTCCCGCACTTCCTCTCATTAATGTAAATTATTTCCAAATTTTTCTCATCTTCAACACTGATCTAAGTGTTGCAATACTGGAAATATATTTTGTTTGTTACAGATTTCATCTTTCCAAGACGAAACTTCAAAATATCCAGGAGAATTTCGTGATTTTCCATTCCGGTTATGGCGTCAGTCTTGACGTCGAATGATATTCGTAGTTTTAAAATGTTTTTTGTTTTCACATTAAATTTTTCATTAGCAACACCTTGTATATATGTTTCCATTTTCAATCACCTAGAAAATGAGCTATTTGCCAACATGTGCGTGGCTATGCAGGTCGTAAGTCAACATGGCGGCACGTATTTGTTTGACTTATAAAATCTAAACATGTATTCTATTGAATAAAGAAACAGTAAGATATATTGACTTCTTTGATTTGTGTGTACCCCTTCTATGATTATAGGTACAGTTCCCTCTCTTTCTATTAATACAGAAGTGGAGAAAGGACATTTTCAGTTTTAAAGAGCAGGTCAAAAACTATCTGCGCAATAGTGCTACAAGAGCATAAATGGCTTCGCATTATGTTTTATAGAAAATGATATTTTTAAAAACTAGAGTACGACAAATTATTGAAATCTTTTACTTAAAGGCAAGAAAATAAATTGTAATTTGTATTTAAATACGATTACCGTTTTAAGAACACACGGCTGATGAACTCGAGAACCAAGATAGCATTGAAAGCAGTAATCCATCGCGGTGACATGGCAGAGAAAATTTTACCTGTGATATTTCAGATATCAGTTCTGAAAACAATTAACGCACAACACTGGTCCATCGCGAAAAGGGCGAATCGGAAGATAATTTAATAAATTTTGGAATGGGTACGTATGGATTAGGCCTGCTGGGGATACCACGATAAAAAAGCAGCGCCACGTACTCTACCTCATGGTGTGGTGAGGAAATGAAGTTTTTTTAGCTGCAAACGAATGGTAATTTTATATGCCCGTACGCTAAAACCAAAGGGAGAAATGTATTATTTTACTGGGCTAATAACTGTTTTGTAAATTTTTCGGATTTAGGGGCCCCAACTGATTTAGTATTTAGCCCCACTGAAGCATAATTCAAGACTGATCTTAAGTCTCCCACAAGTCACCAAGTTTCTTCAATAAACTGCTTTGGAGGCTCTCATTTAAGTAAAAATTGACCCAATAATTAATATCTCGGAAATATTTGATCTAAAATCGGTCAATCTTTTAATTGCATGTCATAAATTTAGTTTTTTCACAATTTTAAATAATTAATCTAAATTAAAGCATCTATTACTCCAAAATACTTATAGATGGCACTAGCATGGACTAAAAATCGTGTGTGTAGGTTTTATTGCTTTATTTCTATATCAGCAAACGTGTATCTGACAAGAATTGCGTTTATTTTGATCACAACTTACACTTCTTTATCGCATTCTCCGCGTGTATGTATGCAACGCATGAGATTATCTCACAAATTGACTTCCAAAAATTGCATTTTTATGCTTGAAGAATTTCACCTTTTGCTACTTGTGGATTTTGCACCCTTGAGTCTTACATCGTAGAAGTATATCTTAAAATGTATCGTATACAAAACTCCCCTTTACTATTTTCTTAAATACTCTTTTATGGATATTCTCAACAAATTTAGACCTAAAATTGCATTTTGGCGTTTGAAGGGACCTGTTCCTTTATGGTTTTAGGGATTTGCCAAAATTCCTGAATCTAGATCGTAGAAGGACCATTCTTGCACTTCAGATTGTAGTGGTATTAACTGCAGTAGTAGATTACCTCACAAATTGACCCCAAAATTGCATTTTTATGTTTCAAAGACTAATTTTTGCGGTTTGTGGATTTTAAACCTGAGTCTGACATCGTATACACCACATATTTTGCATCAGATTGTAAGTATTACGTTTCTTTACTTCCTGTAAATAACTTTTTGTGAATATCTCATAAATTAACCCTAAAATTGCATTTCATGTTCGAAAGACTTAATGGTTTGTTTTAGGATTGTAATCTGAATATGACATCGTAGAAGGATTCATTCTAGTATCAGACTAGTACCAATTCCTTTATCATTTTCCTCACAACTTTGTGATTATCGTACAAATTGATCCCTGAAAAGTGCATTTTATGTTCGAAGGACTAATTTTGATGGTTTTAGTGGATTTTGCAACCTGAGTCTATCATCGTAGAAGGACCATTTTGGTATCAGATTGTAAGTACTCAATTCCTTTATCATTTTCTAAATAACTTTGTGATTATCGTACAAATTGATCCCAAAAGTGCATTTTATGTTCAAAGACTAATTTTGCTTGTTTTAGGATTTGCACCTGAGTCTGACATCGTAGAAGGACCATTCTAGTATCAGATTGTAAGTAATTAATTCTCTTTATCATTTTCTAAATAACTTTTAGAACATTCACAAATTAACCCTTAAAATTGCATTTTTATGTTCAGACTAATTTTTGCTTGTTTTAGGATTTGCACCTGAGTCTGACATCGTAGAAGGACCATTCTGGTATCAGATTGTAAGTACTAATTCCTTTATCATTTTCCCCAATAACTTTGTGATTATCGTACAAATTGGATCCCAAAAAGTGCATTTTATGTTCAAAAGACTAATTTTGCTTGTTTTAGGATTATGCACCTGAGTCTGACACATCGTAGAAGGACCATTCTAGTAGTATCAGATTGTGTACTAATTCCTTTATCAATACTTTTCCCTCAATACTCTTGTGATTATCGTACAAATTGATCCCAAAAGTGCATTTTGGCGTTCGAAGGACTAATTTTTGGCTTTGTTTTAGGATGCCAAAATTTGAGTCTGACATCGTAGAAGGACCACTTGGGGTATCAGATTGTGGGTACTAAATTCTTTTATCATTTTCTAAATGCTAACTTGTGGATTATCAAATTGATCCTGAAAAGTGTATTTTATGTTCGAAGGACTAATTTTTTGATGGTTTTAGGATTTTGCAACCTGAGTCTGACATCGTAGAAGACCATTCTGGTATCAATATTCATATAAACGTTTCTATTCGTGCGAGGTTCACCATTGGTAGATTAATGCACTGGTGACCCACTGTATTAATGACTCTAGAGTTGAGATAAGTATGTTCAGATGAGTTTTGCCTTACTGTTACAGAATTCCCACCTGCTGCTTTGTTATTGTTGGTTTTACGTGGAATTTTGTGGATTTGTAGCGTTAGGTGGTGAGTTGTTGGGCCATTGCTGGTTATACTCCCTCAAGGACTCAATGGCGGCCGACTTACAGTTCCATTACTCACAGGATTCAAATATCCTTCTGGTGAGTTGACAGCGCTTCTTCTTGGACTTCTCTTTGGTTCTACTGTTTTGCATGTTGCATGTTTAGTAACCATTCACATCCAGACCTTCTTTCACCTATGTTTCTCACTTGATATTATGCTGTAGGTAGTTGAATAATTGCTCAGCTCTTGCATTTGAATGCAAATATGCCTGGCCTAGGTGCTAAATACTGCTGATTTCAGGTAGTTTTTAGTTAGAATTTATAAGGTATCTGGATACAAGCCTGAGACGACGCGGCAGCCATTAAAATGTTTGCTAAGGAGAGGAGTGAGAAATTAAGAATTTGCTGTTGCGATATATAGGCAACCCAAATATACAGCTCTTATACCTGGTATTATATTGGTATTCAATATTGTTGCAAAATTATTAAAACAACTATAATCTTTATTTATATTTATCAAAAATAAATATAAAACGTTTAAAAATCATGAGTTATGCCAAAATTCTAGTCAAATATTTTACTTGTTATGATAAAATTATAATTTTGTTCCCAATGACTGATGCGAGCACAATTCCAGTTTAATTCCAAGGTCAAATCTAGTAAAAAGTTTTTAAATCAAAAACCTGGAGGAGTGGAAAATTAAGTATTTGCAGTTACAAATAGGCAAACCCAACATACACCTCGATTTTACACTAGGCACCACATATATTCAATATTGTTTGCAAAATTATTAAAACAACTAATCTTTATTTATATTTATCAAAAATAAATATAAAACGTTTATAATCATGAGTTAGTACACATTCTAGTCAAATATTTAGTTGCTATTATAATGTATCATAATTTTGTTTTAATGAATGATTTATACACCCAGTTTAATTCCAAGTGTCAAATCTAGTAAAACTTTTAAATCAAGAACCTTGAAATTAAATCTCATTGGGGTGTATAAATCTTTCAGATTTTGCACCTGAGTCTGACATCGTAGAAGGCCACCATTCTTGCATCAGATTGTAAGTATTTAATTTCTTTATCATTCTAAATAACTTTTTAGATTATCTCACAAATTAACCCTTCAAATTGCATTTATGTGTTCGGAAGACTAATTTTTTGCTTGTTTTAGGGATTTTGCACCTGAGTCTGACAAATGTCGTAGAAGCAATTCATTTCTTCCTGTAATTTAGACAGGTATTTAATTTTTATCATTTTCCTAAATAACTTTTGTTATCTCACAAATTCAACCCTGTAAATTGCATTTTTAGGTTCGAAAGACTAATTTTTGTTTGTTTTAGGATTTTGCACCTGAGTCTGATATCAGAAGCAAATTACCTTGTATCAGATTGTGTTATTTTTATCATTTTCCTAAATAACTGTGATTATTCAAATAAAACTTAAACTTGCATTTTATGTTCGAAAGAATTTAATTTTGCTTGTTTTAGGATTTTGCACCTGGAGTCTGACGTCGTAGAAGCACCATTCTTGTATCAGATTGTAAGTATTTAATTTCTTATCATTTTCCTAAATTACTTTTGGTGATTATCTCAAGGCAACAACCTGAAAAATTGCATTTTTATGTTCGAAAGACCTAATTTTTGCTTTTTCTGTTTTAGGATTTTGCACTCTGAGTTCGACATCGAAGGACCATTCTTAGGCATCAGATTAGTACTAATTCTATCATTTTCCTCAATGTAACTTTGTGATTATCTCACAAATTGTCACCAAAAGCGCGCGTTTGGTGTTCGAAGGACTAATTTTCTTGTTTTACTTGCACCTGAGTCTGATATCGTAGAAGGACCATTCTAGTAACAGATTGTAAGTAATTAATTTCTTTTATCATTTTCCCAACTAACTTTTGTAGATTATCCTCACAAAACTGTCCCCCAAAAGTGCATTTTTGGTTCGAAGGACCACTTGCTTGTTTTAGGATTTTGCACCTGAGTCTGACATCGTAGGAGACCATTCTTTCTGCATCAGATTGTAAGTATTTAATTTCTTTATCATTTTCCTAAAATAACTTTTGTAGAATATTTCATACCAACCCTTAAAGTTGCATTTTCATGTTCGAAAGACTAATTTTTGCTTGTTTTAGGATTTGCACCTGAGTTCTACATCGTAGAACCATCTTCTTGCACAAGATTGTAAGTATTAAATTCTTTATCATTTTCTATAAATAATTTGTGTATTATCACACGGGAAAACCTGCAGCAAAATGTCATTTTGTGCTTCTGATAATTTTGTTTGTTTTGTACTCCAGTAGCGAACAAAATTGTCCTAGGACAACGATTCTTTCATCAGAATGTGAGAGTAATGAATTTGTTTATCATTTTCATAAATAATTTGTGCGGGATTATCACATGGGGAAACCTGCAAAATGTCATTTTGTGCTTCGATATGTCCAATTTTTGTTTGTTTTAGGTGTCTTAGCAGGCGAACAAATTGCCCTAGGACGTCGATTCTTCTTTCATCAGGAATGAGTAATGAGTTTGTTTATTATTTTCATAAATAATTTGTGATTATCACACGGGAACCCAGAAATGTCATTTTTGTGCTTCTGATATGCTAATTTTTGTTTGTTTTAGGTGTCTAGTATAAGGAACAAATTCAAGTTCTAGGATAACGATTTTTTCATCAGAAATGTGAGTAATGAATTTGTTTATCATTTCTTATAATAATTTGTGTGATTATCACACGGGGAAACCCGCAAAAATGTCATTTTTGTGCTTCGATGTGCTAATTTTACTGGTTTTAGGTGTCTAGCAGGCGAACAAATTGTCCTAGGACAACGATTCTTTCATCAGGAATGTGAGTACTTGAATTTGTTTATCATTTCATAAATAATTTGTGTGATTATCACACGGGAAACCTGCAGAAATGTCATTTTGTGTTTCGATATGCTAATTTTGTTTGTTTTAGGTGTTCAGTACAGGCGAACAAATTGTACCTAGGACAACGATTCTTTCATCAGAATGTGAGTAATGAATTTGTTTATCATTTCCATAAATAATTTGTGTGATTATCAATGGGAAACCTGCAAAATGTCACTTTGTGCTTGATATGCTAATTTTGTTTGTTTTAGGTGTGTCTAGCAGGCGAACAAATTGCCCTCAGGACAACGATTCTTCTATCAGAATGTGAGTAATGAGTTTCGTTTATCATTTTCATAAATAATTTGTGCGATTATCATACGGAAACCTGCAAAAATGTCATTTTTGTGCTTCGATATGCTACTTTTTACTTGTTTTAGGTGTCTAACAGGCGGTAAACAAATTGCCCTAGGACAACGATTCTTTCATCAGAATGTGAGTAATGAATTTGTTGGATCATTTTCATAAATAATTTTTGTGGGATTATCACATGGCAAACCTGCAAAATGTCATTTTTGTGCTTCGACGTGCTAATTTTTGTTTATTTTAGGCGTATAGCAGGGCGAACGAAATGTCCTAGGAACACGATTCTTAACTAATCTAGATTGTAGTATTGAATTTGTTTATCGTTTTCTATAAATAATTTTGTTTGATTTAACACACGGAACATTTGGTGCAAATTCCTAATTTGTGTACTTGAAATAAGTTAATTTTGATGATTTTAGGACAACGGTCCTATGATATTATTGTGTGGAAATTGAAATTGTTTCTCATTCTTGTAAATAATTTTCATGTTTGATATATAATGAAAGTAAATTAAATATGTTATTTTAAATATAAGCAGTATATTTACTTACAGATTTCTGTCTTAATTCGTTTCTTAAGTTCGCGTCCCAAAACCAGATGGTGCCACTATAAGGTGCAAGGTCAGCTAGCTATTTTGTTTCTTGGGACCACGCCAGATGGCGCTTCTAATGATTTAGCCGAAATCTTACTTCATTTCTTTTGTTTTGTTTTTATGCATGTGATTGCGGTGCGCACGTCACTTTTGCATACACAACTTTTATGTAAAAAACGAAAAATAACGAAAGTTCGATTTTTGTGCTTTCGGTTGTTTTAGGTGTCTAGCGGGCGAACGTGATATCGTAAAACAATCATTCTTTCACAAGTATTCGAATTGTATATGTATTAAAAATATATTTATTTATTAAAATTCCATGTGATTTTTTTGATGTACAGTTTTATTTTTGAGTTTAATATAAGGTCCTTGAGGGCATCTTCAAAACTGTTTCAAACCGTTTTAGCTTAATTTAGCGAATTAAATATGAATTAAAGTCACAAATCACAGCGCATCTGATTTGTGTTTGTTTGTTTTTAGACGTCCAGGAGTTGAACGTGATCTCGGTGTACGAGATCGTGCAATCGTGCCTGCATTCAATTGTAGTAGAGTATTAAAATTTTATCACTTTCATATCTGCTTTGTTCACGTAGCCTGCCATTCTTTCCTTGTTTACGTCGATCGTGCGATGGTTGTCTGGTAATAATGCGTTTGGTCTACAAGTCGATCTCGCAACTAATTTGCGCTGCTTCTGTGATTTTTAAATGGTAGTTGAATTAGAATCGATCGTAGCAAAGATAGCATTTAGAATTAATGGACTAGTGTGGTGCGCAGTTAATGAATTATCGCGCGTGAAGCCAGGAATTTGTGTAGTTACATTGTGCGCACGTCTTTTGCTGTCGGCCGTCGGATATCTCGTCGACACGAAGAATTCTTACTGATTTATATTTTTGTAATATTTATTAAATAATTCAAACGTAAAATATACTTGATTGTTTCCCGTGTGAAATGAAGTCCGTAAAATCTAATCCGTGCACTAGTACTTGTAGCATATGTAATTTAAATTCTGTAAATAGACTAACTTGTATATGTACTACCCTTAATTATATGAGTTTGAAATAAAATATAATTCTAATAGTATATTTAAAAGCAGTCATCTATATCAATATTCCTATTGGTCGTTTTCTAAATTCAGATTTAAAGATCATATCGATTACCCGTGTTTGAAGTTCTTATATATGAGAGAATGCTGTTGTTTTAAAAAAAGGTGACAAAAACAAATAAATACAATACCTGAAACGAATAGAGTTTGATAAGTGAGTTAGGTTTGTGTATGTGCATATAAGCAATATGCTTGAGGTCTGTGGATCGAATCTCTCAGCTAGAAGGCAATTTTATTACAATAAGAAATTTACGAAATGTGGGTTGCATACCACAAAACTCAAGATTCAAAATGTTAGAAGCCAACTTGAAAGCAGAGTACACGAAGCACAGTAAGAATAAGTGAGAAGAGACATGGAGGAGTGCGAAAAAAGAGGCAAGTGGTGAGAGCAGCAGGAGAGAATAGAGAAACAAGAAGAGAAAGAGAATATAGAAGAGAGTACAGGAAGAAAAGAGGAATAAAGTACAGATTTTAAATTTTTTGGTACGTGTTGCTTATAAGACAGTAGGCCCACTACTTCTGATGCGTCCATTGTTCTGCCCATCCTACAGCTACATGTCTCTGTGCCCATCCCCTGAAATTATCAGGCATATCAACAATTTCTATGGTGGGGATCATCCCCAGAGAGAGGGAACTCTAGATCCTTTTAAGAACTTGTAAAATATTTCAAATTTTAAGTCGTCTAAAAGAGGGACACCAAAAATATTCTACAAGTTCACCCGTAGCTGAAATGAAAGATGAAGCACACAACCATAAGCAGATACCCAATACCATAGTGTATCCCCGAGTGGGGAGAGAACTTCTTGAGGGTCTTGTAGAAGAGTTTCGAAAGTGCTGCTGCGCTTCCCTCAGGAGCCGACCATAACATCAGAGAAATACTTAAGCAAGTTGTGATCTGCGTTCGCAACGAATGTAGCATAAAGTACAAGTTGCGTTTCAAGCTATTGCCTCAACATTTCATTAACAAACTAAATACAAATATGTTCATAACTTGTATGTTCAATAGTTACAAAAACATACGTCATTTCAAAACATGTTACACCCGTATAGCCGCGCTTAGCGCTAACGGCTGCGAAATTACAAAACATAACACTGAAAAATAATAAATTACGCATTGTTTCTGACATCAGAGGAAAAATTAAATACAGGTGTTGGCCAAAGAAAATCTTTTAATTAAAAAGGCACGCGCCTGCGTGTTACAACAGCATAATTCCTAGCGCTACGAGTACCATGCGCGGCGCAAACACAACTTTTAATATAACTCGCGCATAAATTGCAAAATATATTTATAATACTCTGGGAGATGTAAAATTAAATTCTGCATTTGGGGAAAATTAACTGAACTAATTATGCATTAACGTCGCGTCTACCTGTTATAACAACAAAAAAACTGTTAATTCCTAAAGCAAACGAGTACTACGGCGCAAAACACAACTTATTATAACCCGCAAGTTACGGCATTTCTTCTGGCAAAACATTTTATACCGGGAGATGCAAATTTAATTCTGCATTTGGGAAAATTAATCCGAACTATTCATACCGCGTTCGCGTTATAACAAAACCACATACCCTAGCGCAACGAGTACCAGTGCGCGTATATACAAAACAACTTTCAATATATAACTGCGGTACGGAATTTTCTGGCAACACATTTTTTATACTGGGAGATGCAGAATTAAATTCCCGCATCTGGATAAAATTAATCTGAATCCGATTGGCGACACCGCGTTCCAGCGTAAAGAAAATGCAACCATAATTCCTAGCGCGCCGCGAGTACTTACGTATGCAAAACACAACTTTCATTATACCGCGCGCGAATTTCTGGTAAAAACATTTTATACTGGAGATGTAAAATTAAATTCTGCATTTGGGAAAATTCATCTGAAATCCAATTATGATTAACGCGCTCCACCTGTTATAACAAAAACTACAATTCCAGCGCAACGAGTACCAATGGCGCAAAACCCAACTTCTACCATCCCTGCGTTAGCGAATTTCGGCAAAACATTTTTATAATCACGCAAAATTAAATTCCCGCATCTGGGAAAATCAATCTGAACGAACATGACACCGCGTTCGCGTTATAACAGTACCGCGTCTTAGCGCAACGAGTACCACGGCGTAAACACAACTTTCACTATAACTCGCGTTACGGAATTTTCTAAAAACACTTTTATAATTGGGAGATGCAAAATTAAATTCCGTAATCTGGAAAAATTAATCCGAACTAATTATGACACCGCGTTCGCGTGTTATGTAACAAAAACTACACCCTAGCGCAACCGGTAAATTAGTGCATATATAATATTAAACTTAACTATAACTCCGTACAAGCCGGAATTTTCTGGCAAAACATTTTTATACTGGGAGAGTAGAATTAACTCTGGCATCTGGGAAAATCTAATCCAACCACTATGACAACGCGTTCATTATTATAACAAAAACTACACCCGAAAGCCAGCCGGCAAAACACAACTTTCTACGGCAACCTGCGGCATATGGAATTTTGCAAAACATTTTGCACGTAGATGTAAAATAAAAATTCTGCATTTGGGAAAATTAATTCGAACTAATTATGACAATCGCGTTCACCCGTTATAACAAAAACTACAATCCGTAGCGCAACGGCGCACGTGGCAAAACACAACTTTCACGGTAACTCGCGTTACGGAATTTCTGGCAAAATATTTTATACTGGAGATGCAAAATTAAATTCTGCATCCGGGAAAATTAATCCGAACTACTGGCGACACCGCGTTCGCGTAGCGAGAACAAAAAACTACAATCTTCAGCTAACGAGTACCAGCGCGTAGCGCCACACAACTTTAACTATAACCTCGCGCTACGGAATTCTTTCCGGCAAAACATTTTATATACTGGGAGATGCAGAATTCAAATTCCGTATTTGGGAAAATTAATCCAAACCAATTGGCGACACCAGTGTTCACCTATTATAACAAAAAAAAAAACTACAATTCCTAGCGCCTGTGTAGGTACCACGGTGGCGCAAACACAACTTTCATAACTGCGTTACGGAATTTTGGTAAAACATTTTTAAAATGGGAGACGTAAATAAAAATTCCTGCATTTGGGAAAAATTCACCTCGAACCACCAGACACCGCGTTCACCTGTTATAAACAGGAAAAACTACACCCTAGCGCAACGAGTACGGCGCAAACACAACTTTCACTATAACCTGCGTTACGGAATTCTTCTGGCAAAATATTTACTGGAGATGCACTTGCATCTGGGAAAATTAATCCGAACTATGACACCGCGTTCGCGTGTTATAACAAAAAAAACTACAACGCGCAACGAGTACCAGTGCGTATACATACACAACTTTAACTATACCCGCGCTACGGGAATTTCTGGCAAAACATTTTATACTGGAGATGCAGAGAATTAAATTCTGCATCTGGGAAAATTAATCCGAACTAATTATGATTGACCGCGTCTGCGTGTTCTAACAAAAAACTATACCCTAGCGCAACGAGCATGGCGCAAACATAATTCTCATTATAACTGCGTTACGAAATTTTCTGTAAAACACATTTATACTGGGAGATGCAAAATTAAAATCTGCATCTGGAAAAATAAACTGAATCCACTATGCGACACCGCGTCTGCGTTATAACAAAAAACTACAATTCCTAAAGCGCAACGCAACAGTAAAAACACAACTTTCTACCCATAACCTGCAAGCTACGAAATTCCCTTCTGGCAAAACACATTTATACTGGGAGATGCAAAATTAAAATCTGCATCTGGGAAAAGGAATTAATGGCGGATACCGCGTTCGCGTGTTATAAGAAGAAAACTACAATTCCTAGCGCAACAAGGCACTACGGCGCAAAACAACACAACTCGGCATTATAACTCGCGTTACGGAATTTTCAATGAAATAATTCAATGAAATATTTAATCAAAAGAATAGAAATACTAACACCGATAAATAAGTAGAAGTCAAATAATTCTCGTGCGCAAGCTGTAGGTACGGAATAGCTTTATCTTGTTTCATTTTTGCGCATCAACCGGCCCAGCATCTCACATCAGTCGGGAAGCAAACCGTGAAAGAAAGTCAATAAATCTGCATATCAGGGCATTCCAGTGTAAAATATTTAAACATCAGTGAAAAATAAGCATTCTAGCGGCAATGTATTAAATTTATAGTAATTCAAACCGGAAATGACAATTACAATGAAGCGAACTAGAACTATGCCTCATGAAATGTACTTAATTATAATCTCACCCATGTACTCTCTCCACGTGTATGGTAACTCATGGTCTCACTGGTACTTCACTACTATAATAAATGAATAAAAGTTAAAACATGTTATATAAATGCAAAATAAAAGAATGTATCAATCTGCATCAAAACACGATGTTTGTTGTCGAAATGGTGCACGGTGCATCTCCCACACACGGCGAACGATAAGAACATTACCTGCCGTAAACAAACACCGATAAGCGTCAATAGTCGAAGTTATTTGAACACAGTGCTAGTTGGCAATGTCGGCAATGCTAGAAACGCTTAGATTTTAATTTGAATTTAATAAAAGATGCAAAACGTTCATATGAATTTACTGTATTAATTAGGTTTTGGTGATCGTATTATTTGCAACAGGAGGCGCAATACTGGCAGCGGCCATGCGATGCGCCTGAAAGGGGAAATTACATGCACGGTGAACGCGACGTTATATCGGATACCGACAGGCGCATAGAACGGAAAACTGGGGTCTCAATTACATTTATTATTCTAACTTTAAATTAAGTCCAATGCTATTTACGCAAGTGCAGAATAAAAATAAATACCACTCTTACCAATTGAAGATGGCCGACGCCACTTCACAACAAGTAAACAACATAGCCGCGATACATTTACGCGCAAATAATAAAATAACAATACTAAAGTTGTCGCTAAACAATAGGTCAATTGATGGATCGAATATAATCTGAATTGCAGTAGAACCGGATAAACAATAGAGTCGCGCAAAATGTCCGGATCAACCAGCGACCGGCACAAACTGGCCGCAAGCCGCATAAGCAAACGACGAGGAAGCCGGCGATAAGAAAACAGGTGCGCAAAGCCGGCGCGTCACACGCGACCTTATGCGTGAATTGCAATAGATGCGCAACTGAGTGGCGCGTCGTTGGTACGACCTGGCGCGCGAAATTGCATCAGCCATCTTCTGGGATCAAAACTAAACTAAGATGGCAACATGCGGCGAGGTGCTGGCAAACGTGACGACACGGCAATGTGATAAGAAAGTATATTGTGTTCCAACAAAAGGACAAATGCTTTATTTTACATTTTTAGTCCATTCTAATAAGCATCTATAAAATGATACAGTGGTTTCTGAAATATAGACAGTATAATAAAATTAAAAATTCGATTCGCGTACTCTTGATATTTATTCTCTGATATTCTGATATTTAATTGAACATTCATCGTTTTTCCTTCACCAGGGAACATATATAATACTTTGAACTGTAATCATCTGTTGCTGATAATAAAAATGCATTAGAATTTATAAAATTCAGCTAGTTATATTCATGAAAGAATGTGAAGCTAAGGTTTATTTACGATCCCAATATAATAAACAGCAACGGTGCGTTTTGATTCCACGAAATAAAGATTCGATACCTGCAGGTAAACAAACTTATCTCTTTGCGCTAAAATCGCGTGATTCACACCGCACGGTAAAACCCACTACCGCCAACAAATGCTAAATATTTTAATGCAAAACCGTAAATCTTAGCGCCATCTAACCTTTGAAAATATTAATCAACTACAAAACACGTTTATCAAATATGCAACAAAAATATGCAAAAAAGTCAATACATATCGGGAAATGAGGTAAATAAATTTCACCACAGGGAGATACAGAATTCAAATTCCGCATCAGGGAAAAAAATGATTTCAAACCTATTGTGACACCGCGTTCGAGGCCATATTCAATCATTTCATTTTATTCAATCGCGAATATCTCGCAAACTAAAAGAGATAAAAAGGTACAAATTGCAGAGATTATTCTACGGACCATTCTATAATGATAGGCTAAACCAACCGGTGGTAAAATGGCAAATAATTATATTTCCTACAGTAAAGGTCGAAAACGCGACCAAAAGTGCTAAAAGTGACATTTTGCAATTTTGCCCATTTTATTCAATCGCGAATAAATATCTCGTAAACCAACAGAGATAAATACAGACCTGGATCGCAGCGTCTTATTCCGGACCAATCTCATCAGATAGGATAGCTAAAAAGGGAAACCGAGAGATAAATTTTAAGTCTTGCGAAAAATTCGCTAAGGGGTGTTTGATACTTTTTCTTCGACGATTTTGCGTACCCATATCTTAAACTAAACGAGATAGCTGTACCAACGAATTATTGATTATGAAAGATTGAAAAATTCTCAATCAGGTAAAATATAAAATAATTATATTTCCTACAGTAAAGGTCGGAAAAACGGGGCGACTGTGCGCTAAAAGTGACATTTTCAATTTTGCCCATTTTATTCAATCGCGAATATCTCAAAACCAAAAGAGATAAATAAGATCTGATCGCAGCGTTCAATCTACGAATCCAATCTCTATCAGATATAGATGCCGCGGAAATCTGAGAGATGTTCTAAGTTCAGAAAAAATTAAGCGGCGGGGGTGTTTGATACTTTTTTCGACGATTTTCAAAAATTCATATCTCTTAAACTAAAAGAGATAGCTACCAAATCTGTTGATTATGAAAGATTGGAAAATCTCAATCAGGTAAAAATATAAAATAATTATATTTCCTACAGTAAAAGGTCGAAAAACGCGACTAAAAGTGCTAAAAAGTGACATTTTGCAATTTTTGCCCATTTTATTCAATCGCGAATATCTCGTAAACTAAAAGAGATAAATAAGATCTGATCGCAGCGTCTTAATCTACGGACCAATCTCTATCAGATAGGATAGTTAAAAGGGAAATCTGAGAAATACAATTTTAAGTCTTAAGAAAAAATTGCCAAGGGGGGGTGCTTGATACTTTTTTTCGACGATTTTCAAAAATTCATATCTCTTAAACTAAAAGAGATAGCTACCAACGAATTGTTGATTATGAAAGATTGGAAAATTCTCAATCAGGTAAAAATATAAAATAATTATATTTCCTACAGTAAGAGGTCAAAAATCGCCACTAAAAGTGCTAAAAAGTGACATTTCTCAATTTTTGCCCATTTTATTCAAACGCGAATATCTCGTAAACTAAAAGAGATATTTAAGATCTGATAGCAGCGTCTTAATCTACGGACCAATCTCTATCAGATAGGATAGTTAAAAGGGAAATCTGAAATCTATAAAATCTATAAAATCTATAAAATAATTATATTTCTAACAGTAAGAGGTCAAAAATCGCCACTAAAAGTGCTAAAAAGTGACATTTCTCAATTTTTGTCCATTTTATTCAAACGCGAATATCTCGTAAACTATAAGAGATTAATAGGATCTGATCGCAGCATCTTTGTTATTGCAAAAATCAAGGTATGGTGTCGGTAGAAGTGTATAAGAAAAAGTATTGAACTAGTGCATGCTGTACCTCAGCCAAACAAAAAATATCGCAACATTTCATGATGCGACTACCTGCTGCCCGAACGCGTAAAGCCGGCGCAAGGATGGCCCGCGACCTTGTGTACAAACTGCAATATATGATACATGCAATTTAAACAAACATTAGCAGCAAAGCGAGACGAGCGAGGATGGCAACGACCGACAACACACGGCAAGTTGGGCGTAGCTATTCGCACGGCCATAAAAAATCAAAACAAACACAATTCTCGTGTCGAGTGCCAACGTTTTGCTGATAAATATAGAAATAAACAATAAAAGTCAATTTTATAATTTTTAGTCCACGCTAGTGCCATCTATAAATGATTCAGGTAGTAGTCCCACGATTAAGATTAAGTATTAAAATTGATGAAAAAATTAAATTATATTTATGCAACTAAAAATTCTTATGACAAAAGATTGACCGATGTTACATCAAATATTTGCGAGATATTAAGTCTAAAGTCAATTCTTACTAAAGTAAAAACCTCCAAAACGGTTTAATGAAGAAAATTGGTGAGCTGCGACTGCGATCAAATTAATAAACAAGTAAACTTAATTACCTTTCTTTCGATGTGTGTTGTGACCATTCCAGTACAGCCCTTTGAGCTGGTTAACACCTAAATGAAACAAAAAATAAAACAAATCAGACAAAACATTTAAAAACATTCAAATTCCTTGTATTAGTATTCAAACAAAGTTCTCTGATATTCAGATAATCTAATGACAGCTTGTTGATGTTTAAATGAAGCCATGAAGCGATAAATTTGACTTACCGGGGTCAAATGAAGATACTACATCTTCGAAAACGGCGATGATAAAGTCCAAAGTGTGTATGCCAAATTTTCGTTTCGCAAAATCTTGACAATAACATCGATGTTGGAATAGTGAAGACATAAAACGGATAAATTACGGTACGTTTTAGTTTAACGGAAAACTAAGTAAAAACGGCGTTGTTTATATTGTAAAAGCGCGAAATTATGAATAACACGACAAGCAACGCACTACCAACGACGGACGAATTCATACTGACGTGCGAAAATAGCGTGGATGCCAAGCTGCTCGCGGCGAACTGTCATCTGTCATGAACTCCTATGGAAGTACACGTTTCAAAATTTAAAGGTTATTTGCGGCGACGTTTGTGGGATATTCCAGAAATCTGAAAACTAGAATATTGCAAAAGTACTGAGCCCATCTACCATTGGATTAGATATTTGCATTACTATGGTAAATTATATATGTCTTTCTTTTTACAAATCATAATCATAGTTAATAGTATGCTTGAATTTAATTTGTAATTTAATCTTGGGTAACTTGACAATATGTTAAAATAGGCTTCCAGTGAAAGAAAAGGTACTTTCAAAGTGGAGTTCCTCCAAAAGATTGAGGAGGATGTTCAAGAAAAGTGGCGAAAAGACAAAATCTATGAAGAAGATGCACCAAAAACACCCTGCAAGTCAAAGGATGAGAAATTTCTTTGCACTTTTCCATTTCCTTACATGAATGGTAGACTGCATCTTGGGCATACATTTTCTCTATCAAAATGTGAGTTTGCTGTAAGATATCAACGCCTTTTGGGCAAGAAAGTTCTCTTTCCATTCGGTTTCCATGCTACTGGAATGCCAATTAAAGCCTGTGCTGATAAGTTGAAGAGGGAAATGGAGTTGTATGGTACACCTCCCAACTTCCCTGATGATGATGAAGTGGTGAAGAAAGCGGAGGAGAAGGATGTCATACCAAAGGATAAGAGCAAGGGTAAAAAAAGTAAGGCTGTTGCAAAGGCAGGCTCAGCTAAATACCAGTGGCAAATTATGCAAAGTTTGGGAATGGATGACAGTGAGATTGCTAAGTTTGCTGATGCAAACCATTGGTTGGAGTATTTTCCGCCTTTGGCTGTACAGGATTTGAACAGTATTGGAATCCATGTGGATTGGAGGAGGACCTTCATCACTACTGATGCCAATCCTTTCTTTGATTCCTTTGTTAGGTGGCAGTTTATTCGACTTAAGGAAAGAAACAAGGTAAACTTCTAACAATTAATAATAGTATACTTAATATACCATTATATAACACTGATTGTGGTTGAATTAGGTTCAATATGGAAAAAGATACACAATCTACAGTCCCAAGGATGGCCAACCCTGTATGGACCACGATCGTTCCACTGGAGAGGGTGTCGGACCACAGGAATATACTTTGATCAAAATGTCCATGCAGAAACCCTATCCGGCAAAATTGGCTAAACTTCAGAATAAACAGATCTACCTGGTTGCAGCTACCTTGCGTCCGGAAACAATGTACGGTCAAACCAATTGCTGGATCCGCCCTGACATGAGATATATTGCTTTTGAAACCAAGTCGGGAGAAGTGTTCATTTGCTCGGAACGGTCGGCAAGAAACATGTCGTTCCAAGAGATGACTAATGAGCAAGGAAAATATACAATTATCGTTGAACTCAAAGGCGAAGACATTCTAGGTTGCGCTCTTAAGGCACCATTGATAAAATATGATAAAATCTACGCTCTACCAATGTTAACTATCAAGGAAGACAAAGGCACTGGTGTCGTAACTAGTGTACCTTCGGATTCACCAGACGACTATGCTGCTTTGGTTGATTTAAAAAAGAAGCAACCATTTAGAGAAAAGTACGGCATTAAAGATGAGATGGTTCTGCCCTACGAGCCAGTTCCTATTATTGAAGTTCCGGAATTTGGTAATTTGTCCGCTGTAGTCGCTTATGACAAACTGAAAATTCAAAGTCAGAACGATAAAGATAAATTGTTGGAAGCTAAGGAAATGGTGTACTTGAAAGGGTTTTATGATGGAGTGATGTTGGTTGGAGAATACAAAGGCAAGAAGATTAAGGACGTCAAGAAAGCTTTACAAAAGGCTTTGATTGATAAGAACGAAGCAGTCATCTATTACGAACCGGAGAAGACAATCATCTCCCGGTCGGCCGATGAATGCGTGGTTGCACTCTGTGATCAATGGTATTTGGACTATGGAGAGGAGAAATGGAAGAGTCAAGCTGAGAAATGTCTTGCAGAAATGAATGTCTACCACGATGAAGTGCGCAAAAACTTCGTGGCATCTCTCGACTGGTTGCACGAATATGCCTGTTCGAGGACGTATGGTTTAGGTACCAAGTTGCCTTGGGATGAAAAGTGGCTCATCGAATCACTATCAGATTCCACTATCTACAATGCGTACTACACTATCTCCCACTTCTTGCAAGGAAATTCGTTTAAAGGTGACAAACCTAACGCACTTGGCATCAACGCCAAAGATTTAACACCGGAAGTTTGGGATTATATCTTCTTCAAAACCAAACCATATCCCAAATGTAACATTAAAAAGGAGACTCTGGATGTGATGAAAGCCGAATTTGAGTACTGGTATCCTGTGAATCTGCGAGTCTCTGGAAAAGATTTGATTCAGAATCATTTGACTTACTATATTTATAACCATTGTGCTATGTGGCCGGAAGACGAGGGCAAATGGCCGAAAGGTATACGCGCAAATGGCCACTTGTTGTTAAACTCTGCCAAAATGTCAAAGTCTGATGGTAACTTCATGACGCTGAGCGAAGCTGTGAAGAAATTCAGCGCCGATGGCATGCGATTATGTCTTGCTGATGCTGGTGATTCTGTAGAAGATGCTAACTTTGTCGAGAGCATGGCCGATGCCGGCATACTTCGCTTATATACTTTTATCGAATGGGTGAAGGAAATGCTTGCTAATAAATCGACGTTCCGCAAAGGCAAGGCTGATACTTTCAATGATGTTGTTTTCCAGAGTGAAATTAACTTAAAAATCAAAGAGACAGCTGATAATTATTTGAAGATGTTGTTCAAGGAGGCTCTGAGGACTGGTTTCTTTGAGTTGCAAGCAGTCAGAGATAAATATTTGAATTTGTCTGCCATTGATGGACTACATCATGATTTGATCTTTCAATTTATCGAGGTGCAGGCAATTCTATTATCTCCTATTTGCCCACATATCACGGAACATGTCTGGAGTTTGTTGGGCAAAAAGGGAAGCATTGTAAATGCCCGCTGGCCGAAAGTAGGAGCAATCGATGAAGTAAAGATTAAAGCGTCTGAATATCTAATGGAAGCTGCACATTCGTTCCGCATTTATCTCAAGACTTACATGCAAGGTGTTAAACCGAGTAAGCAGAATCCCAAACCAGCTGCGATTGAAAAACCAAACGTGGTGGAAATTTGGGTCGCGAAAACTTTCCCTCAATGGCAGAGTTGCATCCTTTCCACACTCAAAGAATTGTACGACAAGAACAAGGGAGTGTTACCTGATAACAAGCAATTATCTGTTGAATTGGCTAAAAAAGATGACCTTAAGAAGTACATGAAAAGGGTGATGCCTTTTGTGCAAGCTACCAGGGAAAAATTAGAACAGATTGGACCTAAAGCACTTGCCTTAACTTTGGAGTATGATGAAGCAGATGTTTTAAAGAATAACAGTGTCTATTTGGCAAATACGCTGGATGTTGACGAAGTTAGTGTGAGATTTACTGATGAGCCGGGCGCCAGTGAGAAAATGAAGGAGTGTTGCCCCGGACAACCATTTGTGCTCTTCAGTACTAAACCTGGCGTGAAAATTAATTTGATTAATTCCGAGCCGCAAAATGGATTGTTCAATCAATGGGTGAAAATTTCCGATGGGGATACTTTGGAGAAGATTAAATCCAAGCTGATCAAGGAGGTGCGAGTCCTTAAAGGTAAGCATGTTTTAAGTCTTAAACAATGAAGTTTTCTTACTTGTAACACTTGAAGTCGTTGTTAATATAATTTTTTTTTCTTCTTAGAATCGTCGAATATTGAGTTTTGGCGTTTTGAAGATCCCATCAAAGGCCCGATGAGTATTCCAGTTTTCAATGCACCAACCAAAAACAAAGTCCAATTGAATCTTCAAGTGACCTTCAAGGTGGATGTGAACAAGAAGCAAGTTGCTCTACAAGAAAACGGCAAGACCCTGGTAATTGGGGACACATTGTTCTACATCTTAAAGTAAAAATGTAACAGTTAAACGGAAATGTATTATTCAAGTTTTTCGCTGAAAATTCAATTGAAATTCTCGTTTTCTTTACATCTATAGTAAACGTTTGTTCATTTCATGATAAAAAAGACGTCATAAAAAATAAAGAAGTTTTTTTTTTAAATTTAAAATAAAAAAGGAGAATTTATATTACACATTAATTATGCATTATGAAGTAACATAACTATGTACAAGCCTTAAAAGTGAACAGATGATGTTTGTAGAGGTATTCATACCTGATGCCGATGCATTTGCAATCATTTTCTTCTTGTAATCTTTAGGATCGAAAATTGCATGAAGTCAAATATTTTCAATAAATTTAGGTTTCCTTCCCGGCGAATTAAAGTAAAGTGCACGTGTCTTCAGTTTTCGGGAGCATTACCCTCGAATGTGCTATTTAGAATTTCAACAGTTAACGAATTCTGTGCCAATCCACATTTACATTAAACCTGGATAAAACCAAACTGAGTGATAATACAAAAATAATACATGAAATTACACATGTAAAAATGCTAAGAATTCATTCGTTCTCGCGATCTCCTCATTCTGAACTTGCCTTAAACAATCAAATAAGTTACATATTATTTACAAACTCACAGTATACTGATCAGTGTGTTGTATTGTGTATCGTGTGTATGTATGTGGGTGAATGTTGTATGCGTGTGTCGCCCGGCCTAGGAGAATAACGCGATTGGCTGCTAATGTTAGGTGTTGCTAGTGGACGGTATGTCGATCGTGTGGCTCTCGTTGCCGAAGATGAGCCGCAACCGCTTCATGGGCGGATGCAATTTCGGCACCGCCGCCGCCGCCGCTGCCTCTTCCTTGAGGCGGCGTTCGCGCTTGCGGTCTTTGGATTTGTGCCGCTTTTTCCGATGCGAATACGGCGTGGTGTAAGCCTCCACACCCTCAACACGCAGCACCTCGTACTCAGGCTCAAAATTGTCCTCACTCATGCTATTGCCTGATTCTATCACCTCGTCAAGCATCGGCGAGCGTTTCATACGTAGAGTCAACTTCAACCGGCCGCACTTTTCGGGCGTGCGCTCCGGATGGTGTTTTACAGCCGACGTGGGTGTGCTGTTGATTACCATCGGCGGCGCATTCGCCGGTAGGTGTCGTTCTGGAGTACCTGCATTCCGCTTCGCAATGGCAGTTGGTTTGTCGTGGTCAGCCTTGTTTCTCATTTCAATACCGTCTTTGTCAGAGTCACTTTTTATCACAATTTCACTAGATTTACTACTACAGTGGGTGGTGTGTCGGTGGGACGCAGTGTGTTTATCCTCGTCGTTGAACTCGTACACATCTTTATTGCTATGATCAGTAGAGGCAACCGGCGAGCTCACTTCATCTTGGCTCAGTTTCACGCTCGTGCGACTGGAATTTCGCGTTTGGCGTTTTGCACCAACCGGCAAGAATTTTGAGACCTCAGATTCAATCCCGTTTAGTTCTTCTTTATCGTCTTTATGACTTCGAAGTGCACGGCCAAAAGAAATGCTCTGATCTGTATAAAAACAGAAAATTTGGTGTGAAATGAACAAAACATTCTGAAAACACACTAAAAACCTACCTAGAATTGTGCTAGCTGAAGGAACACCTTTTCCACTCTCATGAGAGTCGTTGAACTTTTTGTTCTGCTGTGTGGCATCGCTCACAGGATCATTATCACTATAGGTAGCGCTCGTACTGCTCGTATTGCTCTGCAAATCGTCCAGCAAATTCGCCCGCGACATCTGCAACTTTTCCTGATAGGCAAGCCGCGCATTGCGCTTTTGTAATCGCGACGCCCTCGTATTAACGCTATTGCTAATATTGTTATTGATATTCTTAACGCCATTGACGACTTTCTTTTCGACATTCGTCGCCTCTACAGTCTCAGTAGCACTACCTGAATTTGCACTTCCCGTACTACCTGAACTACTGCGCCGTTGAAACTCACCAACATCGGAAAAATTACATCCCTGTGCAATCAACAGTTCCGCATCGTATTTTGTCAAACCCTTCTGTCGCAACTCCTTGATACTAAGAGGCGCAATAATATTTACATCCACTTTTTCATCACGTTCGATTTCCTCCGGTTGCTTTTCCACAGTATTATCATTCGTCAAGTCGCTGCATCCGTTCTCTATCGTTTTTCCTGCGATTTCTGCTTAGTACGATTTATTCGGTTATCGGTTTCGCGCAATCGATATCCGTTCTCCTCTTTTTTCTCGGCGTGTTTCGCTGCAAACGCACCAGTGCCCCTACGTTCGCAAGTCTCACACTCGCAATAGCAGTTTTTGTCTCCGAAGAAATCTTCGCCATAAAAGCAAGTGATTTCTTCGCCAACTTCAATGTCCCGCAGTACCTTTACACAAGCCGTGTCTCGGCCGGTTGCAACAAACTTACAATTCGCCCGGCAGTCATGATTGATATATGCAGCAGGCCCCAGCCACAGTTGCGCGCAGTTTTTCCGACAGCTGTACATCACAGAAAAGTCGTTCTTACCGGGGTTGAGCAGCATGCTTTCCTCCGCCTCAGTCAGTTCCGCGATGCAACCAACCAGGCATTCAATTTTATCATGCTTGTTCCATTTCTTCGTCGAGGATATTTTCGCACCTTTTTGACCTTCCAGTGAGTAACGGAAACATGGTTCTATCACAAAACCAGATTCTTTATCAAATACTCGTAAATATCGATAAATCTGTAAGAATTATTAATGCCATCATTAAACAAATTAAAAAATTGAACTAAGTTGAGTAATATAGGCAACCACAATCGCAAGTACTAAGGGCGATTGATGAAAATGATTGATTTTAGTGACTTACATGTTCTTCTAATCGTTTTTTCTCGTTTTTGGCCTTCGCACGCGGCATCCACTCGCCCTTGGATATGCGCGCATAAGCTTTCTCATAGTTCTGCTCTTTGATGAACTCAGCCACAATGCCTTTCAATTCTGCATTGTTGATACGCAGCGTCTTATTACGGATGTTCATCTTATGCGTGGTGAAGCCAAGATGCGGGTCCAGGACAAGTGAGGTCGCAAGGTCGTCATTTTCTGACAGCTCCTTGGGATTCATCCCCGCGGGCTGCATTTTCGTCGTCAGCGGTCGCGATTGTACATCAACAACCATTCTGATTACTGCAATATCAGAAAAGCCAAGGACATTGGTTCAAAATTAATTTCTTCCAAAATGAAAATCTTGATCTTAACCTAGGTAAACATTATTCGAGGTTATGGGCGAAGAATTAAACAAAGACAGGAGAAAAAAATCATCCCGACTTGTCCCGCACGAATGACAATCCTAAGGGCACTCCCACCAGCACGTACGCAACTCTAATTGAAGTCGCACGCGAACTTAATTGATCAAGTCGACGGCGGCGGCTTCCAGCGGCCGCAATTCGCAAAAATCACGAATCGCCTAGACATCGCTTACTCGCATAGGAAGGATCGTTAAGGTGCCATTGAACCGACTGCTGGAAGCTGCCGCCTGAGCCGCCCCCACATTCAGCTATGATTGGCAGGCGGACGACAGATTAATATATATAGCACACATTACCACTGCTTGACGATCCAACGGCCACAATATCCACATTATTCGAAAACCAGGCCCTGGTCAGCGGGTACGCGGAGCGAAGTGACGCTTGAAATCAATCATGGCAGGAGCGCGACGGCATCGCAGCGACGCAAGAGCTGAACAATGTAGCTCTCAGGCGAGCGGCCGACAGCGATCACACAAAGTGCGCATCGACGGCCCAGTCGCGGTGGGCCAGCGTGCGGCGGCGGTTGCGTTACGGACGATTTAGCGAATTTAATTAAAAGCCAACGGCTCGCTACATCCGACTCGGCGTTTGACAGTCGCTCGTGTACCGCTTAGTACAGAACACAACCATGTTTGTTGGGTGCGCTGCAATCGTCGATAACTAGCGAATGTGCGGTGTTGCCACGTTGACCTACCTCAACAAAATCAAACAAACTTTATAAAATTCTATCTTGAATTTCTTGTAATTATCAAAATTACGTTTCAATGGGTCTATTCTAAATTGCTATGTTAATATTAATTATAGATTATAGAATTAATCCCTTTTTATCAACGTAAATTTCTAAATAATTACAAAATATGGCCGCCAAACATGCATTATATGCGCAATAATTATAATTCAAATAACGACGCAATCAAGTTCACCACATTTAGGTAACTCCTCAATTGTGGCCACCATAGATTTCGTCATGTAAGTCATTGTACCATATCCACCACTTGGTGCACTATCATAAAAATGTTGACAAATGAATGCGGCGCCTCCACATACCAAGCCGCCTCTTGTTGATGTTTCACGCTCGTGTTTTGGCTTTGCACAGCAAAGGGTTGCATCGCCATCACAATTTATCTGAAATAAATAATTATACAATGATTTAAACAACTGAAAAACTCACTTGATCATTGAGGAAAATCTCATTCGCTGCGTGAACAATCTGTTCAATTTGTATCACACCTCCCAAGGACTTCACTACATTATATTCCGAAACTAACGTGAGCACCATAAGTGCCTCTACTACCAATTGCCGATATTCTGGTTGGGGCACTGAGTTTAATACTGTTTCAAACGCCAGTGCGAATTTAAGCTCTCCAGGCGTCATTTCTTGTGTGAGAGTTTGCGGTAAAACATGGCCGCCAATATCAATTCCCTGGCACTGTAATAAAACAAAGTTTAAGGAAATAAATAAATAAATATCTGGATATGAATACAGCGCACCTTTTCGAGTATTCCCCAAACTCTAGGATAAAAATCGTGTGGCACTCGATTCAAAGCGCCATCTAATCTCCTCCGTCTGAGCCATTGTCCTTGTTTATCAGGCTCAATGGTTTCCTCATGCACGCCAAGGTCTAAACCAATATGACTTCTCTAATATACAAAATATATTAAAGCATTAAAATTAAAATTAAAATCTGCAAATTTAATACTCTTACCTTACTTATCCTACTCGACTTACTACTAACAATCGAAAAATTCCCTCTGCCCACACTACTGATAGCAAACTCTTTGCCACTTAGGATGTGATGCAGCAAATTCTTCATCTCGAACGGGCTAAGGTTGAGTAAATGCTCCGAGGCATCCTCCCCATCGCAGACGAGAGTTCTCGACAGTTCAGTTGCCATCACTTGAATAATCAACCCAACGCGCAATCGCAGCATTTCCCTGAATAATTGTGGCTCAGTGCGGATGAACATAGCGAGATAAACCAACAATTCGTGGGTCAACATTGCAGTCGAGTCATCTTCGCCATAAGCTTCACGAATTAAAGAGCGCAGTTCGCTTTCCGGCAGCGGGGCACTAATTGTGTGCTCGTTATTAGGCGGCATGCCAACGGTGATTTGTTTTTGTCGCACGAGTAAATCAGTAACGGCTTTTGCTAAATCTTCAACTCGTTTTCCCAACATTCCTTTAAATATTAATCATAATTCTACATTTTCAAGTTTATGCTTATTATGAGTATTTACCTGCAGTATGTCGTACAAGTCCCCATAACTTTTGCTGACAAGCTTTTTCATACAATCCTTTGAGCAAATCCCTTAAAGTAACAACCTTACCATATTCCAACATGCCTGTATTGTGGTCTAATCCTTTCTGATCGACCAAATATTGCAAAATATCGCCTTGCTCGTCCAAAGACTCTGACTCACGTAACATGGCGAATAATTCATCAACCTCTGTTTCAGCGTACTGCGTCTCCGAAGGACTTCGATGTCTACCAATCACAATATTAGGCACATCTGGTCTTAACAATTTCGGGCGCACATTAATGGGTGATGGAGATCTGGCTCGAGAATCTGTTTGATCTGTACTCAAGCCTGATCTATCTGCACCTACTGTAAGACTCCCAGCTATACAAATATCAAACAAAATAATTTTCATTACAAATCTTGTTTATAATAACTTACATTCCATGACATTTATTGACCTGGTGCGTTTTATAAGTCCTTTCACCGACATTTTGCGTTTTAAATGTCTTCCACGACGACTTGGATTCGTTACCAAGAGAAGGGACGTTTTATTAGAGAAGCATTTCATTAGGTGTTCCTCTAAATATTCGCCTACACGCGGATTTAACTCTAGAATAAAATATAATACAAAGAATGTCAAAACTAACTTAAACTACTTACTATCAGGCAATCCATCTTCATGACACCCCAGAAAACTCAAATTTGTAACACAACTTGTACTCAGAAAGTCGTTCAGGTTACCCAAAGTCACTCTAGTACCATTGATGTATCCCGATTTTAATTTCTTCATTGTTGTTATCAATGCTAAAGGTATTTTACCCTGATCTAAACAAAATAAGTAATATTTAATGTTTAACATTAAAAAAATACACACAAATAAACATGCAATAATTAATAAATAACAAATGAGACAATTGTTTGAAATTGAAGAAATGAGTGTGGATTACCCGAGTTATCCATTGTGATGACAACGGTAATGGTAGGACGACCGAGCATGTTACGCCAATTGTTTTTCAAGAACGACAGATTCGTGGTGAACTTGTCGATGAGCAAATCAGGATCGAAGTTCGTGTAATGCTCGCCCATGTCAAATTTCTGCATGCAATAACACCACAACATTTAATTTTTGTTTCCAAAACGTCTCGTCCCAACATTACATATAAATATATAGAAAAATTGCATGCAAACTTGATCAATACAATCAACAACTCTGCGACTTTGAACGTTTGTTTAGTGACATTGAAAACAACGTGATGTAATGGAGTTGGTACTGAATGTGAATATATACCTAAGTGAAGTGCTCTGAGAGCAATCGTAACGACGGGCCGACCTAACATATGCTGCCAGCTTGATTTCAAGAAATTGATCTCACTCTTGCATATATCAATCATAAGCTCGTAATCCGAAGCAATATAGTTACGCGACATGTCGGTAAACTATAGAAAAATCATAAAATTACTCCATTTGTTTTAGTAAACAAACACCGCAATAATTTCAAATTAATATTCTGTTGATGTTTATCAAAATCATTACCTGTGGTGTAAAAGCAAATATTTTATCTCCCATTGAATATAATTTACTTGTGCTTAATATTCCTACATCCCTGGATTTTCTGCCTGTGAGTCCCAACTTTTTATTCCTACCTGTTAGTAAATATCGAAATAATGCATGAATTTTAAATTTTAAAAAGTGTTTTACCCAAATACGTATAAAGATGTGATAAAACCCTTGCTGGTTGAACCTCAATCGGAGCAACCTCAGCAATAGTCTGCACTTTGATATCATGCTCAGCTAGTTTATCACGAATATCGTTGTCTTCTGCAAGGATGACCACTTGTACTACAACATCAGGTTTCTTCTCAGAGCAAAGTCGCCGATTTAATGGATCTAGTTCTCCAATGGCTAGAAATCCATCCTGTAGTAACTTTCCTAGGATGTAGAGGGACTGAGCCCAGAGGAAAGTTTTTGACCAAGTGGGACCCGGTCTTGTGAGCCTGGATCTTTATATTCCGCGGCCACCAAGTGTGATGGGACTGCATACAGCTCTGGTACTAGGTTAATTCCATCATCGGAACGTATCATAACCTAATTCAAAATGGATGATTTATATTAACTGTAAATTTTGTAGTTTTTACAGGAAAAGTAGCAAAAAACTTACATTTTCAAGTAGTTGTGTATACTTTATAGAAGATTCTTTATCTCCTTGAAACCAGAAGTCTATTATAAGATAACAAAAGAACAACGGCCATTCACATTCAATATTTTCAAAGATCCGCAACTCCCACGGCTCGTAATACAACCGGTTCGGATCCTCTTTGGGTGTTTTGTACCCATCCCTAAGAAATCTCTTACACCCATACCTTCCTTGCAACTTCCCGACAATATTCTCCCGAGTATGCGTTATTAATCCAGCATCATCAACAGCAAACGCCGGAAAACCAATGACTGACAATATCCCACTATCTGTTTCCTTGGAACTAGATTCCCTGGGCAGCATTGACTGCAACACTGCCTGACACTTCTGTGCTTCATCAGCCAGTACATGAATGACACTATAAGGCCCACCTCTAGCCCCAAACAGATCCAATTCATTCAATGCTTCCAGTGCTGCTTTGGCCATACCAATACTACTAGCATTCAACTCAAGCAATCCATGATTTGTCTTATCACCCCTCTCCCAAATTCCATAATCTGGTGTACAATAAGCACATTCTATATAGAAGACTAAGTTCTGTATGAATGCAACTTCATCTAGAGTGAAAATGATTTGTAATCCTGATGCTGTCATCTGAGCCAGAATCAACAAGTATAAACTGATGGCATCCATCTGCAGGTGCCCCATTCTTTGTCCCCCACAACAGTCTGACCATTTAATGAGGAGTATTTTGCATGCAGTGCATCTAGAGGATTCTGTGTAAGCTTGAATCTTTCTACCTTGTCCTTCTGCTGCATCATAGACATGAGCAAACCTCGCATCAGCTTGACACAGGATTGCTCCAATTCATAAGTTTTGGACCTGTCTTCATCTTGGTCAGCCATCTTCTTATATGACATTGATAAGCCCCACACAGAGAGTATACAGTAAACATTGTCGCGGATCCAGGCATGAGGGTTGTCTTGGTTTTGGGGAAACAGACCAGTGATTGAGTTTTGATGATTTAGTATTACCTTGTGGATGATGCGATGGTAGTAATCAAGACGAACGCTGGAATTACTCCGGCTACGCATTGTGACACTTTGATTAGCACTCAAATTGAAGAATTATTTGTTAAAATGTAAATATGTAAAGTTTTTCAATGTCAACTGAAAGTCAACTGAGGTTAACCTTACTTAACTATTGTTTACTTAGTTTTTTTGTCATTCTTTGGACACAACTTTTAGCAGTAACAAGATACATATTACTAAAATGAGTATTTCTACAAACAAGATTTGATTTTATATAATAGAACGTTTTTAGTGATTATTATTTAAATTACTTTCTTTGGTAGTAAATATATGCGGTGTTGCCAAGTCTCTCACACCCCACTTTACTTAAAACATAAGTAACGCATGGTGCGCAGATCCACGTGCGCACGCGCAGCTTTGTTTATACCAATCATCTGTTTCTTACTTACTTACTTGAGAGCGATTCAAACAACTTCATAATAAGCTACAAACATTTATAGACATCGAACTTGTTTTTAAAATTTACAAACTGAAATCAGGTTGTTCCCCAACCGCACTACAAGCGCAGGTAGAATTCATTTGCATGTTTATTTAGTGTTTCGTTTTCACATTATAAAAATATAGGAATATCGCTTACAAAATATTCGTAAGTAGGTAGCGATCGCAATCATTACAAACTAATAAATCAATTGCAATTGGGCACTTGTAAAATGTAAAAATAACATGTGTTTCATGGTTCATATAATTATATACATTGTTTTTACAACTTTAGTGATATGTATCTCGCTGAATATTTAAAATCAACTTGTCTCTGAGGTAAATTTTCTTGATATGACTTGTAAAATCATCGTATTATGGCAGTGATCGGTGTGGTTGTGTCGTCGTTTGGAAATGTGATACACAATAACATTAATACTAATAAAATTATGACATTTTAAGCACACTAGAATTATCATATGCCCATGCATATTAGGTACTTGCAATATATAAATCACATACGTTCTATATAAAATCAAATTCATTTTGCTTTTTGTTTTGTGCTGTATTTTGGAAGACACATTAAATTTAAACGTTTATATAATATAATCTGGTCAGTCTTTACTAAAATTATGTTTTTAAGTTTTTTTTTGTTGATTTTTTTGGAATTTTCTTGCCCAAGATGCGCGACCAAAGAATAAATTTGGTTTGTGGATTCAAGACGATGATCACTTCTAGCCGCCATCTTGTCCTAAGCTTCGTGCTAACCTAAATTAATTTCGGAACAATCCCGTTGTATGCTTTTATATGTTGCTTAGGAACAGAACTTCGCCTTTGTACATGACTATAATGCGTTATCGGTCCTCTAATTTCCTAATCTTACAAAACTATGCGTGAAACCATCTCGCAAATCCCGCAACGCCAAGTCACACCTCGAGTAATGCCAACAGATTAAGGAACATATGTACAAATATTTCTCTCTTGTGTTTGTGTGCGTTTGACTTGTGTTGCATTCTTCGCTCACTTACAGATTACTTTCACTTTAGGAAGCTGTTTAAGCGGGAGCTTCCTTTCCTATTTAAAGCGTAATTTATTGCCTTCCCCCGTCGCCACGCAATTTACAGTCGTGTTTGTGTCTTGAATGTTTTCGCAACGCACTTCTTAAGTTATTTACAAAGCACCCGATCATTCACATCGCGTTGTTCAATTCGCGCGTAAGACCTATGTATGTGTACCTTCTACGTTATGTACAATTATATAAAATATGTAGCTATAATAAAATTCTTCAAAAAAAAATTACAAACAAGACAACGCCTAACTAACTAGTTCGGTTATTTGGTTCAGAAATGCACGTCCCGCACATCCGTCGGCGTGCCGGCCGTCTCGTGTTCGACAAACTTGTCGGATGTGGTGGGCGGCGGCGTGAATTCATCGGGCCTGTGATGGACCTCTTCCTCCACCATCGGTTCGGTATTGTTCGCGTACACCATGCTCTCGACTTTTCGCAGGCATGTTCGCAGATAATCCTGCAAAAACAAACAAATACCAAATTAAATCCAGCGCCATTTTGAATCCCTACTAATATTATAAATGCGAAAGTCCTTATGTTTGTTACACTTTCACGCAAAAACTACTTAACCGATCATCATGAAAATTTGTGCACATATTCTTAGTGGTCCCCGAATGGTTATAGGCTACTTTTTATTTAATAAAAAAAATTATTTTTAAATAAAATAAAGAAATTGTTTAGCCAATAATACCTCCGCATCTGGCTATTTGACTACTTTAACGCCATCTAGCATTCCAGCAATGAAGCTCAAACCTAAGTACTATAGTACCATCACACTGTATTATCACACTGTATTACCGACAGCTACGTCAACATCAAATCCAATTGACTACACTATGGAGACTGTACACTATACTTCCATAGACTATACTTTCAGCCATTTTAAACTTCCCGCCATTCTACTTCATTGTTACTTCTTCTGTGACTACAGACGCGTACGGAAGCAACTTCATTATTTTAGATATTCGCGAGCGAAGCCGTGGGTTAAAGCTAGTATTACATAAGTTGACTTGTAAAGTCAACAGTGAACAGGTGTCCCACACATGTGTGTGGATTTCAGCCCAGACTGGATGAAAAAATGAGTCTGGACGGTTTTTTGTTGAAAGACAAATTTATGAATGAAACTGATATCTTGCGTCTCCAACAATAACATAAATAAGATTAGGCAAGGCAAGGAGATTGAAGTAATGTGCAAGAGATGTGTTCATTAACAACGCATCATAGGCCTCAACTCAAATTTCTGTCTGTATCGCGATTGAAGGTCCACGTTTGATTTTGAACTCTCACCCTTACACGTCCTGTTTAGATAAAACGCTATCGGAATCCAATCCACATGTAGAAACTTATTTTCAAGTCGAAATACAAATTAAGTAAGAGAATTTATATTTACCTGTTCGATGGAGGTGATGTCGTGAAGGAGTGTGAGAAGGCCGTCGACTGTCCTTCCGCTCCGCGTCCAGCCGAGCCCGATCAACGCCGAGGCTAGACAGGCGCAAGCAATCATACTCGCTGGATGACTCGAAAATTCGTATTCTGCAAAGAGGCCAAGTTATAGTCAAGGATGTGCGACATACGCATCTACGCATACAAATTACATTATTCATTCATTCCGTTCATTCATCCACAACACAATATAATAAATATTCTCCAACATTGGTTGCCTATTTTGAGTAGGGTACATTATAGGTTAGGAGGTCACATCGTGTGGGGTTAAACCCATTAAAGTTGCTTTCTCAGCATCAAGTTGAACGAACGAATCAATCCGGCCCCCAAATTGGCGAGATTAATTCGAGACGGCCGCAAATTGACATCGTGCATGAGAATCGCCAGCGGGGGGACACTTCGAAGAATCTCCGCACAAAGGAAGAACACACATGCGAGCCGAGCAGACATCCGCGGCATGCGCACATGCGTTCGGCGAATAAATAAAAATTTATATGTGTAACTCATTTATTGGCTGGGGTCTCTCAAAGCAATTATTGTCACAGCCACACAGTGCAGATGTTTGCACCCGTCTCCGGGAGTCGCGCAGCGTCACACGATATCAAACATCCTTTCGCAACTCGCGTGAATCAGTCCTATCAAAAAATATGAAAAGAAAAAAAATGTGTCGGATGCCTTTGACCCATTGGAAACACAAATATATTCAAAACGCTTTGGATTTGATAAGAGAATATATGCGAGTTGTACACGTGTGTAAGGAGTATCAGATGATAATGAATGTCGCACGCGGAGAGAAATATAAATCCACGGCTACCTCGGGATACAGAGTCGTGTCGGAATGCAGCTGATCAGCGGATAACGGCGTGTGGGAGTGTAGGCAACACAAAAAAAAAAGAAAAAAAATGAACCATTAATGAAGAACAGGGCAAAATTGAGGTTATGCGTATCGATAATGAAGGTTGGAAAGTATATAAGTAAACACTATGAAGAAATAAACTTCTTCTTCGCCGCAATGGACGATATGTTAATGACACAGATATAAAAAGACAAAGCGCAGACATGCCGCCGGAGTGGTTCGAGTGGTCCTCGCGGAGGCTGTGTGTGCGGGCTGTGTGAAATGCGAATTCGATGTTGAAGATATTAAGGCGACCGCGGCCGAAAACGAGAGTGAGCGAGCCTTTGCAGACCTTGAAGAAGAAATTAAAGAGCCATTCATCTTTTAAGCCGCACACCGCAATGCACACATAAAAGTCTCGAGCGCTCTCCGCGAAATAACTGGTTGTTGCCACAAGCAACCAGAAGAATCAAGAAGATAATGAGAAACCGGCGAGATTTCTGGTATCGGTCTGTATGTATACATAAAACAAGCGAGTGCGTGAAGCGCAGAAACCGATCATGCGAAGGCCGCTGCAGCGAATACGCCACCTTCGAAGCGCGCCTCCGACACTTCGCATAGCTTCGCGAGGCACCCTCATTAATTATACGACGCCGCATAACTCTCGAAGATCAAACGAGGCTCTCTCTGCGCTTGATTGGCATCTCACCCACACATAACAACATCCACCCGTCATAACCCTAGACAACTGGAATGTAAATTCAATTTACCTCTGGCCCATAAGGAGATCAGCGTTTGTGCGTGGCTATTCACTCGCTGGTATTGACTGCTTTCGATGGGTATCCTCCGCAGCAAGTGGCTGAGGAAGTCTAGTGGTGTTACGGCGGCAACGTCCCATTTTAATTTGCTAAGTGTCAATTTTTCCCAATCCTGTAAAAGAATTAAAAAATTAAAATTTTGAATGTATTTTCTTGATAGGAAGAAAATGAAGGTTGTTTTGTATGCCCTGGAGGTACCCATGGAATGCCCATTAATGCTGGTTCAAAAAATTGTGCAAATCGCAATGAAAAAATGAAGAAATTAAAGAAAAATTGAAACGCGATGAAAAAAATAAAATAATAAAGTAGTGCCCTGGTGGCATGGTTTTTACAGCCGCGAATTCCACCGTCTGCGGCGCTCGTCAAGTTGTTCGCATTAAAGCGTTTCATTGACGAGTAAACCGGCATCGGCACCAGCTGAGCGCATGTTTTCTTCTTCTTCTTCTTGCATTCGATTTTAATGCGCGCGAGAGCAAGTGACACATTCCACAAATGACAAATTGACAACTCCATTCCCACGGCCGTCCTCAAGCGCGACTTGCTAAAACAAACTTCCAGCGCCAAGTTTTCATGCGTAAAAAGTAAACATTACCAACTGTTTTCCAGTCATTAGTACACTGAGCACACAGGTACACTAAAGCCATCTTTGTACAGATAATTACATCAAATAGTCTTTTAAGGTTTAACGAATATCAAATGAAACAACTCTGCATTTAATTCAAGCACTTATCAATAATCAGGTATCAGGGATGACAATAAAAGTGACTTTTTATCAAATAATTTCCTTCACTTTGTGTTTACACCAAAAAACCAGCGGCATGCTTTGGAATCTCATTCAGTGGAGTTCCGAGAAGGTGCAATCCGAATTCTACCTGTTACCGGTAATCCCTTTAAATATGTGCCACGTCGTCGCATGGGACAACGATCTCAGGTATACTGGAATTTTTCCCGAGCGCGATGACAGGTAGAGTTCCTCTACCAACCAAAATAATTAACTAGAAGATACTGAAATGTTGGGCGTTTGCCAAAACACAATCTATACACACGCTAATGGACGTAATAATCGAATGTTACATTACGTGCGAATTTTTATGTCGAGTTCAACGCACGATATGAATAAACCGCATAATTAGCACATTATAAATAATAAGATAAACAAAAATTTGTCCAGTAGTCCAGAAAAATTATTCAATTCAACGTAGCGAGTGAAAAATAAAAAAAAAATTAATTTTTGAAAAGTCAGCTGTTGTGAGGGCTGAAAATCGTCTGATAATGTTCATTTATCAATGAAAGATATTTCCATTGCTGGTAATAGATGTGTTGAGGCGAGCTGGCTGGGTGATAAAAGGCGTCGAGGATATCTCTGGCTCGCGGGTCAGTTCGCTCAGCTGTCTTTGACATTTCGTAGACGTGATAAGGGCTTTTTTCGGCGCGCGTGTAAACACACATAAATAGATCGCCGATCGTCCATTCATGAATGAGCTAATTATCGTCAGCGAAACACATTAAGTGAGTTATCAACATGTTTTTGCAACAATGTTTCTAATTTGAGCGAATTTCGGTGAGTGGTGTAACATTTGCACCCGGAACATTTATCGTTCTCGTGATAGCTCAGCAATTACAGGCTGAAATTGGATTTTTTGTGTACTCAATTGTTTCTTATTGCGTTCCACCAGCCGTTGGAATATCTTTATCTTAATCGGCGCGAGCAAACAGGAAATCTCAATTTCCTATACGAGTGTGTTAGCAGAGCTTTTTCTAATCACTGAAAATTTTGTGAGTTATATTATGCTGCACCTTTTGCATGGCATAGAAATGCGGGCCCTAAAAAATTATGAAAACAATACAATATCAACGTGTGGATAAGCTTTTACGAATACCAGGAAGTCCCAGTCCCTCCATTGCCGATAATTGCCTGAACAGGATGTTCTCCACATTTACAAAGCGTTAAAAAGCTCACTTACGTATTAAAACGCGTGAAACTAGTTTCATCAAACATTCAGTATCGTAGTCCCTTTAAATATTAAAAACGACGGTGTTGTTTACCATTTGATACCCGTGCACACGAAGAACAAAAGGCAAGAAGTTGGTCACGAAGAAGAAGTTGATAAGATTGTTTCGGACGATGCCCGCGTCGAGATTAGCCTCGGAAACTAATAAATATGCGCAATCGGGCCGTAATAAATTGCCTGTGAAGCAATAAATAAAAAGTGTCGGAAGAGATTGCGGTCACTGTTGATAGGGAAATCAATTTTCCATAAGACCCTGTGTATGAATTTAAAAGGCGCAGTTTATTTGTTTGGCTTGATTAGAGTACCACCAAGAAATTACACACGTGCGCTTCCAACAACGCAAGCTCTAATGAGCTTAAATAAATAATTATGCAACTGTGCTTCATGGGTAAATAAATTAATCAAAAACTCAAACATTGCATGGGCATTCCAGGTCGTTACACTGACAAAAATTTAAAAGGTTTTTAATAACACGTGCCTGAAATCTTTCACCTTAGTTCTAAATAGTTGAAAATTGAGGTTATGTCTGACTTACCCAGAGTTCCTGTCGTGTAATGCTGTTATCCGTATAGAAAACTAATGTATCCGCCAACAGGGGTTTGGGTTCTCGGAGTTTCGAAGCGATGAGCATGCTGCATGTGCCTAGAAGTTGTAGTTGATTCTTTCGAATGTTGCACGTAGCTAGGAAACGGTCCATCAGGTTCACCGCCAGCGTGAACACTTCATGCTGGCACTTTTGGTCTTCACACACCTGTAAAACAAATCACATCAAATTACTGAATATTTTCTCGGCAGTTACATGAATGTGTGTTAGTCACCACGTCACCAGCGTGGTTTTTTATCTATGCGCGCAAGGACAACAGCATCCGAGAGGCACCAGCTGGGCCGAAAAAAAATTTGCTGCATGTGTAAGGCGAGAACGTGATCGTCAAAATCCGCCTGTTAACTTAAATTCGCAAGAATAAAGTCGTACTGACCGGTTACTGAATTTATCACCGAAAATTTACAATTCAACCTTGGTGTGAAGGCGACGCAATAGATTTAGTTAAAATGCACGAAAAAAATTATTGTAGCTTTGAATGTCATTATAGAATCATCGACTCACTGGCGATGGTGGTGAATGACCCACAACGTTCGGACATGTCTGTCATTTAAAAATTTAAAGGGACTATAATTGCCGAGCAAGCTTTATTCCACCTAATCATCATTTATATTATTCCTTACACATTCATAGAGGATGTTTACAGCAGCACGACGGCTATACAATTCATACAAATCGAATTACATTCAACATTTTGCGACAACATGCAGTTTAGTATTGATAACACGATGCTTTCCGGCGTATTTTTATTTTTTGCTTAGTGAGCTGAGTGAATACCTGGAAATAATCATGCACTACGTATTATTAGAATTGTTGAAGCAAAAGATGTCCTAATTTTTTTAAAGCTAAATAAATGATAAGATTTACAACTCTTTTTGGCGAGAAAAAATGAGATCAAGTAAATTTGCACGGAAAATTGCGTGTTTTATGAATTTTTTAGGTCGCTAGACACGCACTGACATCGCACCGCCGCGTAAGCCTTTTAATTATTTAAAGCGCACACCTAGCGCGAGATTTAAACACCGTGACCGACATATGATAGCGTACGCGGACACGCATATTCAATTACTCGATTACACAGTTTTCGGCGACATTATAAGCTTATTTTGCAATCACACAGCGCAAAAATTTCAATGCGATTTGTGATTGGTCAGATTGCAGCCAACCGGGGCGCATGGTTGTCTCTAGGCAGCTTAAACGCAAATTCAAGCTCACCACGTGGAAATATTTAAGTTGAAATTTTTAGAAAATAAAAATTTAAGGGTAGTGCATTGCTCCTACCTCCATCATCCACTCAGTGACGATCTTACGCATCGCCGGAGTCACTTCCTTTTGGGCATTGAGAAAGTTCACAGTTTGCAGAGTATATCGTTCCTCGGTCTTGAGCAGATTGCGCAGCACTCGTTTGTCGTTAAGTAGAATCGGGTCCACATAGGCTCTATTCTCAACCACCGATGACGATTCACAACAGAGCAAGTCGTTCATATTGTCGCCGGCGAGGGCGAACAATTATTTAATAATTTTCCGATTGATTAGTCTCGCACACACGTTTTGGATTTCGCACACGCGGAGTTTGAAAACTTTGGACTTAAATTATTGTTATTATGGTAGTGCTTAAGTATTATTTATTTTTAGATAAAGCTTTTTCGGACTTGCGTTTTGGACTTGTTGATTGAGTGGATTAGTTTTTAGCTTATGTTGTAATAATTTAAATGTTTTGGCAGTTTGTGTTAAGTTGTGTTTCGTTGGGGTTGTGTGTTAAGTACTGGATGTTTGGGAGAGCGCTTTTGGAATAGTACAGCCCGATACTGGTTCAGCACCACTGTACGCCAGTTGTGAGCGAACTGTGCGGATGCGTCCGTGAAACTTAGCGGTGCCACGATGATGGTGGGGGACTTCACCACGAAAACAACCGAAGCACACACCAGCTTTCTTCTTCTTCGACGAATTTGCCACCCCAATGGCTCAACAATAACTTTTAGTAAAGACAAAATTAAATTAAAAAAATGTTTTATTTTCTGTGCTAAATAATCAATAATCGAGCAAACACGTGAAAATTAAAATTTTGTTTAAAAATTTTGAAAATTTTTAAAATTTTTGAAAAATTTTTTTGAGATTTAACGGTTATTATTACATATTTTATGAATTTTTATGCATCGTTATTTATTCCCAGACGGCGTCATCTGAATTCCTTACTTTAATTACAATTTCTCATTAATTCGTAGCCGTTTAAGATTTCTTCCCCGCTCATATCGTTTCACACAGCCTCCGATTACCAAATGCCGCGCAGCGAAAAAATCGTTAAACGATTTTTGTTATCCGTGCACACACAATCAAAATGAAAACGTAAATACTCACACTCACGATATCATAATCTTGCGTTATTTATTTAAAAACTAACGGTTCGAGAGCATCTCCAGCTCAAATCTGTCGCCAGAGATGCACATATCTACATTACTTCTGGGCCAACGGGCATAATGAGTTGGAATGACATTGATAATATTATGTAGCTATGTTTTATTAAACTTTCCGCTGACCCCAAAATTATAATAGTTTTAACTGACGGAAAAACGAATTAAAAACTGTTATTTTAAGCTCTAGAGAGAAATTTTTCTCTGAATGGATTTTAATTTTTTAAATCCCTGTAATGCGGTGTGAATGACTAACAACTATTGACTAATAATATAAAATGTGTTAGTTGCTGATGCGTCTGGCGCCTGGTACAACATTTCCGCGTAACAGATTAATCGCTTTGCGGTTCAAAATAATTTTTCACTTCAAAAATTCCACGCAGTGAATAAAAGTAAAAAAGAAAGACGTAACGCACGATTGCACTCCCATGCTTTCAATGAACGTTTGGCGCATTTTCCAGTCGATAAACTCGCCGATTTAAAATCGTTTCGCGACGACAAATACAAGATGACACAAAGCGCCAAGGAATCGCAAGGTCTTAATGACAATTTTATTGATGATTGTCTGCGGTCCTCAGGACTTCAGGACTTGCGCATCAAAGGCGGCTCATTGAGACATCAAACGTAAACGACTTTATCACTGCAAAATTCATCGACTCATGCCAACTATTTATTTTAAATTTGGTTGTTATACTGAACAAGAAAAACTTTCGTTTTTTTTAAATTTTATTTTTGAATGTGAATGTTTGCGATGGTGTAAACGTAAAAAATGCCAACGTTTCCGTTCACACATGCCAAGTTAAATATTAATTCAAGAAATGTATGAGCAATGCGCAAGACACCACGATGTGAATTATTTTCGCGTGCTCAGCGCATATACTTGCAGCGCGTGTGAAGACAGATTTTGCACTTGCTCGTGTTTTGCTTGTGCGACAAGTGTTTTCGGTTGTTAATTTTCCTTCACACCGATTTATATTGACATTATGCATTTCTTTGTTCCTTTCTGCAGTTCGGACGAATATTATTTGTTTATTTATACAGAGATTCAGCGTTCATTCATTCATTCATGGATAAATGAGTAATAATACTAATAATACATGCATTATATGATGCAAACGAGTGGCGCCTGTTTCCTGATATAATTTATTATTTTGCTGCGATAATTGAAGCGCAAATATGAATTTTGTTACTCATACCGCTTATGTAAGCCTAATTTGTATGGTTGGACTTCGTTTTGGAATCAAAACGTCCGATATTTCACAAATAATATGCATTTCTGTAAGTTTTATTAATTTTATCAATTTAAACACCTCCTACAGGTAGAAATGAATGTGTCATTCATAAGAATAATTTTAGAATAAACTAGCTGTTGCCCGCGACTTCGTTGCGACAGTGTTTAATAAAAATGTAATTCGTTTTTATTCTCTTGTTCTAGACATACTCGTGGTAAGAGTCAATTCTACCAATAAGATTAGCAATTTTAATTTAAAGAAATTATGCATATAAAGTTTTGTCAATAATGCACTTCAGCGCGCCATCTCGAATTCAACTATTTAACTATAACTATGATTGAATTTCAATGTCAAATTTTATTTTATAGAAAAGAGCTGTTTTTAGGATTTTTCCGGCAATTATTCGAATTTATCTCACCTTTTAAACCTTCCCTGGACCTCCACGAATAATTCAAGACCAAGATAAGATAAATCCGTTCAGCCGTTCTCGAGTTTTAGCGAGACTAACGAACAGCAATTCATTTTTATATATATATAAATATTGTTAGATAAAACTTGATATTGTACTCAAAAATATTACTTTTAAAACGATTATAAAACCACTAAAAGTTTATCCCTAATCTTATTGTGTTAAAATTTGTTGTCATGCAAATATTCAAAGAAAAATACGATTTTAAGCTCTGTTTAGTAATTGCCCAGGCGCCAAGTCTGCGGTAACGCAAAATTTCCAAGAATTTTACTTTTCACTAAAGCCCTAGACGTGCCCCACGTGTTTACAACATGCCGCATTGCTAATGTGCTAATAAAAGTGGGATTTTCAGAAAAATTTATTTTTCACACTCAGTAAATACTCCTAGGCGCCATTTTATATTTAATTCAAATGAATTGATAAAACGTTGCATTCCATCGGTGACTTTTTCATCTTTAGGCGGTGCGAGGCCGACGATTGAAAATATCATTAGTCATTGATTCAGATAAGCGTTATAAATAGACGTCGAGGAGGGTTGGTCACTTCACTGGTCGAACTCTCGGTTCCCAACAATGGGCACACACAGATTCTCACCCCTTTGATGTTTTCACAATGCACGCTTGCTGCATAAACCAAACAAAACGAAGATACTTCGAAAGAGAAGCGCAACAAGTGCTTCTCAACCGAAAACCAGCGAGATATTAGGGTTGATAATTGCATGGGATGGCCTTACGGCATCCTGAGAGAAATCCTATCTGGGCAAGACCAATCGATGGTCAGTAATTAACATACTAAATGAAAACATAAATTTTTTGATTTAAAATTTTTCTTTGGTTAAAAATTAAATTTTTGAGGTTAGGAAACACTCTGTAGTTGGAGGCAATATAAATATTAAATATCCATCGGCGATGTTAAGGGATAACCAAATTAAGAACAGTTTAACCATCGATTAAAGATAATTTTTCAAAATATTCTCTTCTCATCAATTTAATGCAGTTAAAACGTTGATAACGTAAGTTTGTGTTGACATCTCCAGCCGCCATCTTGTTCTACGTCCACAGTCGCCATATTTCTTTTGTCTTGTCTCCTCAAGTAGAAGATTATCTTTCGGCCGTGTCGGAATGCCGCACTGAACGTGAAGCAAAACAAAAGTGAGCTAATATCGCGCGCCGTGCGCTATTGACAACATTGAATGCCTTCGTTTCTTTCGCAGACTGCTGAAGACCTCGAGAGCCGCCGCATTGTGCGCCGGTAGTTTTTGTTATTGTGCTGCACTTGGTTTATGCAGTACGCGCGAGTACTTAACGTTGCCGTTCGCGATTCATCAGATATGTCGCGGTGCATTTTATGAGATAATTCGAGAGTTTCCAGAATTAATTAATTCAAACCATGTGCGTAAATTGTTATATTGATATTTAATTATAGTTTAGTTGTGAGAGAAAAAATTAGTGATTTTAGAATCGTACTTCGGTAACATTCATATTTTAAATATACAATTCATACTCGTATTTCTTCTTGTGTTTTACATTACTTGCCCTTTTATTGTTTTGCGTCGTGGGTCGGCGTGCATGCGGGCGAAATTTCGCATATGCTGGCGCGTGGGAGGGCGCCGAAATTGACATCCGAGAACAAAACCGCCACCGGAGAGAAAACGCACAAACGCACAAGTTCATTGATTGCACCAACAGCGTCCTCGACACATGTACGGCTTGTAAAAACTCTTTTATCGTCACTACACCGCCAAATGAATGAATTCCAAACTCAATTTCGGAATTTTGCTGGGGCCCCGCATGTTTGTGCAGAGTGTATTATAAAGGCTTCTAAATGCAATTTTATTTTTAAAAATACATGGAGAATATTTGGAATGTGAAATTCTACACCAATCGAATTTTATTGAAGCCCTTAATAATATCTAGGGCAATTATTAACCCTGCAGTTATTCCCACGTCTTGTTTTTCGAATAGTTTTAGGGTTATAATCAGTTTAGATTCAAGTTATATCAATTTTTACGATGCCCACGATACGAAAACTTGTAAATGCTAAGTAAACTTTGAAATAAATTCGCAGTAAAATCGACAGTTTGCATGTGACGAAGCAGACGAAGCTAATGAAAACATTTTATAGCCTTTTACACTTCATATCATATTTATGTTCTTTTACGATGGATTTGTTTCTGCTACAACCTATACATTCAATAAAATTTAAAAAAATTAAAAATTTCGTTTTCTTTTCTTCTATCGAAATAAAAATGAAAATTTGGAGTATATTCTACATCTACATCAATATCCGTTTGATAAGTTGCACCGCATCGCCTGTGAACGCGTTCATTCATTATCCTTTTCTTCTGCGCCAAGGACGGCTCTCTAATTAAACATCCGACCGGCTCGGCGGTTGTGAAGGTGGAAGGTTGCCCGCGCTCTCGAGACGCTGGCGCGCACGTATTAGTAAAACGGTCAATGGTGTGTTTATGTGTATTCGTATTTCTTTGCGCATATGATCCATGATCGATGAATTAAAATGCCAATGGTTTCGGCTGCGGTGGACGAACGATTAAGTCACTACCACTTTGTAAAAATTTGCAAGAAAATTGCGTTAAATTATATAGCCTTATTCTCTTCATCATCTTAAAAATTACTTTTTGCTTTTGTCACGCTGATTATGCAAAAAGAAACGAAATTATCGATTATAAAACGATTTCGGCTTGTTTCAAACAATTTCGCGTTGTGTTTACATAAATTTCTCTGAGAAATTGAAAAATTCACACCATCAAACTTAAAATCATGTTTATAACTTCTTAAAATATTAATTTGAAGGGAAGTTTATTTTAAACATGTTTACATGCTCATTCTGTATTACAAAAATTTTAAAAATAAAAATTGCTGTTCATTCAAAAATTTACTTGCATATGTTTACAGAAAAAAATATATAAGAGGGTGGCACCTTCTGGCATCGATAGAGAAAGTCGCAGTCGACTTCAAGATGTGATGATACACATTAATTGCACTCAAGGCTTGTACACTCGATAAAAAATGACATCTTGTTATTAATTGCATTTAACTGTTCGATATCTTCAGTTATGTTTAGCATTACGCGTTTTTCATCAAGTTTTTCAACTTGGCACGGGGTAACTAATTACTAATTGCTCCTAAACTTATTCAAAGTAGATTTTCAATTGGTTTATGCTTTTTTTTGTTTTTTAGTTTCAATTTAGTGGAGGTTAATGTCACATTGTAATTTAATCATTAATGTTGGAACACCCAAAGTGTTCGTAATTGCAAATTGCTCTCCGGCGATTCGCTTCTTTCTTCTTGTGCTTTTGCCGATTTACGCGCGACACGGCACACGGCACCGCAAATTGAGCGGACACGCCGCGGCCGCGGCTTAAGTTTCACTTGCCGCCACGATTTAAACATGTTTACATGCTCATTCTGTATTACAAAAATTTTAAAAAATTTAAAATTGCTGTTCATTCAAAAATTTACTTGCATATGTTTACAGAAAAAAATATATAAGAGGGTGGCACCTTCTGGCATCGATAGAGAAAGTCGCAGTCGACTTCAAGATGTGATGATACACATTAATTGCACTCAAAGGCTTGTACACTCGATAAAAAATGACATCTTGTTATTAATTGCATTTAACTGTTCGATAACTTCAGTTATGTTTAGCATTACGCGTTTTTCATCAAGTTTTTCAACTTGGCACGGGGTAACTAATTACTAATTGCTCCTAAACTTATTCAATTCAATTGGTTTTTAAGTTTTTTTTTTTTTTTTTGGTTTCAATTTAGTGGAGGTTAATGTCACATTGTAATTTAATCATTAATGTTGGAACACCCAAAGTGTTCGTAATTGCAAATTGCTCTCCGGCGATTCGCTTCCTTTCTTCTTGTGCTTTTTGCCGATTTACGCGCGACACGGCACACGGCACCGCAAATTGAGCGGACACGCCGCGGCCGCGGCTTAAGTTTCACTTGCCGCCACGATCCCAAAAAACGTGAATATCGGATTCCTCGCTTACGTTGGAAAGTTCTTCTTGGAAGCGGGGCAACACCGCAGAAATTTTCAGGGCGACAAAATGGGTGGTGGTGAGGAAACGCACGCATCAATTAAGGGCTATAAATAAGGAAAGGTTCAAAAGCCAAATTTGCGGGTACCGAACGGAAGAAAAATTATTACAGTAGCGTAGAAATAGAAATTATTTTAAACTTAAAACTTACGCAGTACCAAACCTCACCCTTTGGTCAATATATAAAATTTTGAATCAGGTGACTCGAGCAAGTGTCTATATATGTGTTTGTGTGTGTAGCCTACTCTTGGAGCCCTTTAAAAACCTTGTTAACTCGCGGCGGTGCGCCGGGAACTTTTAATGCGGCAATTCAAAGCCGAAAAGCGACGGTGCGCCGCGGTCCGAAAAAAGTGGATAGTTAAAACGGCATTCCGATCGACGTTCCCACATGCGCGAGCGCGTGAGAGGGCGAATCGCAGCTTCTCGATGCCTTGAACGTTGTACCACCTTAACCATCGCCGAAATTTCCTCTCTCAAAGGCGCTGTGCGACGCCATGAGCGCCACGGGGATCGAAATCAATGCGTTTTTATCTAATTTAGGAAAAATGTTTCTGACTTAAATAAGGGTGCGGAGATGATGGGCAAGGGCTGAATTTTAGGTTAAATTAGTTTAAAGGGATTAGAGGAGTTTTAGAAAATAATTTTTTCTTGTTTTTGCTTAAATTTCATTAATTTGGTAAAATTTAAAGAAAAAATGAAAAAATTTAAATTTTTATCTTTTTTCTCATTTTTCCAATAAGAAAGTTAAATTTCAAGGACTTGTGTTAATTTGTACAAATTATGAAAGCTGGAATTTAAATGGAAACTCATCCCGGGGTGTATACTTTACTCCAGCACAAATCATAAAGAACGGAACGGCACCATGAAGTCAAAAACGTTGAGGCTTCGCCGAATTTCCGAGAATTCTCTTCGGCGCAACGATGAGTTATGGCTTTCATAGATTATAAGGGATGGCGCAATATTCGTGCGCCCTCCAAGCTCTCAAAATCGGCTCCTTTCACATCTCGCCACCCATTTTAAGTTAATAAATAAATTATGGACAAAGAAAGTGAACACAAATTAAAATTAAACGATTTTTTTCAACGTTTTGCAAAAATCTTCAACTTTTAGTTCTTAATTATTTACTTATTGCATTCCGCGAGCTTATTTGCACGTGTGTGCAAGAGCTTGGTATACTTGCCGTTTCTGAAGGCATACAATTAACGTCGGATTTTATGGGTTTAGGAGGGGCTCGCTCTTCGTTATTTAAAAAGCCATTTTGTTAATGAACAATGCCGTGGCAAGTCTCGTACGCTCGCGCCTCCTGCCTCCTGAAATTAAAAAGCGGCGCTCGATGAAATCAAAAATCTTCTTCATCATCTCAAAAAAGTGAGGCAAGCGAGGTGCGAGTTCATATCAAAGCCAACCAGACTATTAACCAAAAGTTAAGTCCGATTGAGGTTAGGTAGACATTATGAAAGACACCGTGTGGTTATACGTCTAAGATTTTATTGCGTCGTCGGCGCCCTACAGCCTCAAGTGGCATCTCACATCGATTTTGTTTTATTTTTGGCGGACCTGCCAATTTATCAATATGTATTTCTTCTCATCTTGACTGTGGCATCTACGTGTATGTACAAACGGGGACTGCTCACAAAGCCGGCAACGTTTTAATATTCCAGAGTGAATTGCAGAATTTCGTTTTGAATGGGAATTAATCAGGAAAGACAAATTGCTTTCGGTGTAGGTGCGAGTTGGGAGACACCCGCATGCGAATGTGAGTGCGAAAGAGTGCTGCAGGAGCAAGATGGCTGACATGATCGTTATTAATATGGCCGGAATCCGAGTGCCTTGTGGTAGGTAATCGTTCATTCGAACGCTGCGCACAAATTAAAAATAATAGCAGAAAGTGTTTTCAAAAGAAAATCAAAATCATTGCATTATTTGAATTTTTATTTATTCATTCAAAGAATTCCATTTCATGAGAAACCACCCTTAAAATATTTGGATAAAAAACGTATCTACCGTTAGATGGAACAAGTGTGCGACCCTTAGATTAAAGCACGAGAAAGGAGAAGTTAGTTGGAATCGTCGAAAGTAAAATAACACGTTGATGGTAAACCTAGACGCCGTTAACGGTCGAGGTTAGAGAGACTAGGACAAGGACAAACACTTGTCGCTTCACCACACATATGATGAATCTTTATTTAGGGCGCTGCGGAGCTTTAAAGGGCCGCGGAGGAATAAAAAATTAATGGCTGCCAAACAAAAGGGTAACTTAATTTAGTTATTTGTCAGGGATGCTTACAAAGCGGGTAATTATAAATCCTAACCTAAATTATTAAAATATTAAAATTTAGTGAGTATTTAGTTACTTTTTCATGTTGTGGTTCAATACTCGGAAATATTTCGGCGATTTTTATCTACTTGAAGATTTAAATGTCCGCAACCCAAAAGTTAGACATTTCCAAACCTCAAGATCCTAATAGATAAAAGAAAACAAAGAGATTTTTGGTATTGTTGTAATTCTAGACATAATTGTTTAAAATGTCTGAAATTGATCTTTAAAATGTTGAGAGTTACGACTTCCTGTGCGATAATAAACTCGTCTCTGAAGTAGACAAAACGTAATTGTTCTTGGTTCTTAATTCTTCAGGCGCGTGATAAGATTGTGGTCGAAACGTGCGCGCCGGAATAAATACGGATCCACTTTCTACACACTAAGCAGTGGAGGTCTGTTTCGTCCTCGAATTGTAGTGTTTTTCATACAGTTTTACACTGATTTCCTTAGGTTACACACAATACACGCTGAAAATTAATTTCGTCGACGTGTGCAGGAAGAGGAGCCAAAACAACTTATTATCGCCTTGAAATTCTCTCATCGCAGATCATTTCTCGCATCTTGCCCGGCGACATCGTGACACCATCGTGATGATGATATAAATGTATTGTTTCAAAGCTTAAAAATAAATGCAATGCTTCGCACACTTTTACAATCAGCTGTTACAGCGAAATTCGACTGTGCGATAAGGCGAGTGCACGGCGCGCCGCATAATGACCGCAATACAAGTGCAATCATTGTAATCAGCTGTTTTTATATCGTGTGTCTCGTGGAGTTTGTTTGCAGGACGCATTCTTTTCGTGTGTTGCGACGAGCGACGTGTTAAGCTAATTTGGGCAATTCATAAATTATTAATTAAATCACCGGCTTCCAGCAAGCGCCGGCGTTGAGTAATAAGGATAATATTTGCTGACGGGGAATGACTTCTAAATTTGCGCACATATGGAAAACTCCAAATAAATAATATAAATGTCTGATGCTATAAGCCTACTGATACTGCGGTGCATTCACTTTCAAATAAATTTTTAAAATTTTTCTTTTATGTGGAATAAAGTACTTTAGTCACGACCGTGGTTAAAGTATTTTTTGTGTCTTAAAACCGTGAAAAATTAAAAATATTTTTTGACGGTTATTTATTTATCATTGATTGATTTCATAAAAACAGTACTTTAGTCACGGCCGTGTATAAAGTACCAATTTCAGTGTATCAAAATCTTAAAAATGAAAAAAAATATATTTTTGCCGGTTATTTATATCTATCATTGATAGATTTCATAAATACAGTAGGTACTTTAGCCACGGCCGTGTATAAAGTATCACTTTTTGAATCTCAAAACCGTCAAAAATGAAAAAAATAAATTTTTGATGGTTATTTATATTTATTTTTGATTAATTTCATAAATACAGTACTTTAGTCACGACCGTGTATAAAGTATCACTTTTTATGCCTCAAAATCTTGAAAATTGAAAAAATATTTTTTTGACGGTTATTTATATTTATCATTGATTGATTTCATAAATACATATTTAATTTCTAACTGTCGACTAACCTAATATTGACTACCTGCGTTTGTGGGTTATCTAGAAATATTAATGAGGAAGAAAAATCGAGGCTTTAAAAATTATCCACGCCAATGTTAGTTTTCCCAATAACTCACCGCATTGGTGTACAAAACGATGCGTGCTCTAAATACATGAACTCTATTTCAAATTGAGCACAACGTCACTGCAGCGGTACTTACTACGCATCGAGAAGTGCTGTATTTTGACAATGGCACGAAATGTAAATGCGTAACTGCGTAACCAATTTAAAGGGCTTATCTGAAGGTATACACAGTTGTTGTGAAATGAGTACACATATTTTACAATTATGTAAATTCCTGTTCGAAAACAAAATAAAACCACATTGAGTGAATGCATAAATTAAACAAGAAGCAGCCTGGAAGTTGCAAGTTCCGGTCTTTTGACATCCTAACGGCTCAAGACGAGAACAAAACAAGAAAACAAGGGTCGCAAGAAAATAACTCATACAAAGTCAATAATGCTAAGAAATAAAATAAAAGCATCACTTCCTGTTCTTCCTCTTTTCAGACCCCGGACAAAATCATTTGCATTTGTTTGCGCACTTCAAAAAATTTTCGGTGAATTTTAAGGAAACTGAAGAAGGAGACACTCGACACATGTCTTTCATTATACGCTCGTAAATTTCATCTTCATCTTCAACCATTGGTCATCGTAAACTCGAAATGCAAATTGTACTCGACTACAACTGTGAGAAATGTTTCTCACATGTGTGGGCCAGACGTTCATTCATAAATTTGTCATATTATTATTTTAGATTGTGCTACTATTTGACAATTTCAGGTTATGTCCTTTTCCGGTGGTTGTGTAATCATAAAGAAAATGTAAAATCTGTACACATTTGATATCTAATCTTCCAAAGAGGCTGGAAACGTTGCAGACAATAAACAATATTAGATAAAGCCCCTTTCGGCGGTGTTGTATTTACTTGTCTTTCTCGGAATTATCTTTCCTATCTATTTATATTTTAAGAATTTCAAATTGCTTGCCGAGCAAGAGGCAAGAGTGAAATGTTATTGTTTACATTAGCCACTTTTGAGATGTCCAAAGACCTCCATGAAAACGCAAACAAATGTCAAGTGCCAGAATGCCACGTTGTTCATCATCACGTTTAAGTGAGGTTAGGTTTAATCCACTTTAGAAACGCCGACGTTTTTTCTAAAAGCGATTTGTTTTGTTTATAACTCGGTAGTAATTTATTTTGGCAATGTCAAAAGGGGCGCAAAGTGCAAGAAGACAAGTTAATTCATCACAGTTGACGTGTCTTTGGTGTTTCCGCCGCGGCGCCGTCTTCTTGAGGGCGTACTAATCTTAGATTTGGTTGTCAGGCGTGTTTGCACAGGGTGATATGCTGTGATTAAGTCGTTAAATACAGATTCGTCAAAACTTGACATCAAAAAATCCAAACTTAAACACACTTTGTTGTAATACTTTAAATCATCATAATGTTCTATAGATAATTTTATTATATATTTTATTCTATTATACTTTAATTTTTGTTCGTGTAGGCGCAACAATTTGATTTCTTTATGTCAAATTCGTCACGATTTAACGAGAATTAAATCGATTCGTGGCGCAATTAAAAGCGCTTTTATGTGTGCAACAACATCAATGCCAATTAAACAATCTCAACTCTCAAAATAGACATTAATTTCAATCGCGGGCAATCACTGCCAGCGCCTCAACTAAAGACATTAAGCATATTAACACAATGTGTATGAAATCCAGTGGTAAAGTGGGAACAAGATGTAATTGCAATGAGAAATATGTTCATTCTCACGTCGGGGATAATATTTATTGTGTTGGGCACGTACCAAAAATCAAGTACCAGCACCTTTAGTTGAGACCAGGGTGGAATTTGTTTCTTCTTCTCTTCTATACTCCTAAGCGAGTCGATTTGGAATGTTTGGACTATGCGGGCACGTTTGGTGCGTAATCGTGACCGATGGCCATGCGTTTCATGACATAGACCTTCGTTAGGAATGGTTCACTCGGACCTACCCCAACGTTATTCCGATGAAAAAAAAAAAGAAAACAAGTGACTAACAAGCCGGACGGAAATACGGGGCTAATTAAAGAAGAGTTTCCCTAATTGAAATTAATATTTTGAACATTCATTGTCATAAATAAGGGTTATATTAACCCATGAACATGAAATAGTAATTACAATTACGTTATCAGTTCCAGAATGATTTGACTCATGTTTTTAATTGTATCAAAGCAGCCGGGTTGCGTTTTTTCTGTGTAAAATTGATGTGCAAAATTAAAATTTTCATAATTTACGAGCTCATAAATATAAATATGTCTTTCGAATGGGCCATCATCATCATGGATCAAGTTGCTGAAAATATGTTCAGAATTCGGTGTTAATTGGCAGATGTCTCAGCCATTAATTTCCCATTCGTTGCGAAATTCACTACATACACTCTCGCATGATGAATGAGTTCGTTCACACACTTATTGCACCCGTGGGATTACTTTTTTTTTTGTGAATTTACAAGTTAAACTGGATGGTCTCTAATTGTCCAATTTCGCCACTGATTCGTACCTACTGTTAGGTATTGTGACGGGGTGGTCCGAGTATCAAATGTTCGGCGTTCATTCATTCGCTTGTCGTGCTTTATTCTTCACACGGGGGCACGCACGCTCTTATTATGCTTGAATTCTTCATTGTGGTCAGAGTTTAAGGGCAGGAGATTGGGAATTCGTCGAATTGCTTCCAAAAGTAGAAAAATTTATCAATGAACATGGTTTGAACTCAAGTAGTGAGGATTTGCGCTTACAACTTTACAATTTGTAAGAAATTTTTAGTCAGAAAAAGTGGTGTAAACCATTCGAAACAAGCTGATTGCATGGAAATCATTTATGGTGCAATTTTATTGCTTAAATACTGTGGGAATAAATTCATCTTACAAGGTTTAGTATACGGAACTAAACAAATTGGTACACAACCTCCAAATATTCAATAATATTAAATATTTGAATAATGATAATATTTACAATAAAAATTCAAGCGTTTTGCTGGATAGTTTTATGTCGTTGGATGAAAATTAGCATTTTGCTGTGGTCTAGATATTGCATGTGTGCTTTGTGGTCGGCGCCATATAATTAAATGATTTTGCGTAATTTTCTTCACTCGTCGAATTTCATCCTCACATGAGGTTTCGAATATCACGTCGCACAAGCCGCAAAGGCGTATACAGAGTCATTAATCACGCGGCCGTTTGTCTCGAGAATTACCTGCACGCATTAGATTCTTGGAAAGCACCACAAATCTACCATACCAAATCGGGTGGTACCCTCAAACGAACTTGGAAAGAAAAATTGCGGCGCGATCATCAAAACCAACTGAATATTTCACACCTCGGCATGTTGTTAATTATATTGACACCTAGATTGAGTAAAAACATATTATGATCTATTTTTTATTTCTGTGCCATTTTTGTATGCTCTCTATCTATTTTAGTTTACGAAATATTCGCAATCGAAAAAACTTAAAAAATTAAAATTTAATTTTTAGCAGTTTTAAACACGATTTGTGATCCTTTACACCCTGTATATTAATTATTTTCTTGTCTTCTCTTATAGAGAATTTTCTAAACTTTCATAATCTTTAATCAACAAGTCGCTAGCGTTTATAGTTTAAAAGATATTTGCTACCAAAATTTCTCAAAAATATGATGCAGCACCACAATTTTAAAATTATATTTATATTTGTATATAATGGGACGTTTGATATACCTAAACCATTGTTGTTTGCATTTTGCACCATATCTACATTCCTACTTTCCGAAATTTTTTTTATTGTACCCCAATCATACATTAAACACGAATTCTCCGGCGCCAGAATTCCTATGAGAAGTGGAGAGCAATACTTGTACTTCCTGGCTAGCGATGAGAACTGACACAAGTGAAACCAACAAGTCGAACAAATATTAGTTTGAATATTACGTTCCTTAACTGTATTAACCGTCACGATCGTGATTACTTCATTTCACAAACAGATAAAACAAATTTCCGTTGGTAAACCTAACAATTGACAGGTTCTGACGTTTTGCCATCAGATTTCCAAGAATTCTACAAAAGCTGAGAATATTAATACGATATTTCAACAATTAAATATTTCCAAGTAGAGAAAAATATTTCTGAATATGAATGACTGATTATTTTCATCCACGGTCTAATCTGTGACTATTTGGCATAAAGCCTTTTTTATGTTATTAATATGTCACTCGTAAATACCACATTTTATCGTGTTTATTGCCCTACCCCCAATTGCACACCAAATATCATATAATACTGGGTGTACGCATTAATCAAAAATTTATTTGATTAAAAATATTTTTGGGTATTTGTCACACCCGGTATGCAAGCACATGGGTGCGCATGCATTAGTATTACGCGCTGGGTTAAGGATATATTTATGTCACCGTCTGCTCGCCGCTCGCCGGCGGATCCCACAGACTTCTCGGAATTACCCTCGTAGGGTGGGAACTGGAGAAGAAGGCGACCGCCGGCGGAGCGCAGATAAGACCATCATCAACGGAAAGCCGCTCTGGTAGTCTAGCCCAAGGACCATGAAGATGAGCTGCAGTAAAATAAATAAATAAAGAGCTATCTACACTCTTCGATTCTCTTCTTTTTGAGTACCCTTAGAGAAATTTTGCTATGGTAACAAAATCCTTAAAAATTGAGAAATTGGAAAGACAAACGCCACCGCAAAATGTTTTTTCTTTGAGAATCTGGTAAATCTTGTGGCACTGCTTCGCATGCAGTAAATTAATCAGGTCACGCCGGAGTCAGATTTCGTCACGTACAGGGAGTACCACGAAAATTCACCAACTTAACAATTACTTAATTTTTATAGGTATGGTACCCTATTTGCTAAAATTGTACAAATTATTAAACTATTATTTAATTTTTTAGTTGTTTTGATCACAAATGGTTGTCTAAAATGATTTCTGTTGATTTAGTAATTGATATCACTTTGTAAATATAGATATTTGATACCACCCGACCGTTGAAGGTACCCCATGAGACAATGAAGTCTTAATTAATTAATCTGATTAATTGAGTGTCTAATTGTGCGTGAAATACTTCCCCTTTTCGGTGAATTTTATTTTTATTTTGTTTATTCTTTTATATTCGCAATTCCTTTGAAGGTACGGTGGATGTGTTGAATTCCAAAGCGGTACCATTTTATTGCGCCACTTGTCACGAGAATTATGAAATAAGAAAAGGTTCAAACAAGTGCATCAATGAATCTTCGAATCTTCGGAAGACTTTGAACATACCAGCACTACTATGAGATTATCGCCCGGCCGTGTTTTATTTATTTTTTGCTCCTTTGGCTTTTGGATGCTATGGAGACCCATGGTGGCATAATACGTGTTGTGTTTGTAGTCTTATACTTCTGAAAGTGCGGTCATATCCTGTTTGGATTCCTCGATTCCACGAACTCCTTTTCGGGCCATTCATATTCGTCTGTGTGTGGGTACCAAAAATATTATGTGTTTACTGTGACATAGAAATAGAAATCTAAAGTTTAAACAACGCAAACGACCCTGAAATTAAACGTATAATAAATTAAATAAATAATTAGATGTATTTAGATGTGTTGGGTTTGTTTAGAAGAATTTTGAAAACATTTTGGGGTATGCTGTGTGCGGTGCGCTGGCGCTTTAATGTTTATACCCTTGTGGAGCCTCATCTTCCGCGAGAAGCACGTTTCTCATGCGATTCTCGGACGAGTCGTCTCATCTTCCCAGACGGTCGACAAACGCGAACACGATTCGGTCCAGGAGATGATGGTAAACATGGTAGGTAAACCAGCAGCGAATGAATGAAGGTTGAAATTCGACTACTCTCGTTTTCTCACACCGCAACACAAGATCGTATGTAATGCAAATACGTGAAATCAGGCGTTGCTGTTACTCGTCTCGGAGCTGCGTGTATAATGTTTCTTAAAATAAATTTAAAATTTTGGACATATTGTATATGTGGTCGTAATTTTGTTGTTTAGTCGCGTCTGCTCACGCGGAAGTTATTGCTTTAAGTATATTTAAACGGATAATTCGCTTCTTTATTTTAATAGCATTCCTTAGACTCAGATCTGCTACACCCCTCGAAATGCATTCCAAGAAACAGTTGTGGGTCTCAACCGGTCTCCTTGAGGTTTTATTCTGTTATCTGCATTCGGGATGAAAAACACCTCGCCGCAAACAGCAAGGAATAAAGTTGCAAGAGTTCCCAGCCGCCCACTTAATTTCGCAATTTCCAACCATCGCGCCATAATAAACCTTTCGCGAATATAATGCGGACGCTTGAAGCGGCCGAGGAGAGCTAAAACGCTAAAAATTCATCTGAACATAATGTCGGTTAATGTCGGACCGAAACGAAGCGTTTTACTCTTTATGGACTTTTTTCCTGATTTTTTTTCCGCATGCGACTTTTTTCTTCATTGTTTTTCTCTGTTTTCTGTTATTCTACGGCGTGCGGAGGAAAAACAAAAAGAAGAGAATATTACTGTGTATTATATAGCCTCATTTCGGAGAAAGAAGTATCAAAAAACAAAAAATTACGCTCAATTAATCCGCCATTAATATTTCATTCTAATCTACATTTATACTTTGCGCCATTTCGCACTTCATATTTAGTTGAATATTCAGTATACTCACAGCGTTTTGCATTGAGTTTTGTTTGGCAAGTTGAAGGACTTTTTTGTTATTCAACAATCAGCTGCGTTTTTCATTTCAAACCACACGAATAATCTTTTAAAACCGGGCATTAATTGTATTTTAACAGCTGTAATCACGCAACAAAAGTCGACGAAAAACAATTCAATTGTTTGACGCAGACGTGCAAAAACTACGCGCATATAAATTAATACAGAGACGGAAAGCCTAATGCATTCGCTTTGTTTATAACAATTTGTCAAATCACCAGATTAAAAGATTAATTTGTTAATCGGATGAAAGTGTTATTCAAATTGTAATTTTTTGTTTGTTGCATAAACTAACATCGCACATACATTATCGATAATACTGGGACATTGTCGGTGATTACGTAGGCGAACAGTATAAAAACATGAATAAACATTAACGAACATTAATGGCGTATTAATAAATAATTACTTTATTTCTGTAATCGTCTATAAAATTGCTGAAATCAATGTTGGAATTATGAGAATATTAATCAGCACCTGGAGATTAGGGAATATAAAAAAATTTGAATGCAAAAATTTAATTTAGCAAATATTTTGGAAAATTGGTATGTAAAACACCCTGTATCTTCTATAAAAGTGCCAAATTTGATTTTTTTCTATCGTCAGGTCAAAAATTTAGATCGAAATATATTCAAGACAATGAGATGAACTCTTCATTCGTAAATTATTTTTCAAATCGAATAAAGTATAGTATTTGGTAGTTGTGACTAAAGTATTCATTACCAATCAAATAAAGTGCTTTATTTTCACAATATCTATTTTTGATATGAAGTAAAATAGTTACCTTTACCCATCGCGTGGGATTAAAAAAATCCTCGGTAAATATTTACAACCTAAAAATAAATATTTATAAAACAAACAAAAATATACGTCATAATGACATTTTAATGCCAGCTACAACCAACAAGTGTACTTGTACAACATAACCAACTATTTCTACCCACACAAACTTCATATAATACAACCCCTTATAATAAATAAAAACAATCTGTGGATGTTTACAAACAGATTTACAGGATAATGTTATACTTCAATTGTTGATTCGGTCAATAATAAAATAAACAGGTGCACATGTACTCCAGGTAAAAAATGGTATTTTATATAACCGAAAGAGTGTAAATATAAACAAACGAGCCGTTTGCGTCCGGAAAATAAATATACCCTCGGAGTTAACGAGCTAGCAACTATCGAAATGTCAATGAAGACTTACAATGGTTTACAGAGTGTTTCCAAAGCGTTTAGGGACTTTTTGAACGTATAAATGAAAGTCATTAAAGGAAGAGAAATAGCATTAAATTATGCAAAAATCACGTTGGGTTATTTTGTTCATAGAGACGGATTTGGTCCGCACTGAATTCTGCGTGTATTCAATAAGTCGCTTTTGAGAATGTAAACGAGGGGAACGGTTCACAGTCAATCTGAGTACATTATTACGAGTGTTTTGCTATTTGTACTTTGTGCGTTTTACCTTACGCATTCGAAGGACATGTGATTGTGCAAATATTATGAATTTCATGTTTCGATTGAATCAACATAAAAACATGCCTATAACTTTATATCCTACTTATTTATAGGACACTAGCTGTTGCCCGCGACTTCGTTCCGGCAGTGTTTAATAAAAATTTAATTCGTTTTTACTCTCTTGTTCTAGACATACTCGTAGTAAGAGTCAATTCTATCAATAGATTAGCAATTTTTAATTTAAAAGAAATTAGTGTTATATAAAGGAAGTTTTGTCAATAATGCACTTCAGCGCGCCATCTCGAATTCAACTATTTAACTATAACTATGATTGAATCTCAATGTCAAATTTTATTCTATAGAAAAGAGCTGTTTTGAGGATTTTCCCGGCAATTATTCGAATTTTTCTCACCTTTTAAACCTTCCCTAGACCTCCACGAATAATTCAAGACCTAGATAAGATAAATCCGTTCAGCCGTTCACGAGTTTTAGCGAGACTAACGAACAGCAATTCATTTATATATATATATATATAGAAGATAGAAGATTACAGGGCCTTAAATCAATTTTTCTTCTTTTTTCTAAAAATAATTAAAAATATTTTTTTCTTTTTTGTAGAATACGTAATCCATAGTATTCTATACATTCAAGATACTCTTATTAGTTTATCTTGTAAGATTGTAGTTTTTGGTGGAGTTTATTTACAGCACACACAAAAAAATTGCTAAATATTTATGCTGAGTGTGCAATGAACGCCCATGAACTTTTTACGCGCGAAATTCGCTTGCAAAATTCCACATTGATAAATTAATATCCAAATTTAGATATTTTTATATCCATATATTTATTTAAGACATTTTAGAGCTTTGATACTTCGTATTTAAATAGTATTAGTATGATAGCATATCAGCTGAGCGGAAATATATTGTATTAATTTTATCTAAGCTTATCTGAGCTAATATCCGGATCAAAGTGTCGCTTGTGCTTCAAAATTATATAGAATCGGCTTATCACTAAAGTATCACCTGGTACATGAAACTATCAATTGTAATATTTATTTCTTGAAGGTCTATTGAACAAATTATGTCTATTGCTTCATTATTTGATCATTTTTTAACCAAAAAATTAAATTTACTGGAATTTGTAAGATTTTGGAATTTTTATAATAAAATTATGTTGTTTTAATATCAAATTTAATTTCTTTGCGAAAATGATTGATATTTTGGGGTTAATTTGGTGTTTTGATGGATGAAAGCGAAAATTAGGTCAAAGCACTTGAGGTTTAAGAGTATGCGCTTGTCGGCTTTTATGGGGCATTAGGTTGAGCGGGTTAAGCGGTCTCGCTCAGAAATTGCTCATTCTGGGCGGCGTTCCGCGCTTTATGCAGCAATGCAGTTATGCAGACTAGACGTAGGTGAGTGCATTGTTCCGCGCCGCGGCGGCGCGAATCCTCTCCCATCCTCGCCCCGTCGCCCCGTCGCCCCTATCCAGAGATCACAGCGAGCGCAAAGTTAAAACTTAAAAGTTAAACACATTCGATACACCTTCCACCTTCAGTGCCGCTTTATAAACAAAGTGTTCCCGAAAATATTCGCGGAATATTTTTTCTCATTTACTAAATTTTTAAATTCTATGCGTAATAAATGATTTAAATTGCGGAAAAAGTAGAAAATTAATATTTTTGGTTTTGATATTCACGTATTTAAATCAGATGTTTAATGTTTTGTGGACGACTCGGTGTGGTTCGTCTAAGCGCGATGCCGATGTCGGATCGTGTCCCTTCCACCCCCTCGCGGCGCATTCTTCGAGTCGCCGTCCTTGTTCCCGGGCTCGTGGGAAACGCTGTTCCCACCACTCGCGGGCCGCGAGGTGAGCGCGCACAGTACGCTCTCGCAGAGTTCACATATCGTAAGATATTTTATCCTTAGAAGGACAATGCCGACTCGTCTCAGCCGAGGCCTGCGAGCGCTTTTTGTGCGCTGCGGCACAAATTTCGTTTTTGCCAAATTTACATTTTTATTTATTTCGTCATTGTTTTGTAAACTCAATGCGCTTTTGAAAATTTAAACCTCAAAAAACCGAAAAATAAATAAAATAAAATCAACAAAACATTAATTTTTAATTATTTAAATAATTAGGAGCTTATATTTAAAAATTACGAATATTTTAATATTTTATGACTTTGCATGAAAGCAGACTGAGTGAAACAAGTCTCTTTGGTAATCAGCTGGTGTCCAGATTGCACAAATCACATTGTCAGATGTCTGGCCTGAACATACGTTAACAGAGTCTCCCTCCGCGCGGCTGGAATCTCCTGACTGCTTTGCATGCGCCATAAATAATAACGCGCTTCTTGCTTCCAAACCCGACCGGTAGTTTGGCGGCGAACGCAATGAGGGCAATACACACGCACATCTCTCAGTATCTCTTTACAATAAAAGCAGTAAATCATCTCCCACCATCCCACAAAAAACTTTCATTCATCTTGCTTCACAAACATCAAAAACGAATTAAAATTTTCGTTAGGTGAATGCGTCGTAATTAAGCCCGTGGCCGAATTGCGAAATATATAAACCAATCAGAATCGCATTATTTGTTATTGTTGTCGGCGACTGGCGAGTATGGCGAACCTCGCGAAGGTGGTCCAGTGTGAACCTAACGAGTTCCAAGATGAAGTTTTCGCCTTCCACGCCACAGACGGTGGTTGCGAGCAGAGGATGAGCACGCGAGCGGCCCCAAATTGCCATCCATACTTTCGATCTCTGCCAAATTATTACCGGGCCCGGAATGTGGACCAGTTTCAAATACTTTTTTCTTTAATTTCTTTCTGAGGCTGCTTTTAAACCAACCTCAGCTTTAGTGTTCGGCTACAAAAGCTAAAAATTTGCCAGCCAACAGTTTTAATTGATATTATCTTGTTCGTGTCATGGAATAATCAATTAACCTGCAGAGGTAATGAGTTATTAACCATATTATTTGAAATTTAAATGTTTAAAATTACAAACTGGTTTTTGAAATCAGTAAAGAATGTGCTTTTGATAATAATTAAACGATGTGCACTATCATGCAATTTTATTGCGTCGCGCGTATAAAATCGCAATTTGCATAGAGCATAGCGCTGCTCTGTGAAGTTGAAAGTAATCTCGAAGAGGTCCGTCTCGGCCCGGAGAGTCATCAAGACCGCATTGTTGTGGGGCGCAATTAAATTTTAATATCTTTATTACGCGACTGGATGCGTGACGTTAATTATGTTTTATTTTCACTACGCTCTGAAAAATAATTTTAAAAACGCAGTAAAACGATTACCATCTAAGACTATATTTTAGGTTATATCTGTCAGCTACCCTAACCTAAAAACACGTGAAATGTGTCATTCATGAGAGAATACTGTGAATGAAACAGTTTAAGAGTGAATTGAAGCAGATTTTCGTCATACTAACACATTTGTTGACGTTATTTATTTATTTTAATTTTTTTGTGTTTAAAATGTGAAAAACCCTGAAAGGGTTGTTTTTGCCCTGATCATATATTTATTTATGAATGTGAGAAAATTGCTTCTTCCCTTTGTCCCTTGTTTCTGTTTGCTGCTTGCTGCAGAAAGCGATTCATTCATATTTTATGCTTGTTTATACGCTACACTGTTTGTTATTGCACGCCGTGTCTGCGTCCTGCGACTTGTTGAATGCGAATGGATGTACGAGTATGTATCTGTACTTACTCGTACATTAGAGATGTAGTCGGGTTGCAGTTACAAGAATAAGAATCGAACTTAAAATCGCCGGTAAAAGGTAAAAACAGGTCCGCGGGATAATTACGCGCATGCATAAGTAAATTATATCGATATGTGCGCATTATTTAATTATTTTCGCTCACATGTTCAGCGTTCAAGACCTGTGCGGTGGTTATTAAGAGTAATTGGGTGATGTAAATTTATTTAGTCATTTTTTCATAATCTCAATCATATAGAATTATTAAATTCAAGTTTTATGCATGTTTAAAACAATTTCATTCATAATTTTTTTGATTTTTTCATGTTTTACTTTTTTTTTAAGAAATTACCTAGAGGTTATGTTGTCTTAAACTACTACACTACCTGCAACCCGTCTATCACGGCTCAAATTTTTATTTTGTTGATTTTTCTTATTTAAAATCAATTTATTTCTTTTCCGTTAAAATAACACCTTTGATTTTCCACTCTTGGTGTTAGGGGTTGGTGCTTTGTGGGTTTTGGTTTGCCGGTTGATTCCGAGAAAGAAATCCCCAGACATTTATGGCATTTCAGTGCCATTGTGCGCTAACAAAAGAAGTTACACAAGCGACATAAATAAGGCAAAGTGTTACATTGCCGCGGCGCTTCAGGTTGATGATGCGCTCTCTGTGTTAATGGCTGGCGATGACTCTTTGTTGGCGTTAGGATGAAGAATGCGTGCGCGGTGCACCTCACTGGCGCCTACCCTTGCCAGTTTTACCACCTCAAAATAAAATACACCTACGAAACCTTTCCCACCCTTACCGAATCACTTTCTACACTTGAAAAGCATTCAACTCATCGTTTGACGACAGTATCAAGAAGGTACCTTTGGTTACCTGTGATCTGCGTTCGGACATTTATATGAATATGAGTTTGCGGGTAGGCTGTTTATGGGTAGGCTTTTAAATTTTATGTGGTTTCCGGGAACGCATCTCGCTGCATATCCGGTGCGAGTTTATTCGCAATCGCACAATTTAAATCGCATAAAGATAAGCGGGGCGCAGCAAAGGGTTGCAGCGTCTCAGGCGACGTCACGTATTTCTGATTTTTATGTTATTGTCAAAGGTGCAAGTGCGAAGAAGTGGCGGAGAACCGACATTAAAGTGGGACGTGTGGTCGTTGGCGGGGCGATCATTAAGCGGTTTGGTGGAGTGCGGGTGGCCAGCCCACACACACCTCAAATTTATGAATATATTTAGATTTTTATATAAATACTAGCTGTTGCCCGCGACTTCGTTCCGGCAGTGTTTAATAAAAATGTAATTCGTTTTTACTCTCTTGTTCTAGACATACTCGTAGTAAGAGTCAATTCTATAGAAAAGAGCTGTTTTGAGGATTTTCCAGGCAATTATTCGAATTTTTCTCACCTTTTAAACCTTCCCTAGACCTCCACGAATAATTCAAGACCAAGATAAGATAAATCCGTTCAGCCGTTCTCGAGTTTTAGCGAGACTAACAAACAGCAATTCATTTATATATATATAGATATATAGATATATAGATAAAGTTAAATTTTAGATTTTTAAATATTTAAGTAATTAAAAACGTTCTAAAACGGTGTATTTTTTGCTACATTTCTTCACGTGTGTTTTTCTTATTGGTTCTTAATAATAAAACGCACCGAAAGGCCAAGAAAGGAGCAAAAAGCAAAGACTCCAATCGTGAAAGGATAAAGGCATCCGCTCGCCGGCCCAAGAGAGATCTATTGGTCTGCGCGTGGCGTTTAAAAATAACCATCAATGGAAGATCCCGCTTACCGAAGAGACCAACTAACCCTTTGCCTTCCAAAGAAACTCATACAAGTATAAAACAATTAGAAATATTTCAAAATCATTTCTATGTATATCGCATTAATTTTTATCTAAATTCTTACTCAATAACTATTATTAACTTATTGTTTTTAGTTGTAAATAAATAATATGTGGTATCATGTGAACAGCAAGTGATTTTATCTTTTCTAAAACTTTTGGACACTTCTGTACATCATTTTGAATACAATTTATTCTTGTAAAGTTCTCCCATACCTGCAAGATTTCTGAACCTGGGGGCGCATCGCGTATTGTGTTAAGCAGATCGAGATCGATATCTGGCGAAAGAGTCGAAGACTATCCACCTTGGTCGACATAAAAATTCTTCTTTTCCGTTCGCCGAGTTACGGACTCGTGCGTGCCTCCACACACCAAGTGTTTGACCCTTTAATTCTATACAATCCTCTCTATTCATTTCTTTAAACAAAAAATTTACTTCAACACTTTGTAACTTGAAAGTTTAGTTTTAACCACCGTGCGTCTAAGATGGTAGGACGTCCTTTGCAGGAGAGCAACGGACAACCTTCAGGCCACATCCTTATACGCTAGCCGCGAGCGTCGCTGGAAAGTTTAAAGGGAAGAAGCGTTTAAAGGGAAAAACTAACCAGTTTCGTGGCCAGCGACAAATTCTAACAATTTGCAGATGGCAAACGTCGTTGACGACTTAAACATGTCTATCTTGGGGTACAAATTACATGCGTTTGCGCCTTTTACGTATTGATTGATTGCCTGCCGTGGAAAATTAACGAGCGATTAGCGCACGGCGCGAGCTTGCACGTTTTCCACCGCGTTTTACGCAGAAATCGACGCGCAAATTAAAATAGACTCGTATATAAATAAATTATTCGGAGCTTAAAAGCAATAAATTTGATGTTGAACGATGTGTGACTTATTTTTTCGAATACATTGTCATTGCAGTAATTTATTCGTGAGTTTATAGTAAATGTTATCATTAGATATAATATTTGAAGCCGAAAATGTGGAAATATGGAAACAAAATGCAAGCAGCGTGACGGACTTTTAAATTTTAAATGCCATCATCCGACAAACAGGAAGAGCAAAGCTTACCTATGTTAAAACCGGGGTAACGCACGTAAATAATCTTGATATACCGCATTTCCGTTCATAAATTATTTTCTACACACGAAAATATTCTAGTATATTTTAGTGAATAAAAATTTGGTGATTCCTAACCTCAATGGGGTTTAAAATGGCGCCGCTAATGCCGTAATTGGGCCGCGACTGTAAAAAGAAATCGCGGCGCGCCATCATCATCTGTGGCCCCGATGGTTCTCTTTGGCTTTGTCCTTTCGGCGAGCGCCGCCGCGCGCGTTTATTATGCGCGCCCGAAAGCGAAGGGCACCGCAGGTACAGCACACACACGAGCTGATTGTTCGCGGAACGCAACAACAAAAAGATGCAAAACCGGCGCACCGCAGAATGTAAATGCTGAACGCCATATCAACGAGAATAGCAAGTGCGTATATTATTTGATTTTTGTGCAATAATTGCTAATAAATGCATAATAACGCCTAAAATTTCATTCTTGCTTCAATAATTTACTTAGTAAGTTAAAACAAGAAATATTCTAGGTATATATTTATGTTTTGTATGTTTTTCAAGCAGAAAACACACACATTTCAATAATTACCACAACATTGCGCAGATTTATAGCTTATAAATCGATATGCGCACAGATTTGTCAGAGGATAAGATCAACCGATAAGCGGCCATTAACATGCCTCCCAACTACAAAGTGTTATCAAAAGAATTTCCGAGTTTTCCTCGAAAATTGAAAGTTTTCGCTGGGTGGTCAAGTTGGTTGGACACTCGTTGGAGTAAGATAGTGCCAAATTGATAGCCTTGCGCGTTGACCAGATGCCAGCGGGTTATTAAAATCGTGCGCGTCAACGGTATTAATAAGCGTGTAAAAGTTAATGTCGCTGCACGCGGCGCATCGCGAGGACAAGAAATTAAATGCTCGTTAATTATGGCGAATATTTCTTAATATGTCCATCACCATCGGGAGCCGGGTCCGGCTATTTTTAGCCGCGTCGGATTCCTGCTAGTCTTGCGCCACAACTAATTGCATCCAGTTATCCGCAGTTTGAAGAGAAGCTGGTATGCCAACGGACATCTTGGGTGCAGCGGCGCCGCTTCTCGGAAGACTTCGGGGTCCATTATTTGCAAATTGAACCGGGGCTACGTTTTTCGGCGTGATGTATACCTTATTAAAAGAGGGGCTCCAGCGAAGGTAGAAATTTAAGAGTCCTTGAAGGCATTCCGCGATAAAAATCTACGTGGAATAATTACTGCTAGACAAAGCAACGCAGTGGCCGGGGTTTATTTCTGCTTGTAGGCCACCCAAAACTGTAAAACCTGCAAAATTAAACTTAGTATAATGTAGTAATATGGTATTTGAGGTTATGTGTATAGTTGTAGTGTTTACAAAGTGTAGATAGGCTTTGGAAGCCTATAAAGCGCCCGCAGGAATTTCACCTGTACCCCCCATCGGTAGGACGGACCGGGCGGGCTGATTGCAGGTAGGTTCTTTGCTGGTGGAGCTTGCCCGGCGTGAAAAACGAGCGAAAGGCGACTCAGCGCGCGCACAAAGCGCCGAAACGCGAGACCTCGATCGCGTATCCTTCAACGGGCGCGATGCATAACTCTTCGACGACGTGGAGAGCCATTGGAGGTGGCTCTTGGCGAATCTGCGTTCGCGCCGCCAGTGCGTGCATAAATAAACAGGTCTCACCGGTGCGCTGCTCTTCTTTGGACGCCGATGGAATGCGCGGCGATGATGTAAATATTGCTGAAATCGAATACCGCCGGTGCTTTATTACACACGCGAGACAAGCGGATACCAGGTAACCAGTAAGTACATGATGAACGCAACAAAAATAAAATTATTTAAGGTTATATACCAACGAACGACGAAGTTGCAATGCAATGCAATGTAAAATGTGTGTGTTTGGTTGCCGAAAAATAATCGGAATGCAACTTGCAATGCACTCTTTGCATCCTCATTCTGATGGTGTGCAGAAGTGTTCGTGGCTGGTCCCACGGATGAATCAAGAACGTACTCTACTCTCGCGGCAGGTATGCCGCACGGCGAGTATGTCGGCGTGCGTGGGCGCGCACTATTTATTCCTGGAAGTCGTTCCGTTCCGTCTCACCGTCTACACAACACAGGCTCTCATTGAAGGTATAAGCTGGTGTAGTACTTACTTCGCATAACGAGGCGCTTTCGGGTTCGAGGCCAACAAAGGGCCGCGAAGGTACCGCACGGCGCAGGATTTTATTAGCGAATTCGAGCCGCGCCGTGACGAACCTGCGCAGCGCCGGTCACTCGCGGTGAATTCCGCGCGCTTGAGGGTTTTCGGCGAATCGCACGCTGTAAATTATTTATGCCCATTTCGGTCACAATTGAATTAAATTTCGAATTCACGCGCCGCCGGTCGTGACAATTATGTAAGAAGAATTCTACGCGTCATTGTCTGGACTATCAAGTAACGTATTTATCAATTAACATTATGTGACCTAGTTGATTATGTGTTTTTTCAGACTAAAACACCAAGTATATAGAAATGAAACATTGTGAGTTTATCACAAATTGATAAAGCGAAGTGAACGTCACACACCCGACGTTTCATTCATAAATGGCCGAGGCGATAACTCAATCGACTTTCCGTTGGTTTTTGACATTATAACAAACGGAAAACACGCGTTTTAAATTGGGGTACTTTCAATAGTTATTCATTTATAGAATGATAAAACATGCAAATGCAAATACTAACATGAAGTGTTAAGTACTGACTTAACAGTGTAATAACGTCGTAACTAACGACTTACTGAAGATATACAGGATGTTGCATGTTCATGGTTGGTTGTAGTTGAGTGCGACTGTTGCGATACGACAATCGACGGCGTATACCATGCAAATGTGAAACTTTAATTTTACGACCGCCGTGTTAATAATGTTAGCGTTTTATCCCTCACCGACAACGCACGCCGAGCGCTAACTAAGTGCGTCGCGTATTTTTACATCGTACCTTTTTACGATAATGTCGCTCGAAACGCAATTAAAAACTTGTGACTTCTGCGCTCCCAGGGCACAACAAGCAATGCTGCTGCATCAACAACTAATAAACCAATATTCAGCTAAAAATTATTTCATGGGATATTACAAAACACGCAAAATTTGAATCTACAAGCGTTTCATCAAGAAAATGGCAGTAAATTTGGAAAATTGCTTTTAATTATTAATTGCAGGGGTTTTGCACTGAAATATTCGGTAATTCTGAAAGTTTTTCTTTGTGTTTTTATAATTTTCATAAATTTTTGATCAAATTTCGCATGATTCTTTTGAAATTTCCAAAGTTTTATGATAAAAACTCGAGCTTTATTCCTAATTCATGTTTTTGTTGGGTTTTTAAAAGTTTCTATTACCATTAAGCCATTTAAACTTTTAAATACCCAGGAAATGACCCGATGTTCCGCCGAATAAATTCACTCGTTTTATTCCTCACTCGAAAACACTTTTCGAACGTGCTTTGAATGATGCGATCGAGCACTCGAACTAATTGCGAAGCGTGCGATGCCATCCAATTCATTATATGTAAATAAATACCATATAATTTTCATATTAAGCCCTACATTGCGCATTATCCACGCATCACGACCCATAGAGACACTCGGTATTAACGAGGATTTTAAACATTTAAATGTCCCAATGCGCTGCGTAGTACGATATAGTATAGTATAGAGTTTTAGAAGTTGCGTTGTTAGAAGTTATGGAAATGCCGGGACGGTAACGAAAGTAACAAAACGGAACGCCTCTTATTTTAAGTTAATTAGCACTTGAAGGGTTCTAATTGAATTAAGTGCGTGAACCGCGCAAACAAACACAACGCGCAACGGCGCACGATTCTCTTCTAATTGATGCGCGACTCACGAACAAATGGCTCTTTAATTCGTCTTCAGAGTGGACTTTAAAATTTTTCGGCTTTTTAACTTAGAATAATAGATTTATGAATGGTTTTGTGGATGGCACGCGTCTGAATTTACGAGGTTTTTGTATAATTCTATTTTAATTATGAATATAATGAAATAATTAAGTATAAAAGTTTAAAATATTCGTAAAACACTAAAAGCGTGCTTCTGTCGTTTGTTTAAATTAAATTTTATTTAGCATAAATTTAAATTGACTTTTTACTTTTGAAAAAATCGAAAAAATTAATTTAATCGCTGAAAAATTGTTCATTTTGCAAATAAAAATTGTTTTGGCATAATTTTGGTCAACTACAAGTTGTAAATACAATTAAAATCTAATTTTACAATCAAAAATATCAATTTTGTTTGGGTTACTTTGTTTTATAAATATTTTTGTTTTTATTTTAGATTCAAAGTCAATGTTCTACCACCCAACATGGCCGAAATCTGTTATTGGGTCAAATTTCCCATTTTTTCTTCGTTTTTGCTTGCGAAATCAAAGATCTTGAAGCCGGTTAATAACACACAGCGAAAACAAAGCAGCCCGCTTCGTTCTCTGCATAATAATAATAACAACACAACGTTAATAACAACGAACAAAGTCGGACCGACGGTGTTAGGAGGCCGACCGAAAAAGGTGGCCACGGCGTGTTTGTCCTTTTAGCACAACGGCGGCCAAACCCTTTCTGACGCTGGACGACATTTCAAGGTTCTCGCCCGTTAATTCGCATGATCATCTCGGGGCATCTCGGCGCGTTCTCATTTTCTCTCGACGCTCTACTTTGGTACAACTACAGGTGCCTCACCTCAAAACCACCTCAAAAACATTCTCAATGCATACGCGAGAAATTAAACACCCTGTGTGTTGCGCTTTCGGGCATTTCGGTCGCACACAAAACAATGCGAAACCATAAAGAAAATTCGGTCTCGGTTTGTAGAGTGTAGAGTGTGTGGCCTTTTGTTTTTGCCGCCGTGTATAACCCAACTCGGTAAAAACAGAAAATTGTAGAATTATTTCTTATTTGCTGGTTTATTTCGTGCTAACGTGCGGCACGTACATGCAAATGCAAATTCGCCTGGGCAAAACTCAACGCAGTTAATTTTTACATATTTATCTGTGCTTTTTTTTTGTTGTATTTTGAGTCCGACGGAGGACGGACGTCAGTCGATCATTGCTTTTCAAGCGGAAATGGTTATTACTTCAGATAATTTCGTTTACACACGATTTACATTCATCGCAATATTATATACAACAATTTCAACAAAAGCACGAAGCGATGCGTTTTGAATAAAATGTGTTTAGTTCGACTTTCTTTCGTTTTAGTCGGTTTGGAATCTCCGCATAGTTTCACGTTGTCGGTTGAGCGCCTGTAAGGCGAAAAACGAGTTGTTGTCGATGGTTCTTCTCGGCGCGCGCGCTCACCGCGAGAATCTAAACAAAACCAAAATGAAATCTATCGGTTCGTTTCATTGTTGTCGAGGGGATTCGCAAAAATGTCGCCCCCAGCCGGTTTACAAGTGATAAAAGCACTTGTCGCTGTAAACATCAATTAACATTGTATTTTTTGCAAACTGCCAAACAACATATCAACTAAACAATCATAAAATATTTAATTTTGATTATTTAATAGTTTATATTATAATTTCTATGTAAATATGGCGCAGGTTGAGTTTTTTATCGAAACTTTTTAATGGAAGTTTTGTTTTATGCGTCTGTTGAGCCGAGATGGCCTCCCGCTAGGATAAAGACTAGGGGTTGGCTTTTTCATTTCCCATTCGTGCCTCGAAACGATGAAAAACGAACGCTCGTCGCCTGCATTTCTTGTAAATGCGGCATGTAACAGCTACTCACATTAGAAGCTCAAACATACAAAGTGTAGCTCTGTTAACCATTTGACAGCAACCTGCGTGCCTTTCTTAGAAAGTCGGTCGAAAGATTTTTGGATTTTTAGAAGTGTATCGTAATGGTAATTTATTATTTTTCTTTTTTCGTGCGACGAAAGAAAGAAACGCGTTTTGACTGTTAACTTGTAGACTTTGGGGTTTGTTGAGGAGGAATGTTTCTTTCTTTGCAGATTCGGATTCTGATGTTCGAAAGGTTGTTTAGCGGGGGTGACTTTACAGAATTTGAGGAGAATTTCAAGACTATTAGCCTAAGTGCATTTCACTATTGTCGAAATTGTTCACGACGCATATGGCGTTTCAAGTGTTGAAAATTGTATGATTTATTAGTGCTAATATGTCAGTTTGAACACAAAACTAATCTAAGCTCACTTGCAACGCAAGTTTCTTTTGTCAAGGCCATAAAAAATGATTAACATGAGCACAGGAAGGAACTGCGTGCCCGACATGCGATGCTCAACCGCGTTTAATGACTAAATTAACAAATTAACATTAAGATTAGAGTCGCGAAACAATCGCGCGCGGTAAACGCCTCCAATTAGCAAAGTCAACAATGCTTAACTGGACAAACAATGCGTATGTAATCGTTGAGCGGAAATTGCGTCAAATTTCAACGCCGAATTTTAATGCGGTAATTAAGTGCGATGATTGAATTGCACAATATTTTAGTTTCTAGATACATTCGTTTACTATGTAACGTTGAAATGTCGTTTGAACTTGATAATAAATTCAGGGTCGCGCGCGCTCAGTGACAGTAATATGTTCGTCATGTGCTAATGACTGCGCCGGCGGGTTTTTTAAACTTTAAATGTCCCTCCGTGGAGGCCTATTGTGTTAAACGATGTTATGGATATGCTAAGCAGCTGAGCGATCTCCACGCAGAGTTCGCTGACATTGTGGACGTGATTAGTATGCCGACGACGACGCATTTCACGTATGCGATTTTCGGCGGATTTTGTCATTGGACATTCTAATATATGCATGAAACGACTATAAAACACTTAAAATGCAGACGGATTAACGTCTTCGTGATTTGTCCGGTTGCAAAATCTTGAATTTTTGTTGATCGCAGCTTCAACTCAACACAAGGACAACTTATATTCTAAAATTTAATTAAAAACAATCATTCTTCATCAAATTTTATATAATAACTATTAATTTTTATAAAATATTAAATCTATGAAGTTTTTTTCACGAATTTGCTTCATCACGCCGATATATCTCGAAATAAAGTTTAAATGCCTTCGTGGATTTCCGTGACATTGACGCCAGTTTAAATTTATACAAGCATGTTTACTATTTCATTCATGAGTTTAACTCGACTCTACCCGATTGGATTCATCAATGAGTCGAAAATGTACGAACTCGTGTTAAAATTTTACACCGTTGCCACGATTCAACTCCGTCTTGTTTATTTTAAAGGTTACGTTTACTCTGAGTTGCGTATGTACTTCGTAAAAGCAGAAGTAAATAATATTTTGCAGTAAATAAAGTTGTAATACTTCAAAATGTCTGAACGAAAAGTATTAAATGTAAGTATTGAGTTTTAGTTATGTTAAATAACTGTATTATTAATGAGTAAATATGGTTTTAGAAATACTATCCACCAGACTTTGATCCATCAAAGATTCCTCGTATGAAATTGCCCAAAAATCGACAGTATACTGTACGTTTGATGGCTCCATTTAATATGAGATGTGCTACATGTGGAGAGTATATTTACAAAGGGAAAAAGTTTAATGCCAGGAAAGAAGATGTTGAAAATCAAGATTATTTAGGAATACGAATTTATCGCTTCTATATAAAAGTAAACCATCAACATTATATTGTATCACATAATGTTATTATTGCTCAAACAATTTTTTAGTGTACTAGATGTCTACAAGAAATTTCTTTCAAAACTGATCCAAGAAATACTGATTATGAAATTGAAGCTGGTGCAACAAGAAATTTCATGGCTCTAAAATTAGCTGAGGAATTAGCACAGAGAGAAGAAGAAGAATTAAAAGAGGAGGAAGCTAGTAATCCAATGAAACTGCTTGAAAACAGGACTAAACAGTCCAAGAATGAGATTGAATTGCTGGAATCACTTGAGGAGTTAAAGGATTTAAACAAGAGACAGCAAACAGTTGATTATGACACAATGCTGTCTGCATATGATGTTAAACTCAGCGAGCGTGAACGTGAGGAGCGATTACAACAACTTGATGAAGAATACATCAAGACTGTTAAGTTTCAATCAAGTGGTAAGAGAAAAGTTGTCACTGAGGAGGAAATCATTGAAGATGGCGACACCAGTGGGCCTTCAGCAATTAAACAAAGCAAACTTGATTCTAAAACTAATTCTAGTAGTACAGAAATATTAGTAGACACAAGTACAGATACTGCTGCTTCCTCAAGAGTTCTAACAATGTCAGCAAAACCAAAAGCATCTGCTGATAATACTTGGAATAAAAGTATTGGTGGATTAGGTAAGAAAAAGTTGGTTGGGTTGGTAAAAATTAAGTCAAAGGAAACTACAGAGGAAAATAAGAGTTCTACAACAACAACAGATTCAGTTATTCCACAAAAAGCGCCAGAAACTACAGGTAATGGTTTATCATTATTAGGTGCTTACTCAGATAGTGATGAGAGTGAAGCAAATGATTGATTATTGACTTATTTATGTAATAATTTAGCACAATTGTAAAAATTGTTTTAATTTTTCGGATAAACCGTAATCAAAATTTAGGCAACCTATTTTTGAGCTTTGTTTTTATTTCAGTATATTATATTGTTTATAAATTACTTGAATAACAGTCAAATTCCAATAGCGGACACATTACAAAGTCATTCTTCACTGCTTTCATCCTTTAAAAATTCGCTATATATTTGTGTATCACAGAAATTTGACTTAAGGAATAACTTAGTTGTAATTGAATTAACATATTAAACGAAACGCCAAACGAGTATAATACGATTGTTTAGAAAAATACCAGACATTATAAACATAGAAAAAAATCGGCTTTCTTTTGTAGCGTCGCACTCGGATCCAAATAATTACATTAATTTAATGAGCTAAAAATAGTAAACTGTTAAAATTATCATCAGACTAGTATACAACCGGATTGTTGATAAATTCGCCACGTCTCTGCCAATCAGACGAAATAGGTAACTATATTATTATCACCACGAATGTTACACCATTCATGCCACGACAAGCGGCTCGTCATCGGAGAAGCCGCGGATTTGCGGCGTGTCGTCCTCGTCCAGAATGTTGTCATCGAAAGTCGCTGCCTCGGAACGTGTATCGTAGTGAGAGTTAGCAAATCGTGTAAAGCTGTATTGTAAGCGGCGATACTTTACTGCTAGGAAACCGACCGCACCCAGAAGGACAGCAATCAAAAGGCAAACAGGAATTGCAATCGACCAGGCATTACTGGTAGAAGCCTGTGCTGTGCCACCCAGATTTTTCACGGTATGCGTTTCGGAAAGGTCGGAACTATAGCCTGAGTTAGTTCTCAAGCGCACGCTGAAAGAGTACATCGGGGCGCTGTGGTTGTCAAAGATAAACGGTGGAGAACGAACGGTATATCGCGAAGTGGTCGATGCATTCAGATGTTCCCCTTCAGAGACAAGAATTTCGTAGTTATAATCACCCAACGCCTCCGGTAAACTACGTTCGTTCCAGTAGATGACATAGCTGCCGTTCATTTCCTGGACAACCATTAAAGAATGGGGTGGCATTATTGGCGGCGCTGAGTAGGTGACAGGCTCAGAATACTTTGAGTCGATGATGTTGGTTTTTATGCGAATGTCGTACGTTGCACCGTATGACACGTTAAATACTTTGCTCATTTCTACTCCAGTGGCGTTAACGACAGTCACCATAATTTTCTTTTGTCTAACTTTATCGGTGATTTCCAGCTGTACATAAGAAACGATAATTAAATACTTATAAAATAACTTTCGATGTATACTCACCAAATAATCAAGTTGTTTCTTCGGTTGATTCGAATCCGAACAAGAAGGTGCCCACTGCACTAGCATCTGCAGCGGACTATTTGGAACCATTTGTACTGATACTTTCTTTGGTGGAGCTTTGTCATTAATGTAAGTAAATAATGAATTGGGTGATTTGAGAATCGGCCCAGTTCCAAACGGAGCAATCAACCCGACAGAAAACACATAACTCTCGCACGCGTCCAAATTATGTACGGTAACAGTTGTATCGGTCGTATTCAAACGTGCACCCTCTAACAAATCATCAGCCGTCAAACCGTAGTACACGCCATACACCCACTTGACTTTACGCGAATCCTTTACACGATCCCAGCTTATCTTCACCGAGTTACCCATATCTTTACCAAATTCAAATCACGTATTGGGATGGTGGCAAGTTGATCTCCAACAGTGGAAGCAAACGTTTCCAACGATGGTCCTGTATACGACCCTTTGAATGCAGCTACCTTGAAAGTGATTCTTACACCCGGTGGAAGATTATCAATGGTGATGTTCTTTGAGGTGACAATATGATTGGACTGCTTGGGATACGGATATCTAATGTTTACAAGAATCATGAAACCGTCGCATTCATGCGGGTACTTCCAGGACAGAGATACACTATTCGCCGTGATATTAGAGGCTGTCAATGATTGTATCAGTGGCAGATAATGGAACACCATAGTTTTCACTTCCGATTGTTCACTGAGTGCTGCACCATTTTGTGCCACAACCTATTATATCAAACAGTTTGTAAATTAATTATTACTAAGAGTAGTTTTTAGAAGTACTTACATAAAATTTGTATGTAATATTCGGCTCAAAGTCAACATCTAAGAATTGGAAGGTACTATTATCAGCCAGGCGCATCCTAAACGGTGGATACGGAGGGGACCAGTAGATGTCATACGACTTAATCTCTCCATTGGGATTCAACGGTTTATTCCACTCAAGGAGTACACCAGAGCTGTTGGTCTGTTGGACGGTGAGATTATAAGGCGGGCTGGGCACACCTTCAGCAGTGTGCACCAGGAAATACTTTGCAGGTGGGGAAATAGATGCCTCCCTACCATTGACCCGAACGTACACAGTCATGTTATAATCGTGATTCGGCTGCAACTCCTTGAACTGATACTCCATATCTCTGATCCATGTGGTGTTCTTCCATTTGCCATCCAAAGTATCAGCAATCGAGGGTAAAAACTCCAACTTAATTTTGTCGGGTAACGGAATCCACCAGTACAGAAGTGCACTGGTTCCGTTTACAGTTCTAGCATCAACTCCCATTTGTAAAACTTGATAAACTCGTGTAAACGTTGAATTGCTGCAAAGCGTTGCATTCTCGTCCGAACCATCAGCGCAATCAATCTTGCCATCACATCTATTTGCTAATGGGAAGCAGCGGTTCATATCGCACGGGAAATAGCCAATAGAGCAACTAGGAGTAGCCATCCCGGGTAAATGGTTTGCGCAAAATTCCTCGTCAGTACCATCCGGACAATCTAGCTTTCCATTGCACATATCCGACAATGGAATGCAATTACCGTCGATGCGACAACGGAATTGATCACGGCCGCTACACTTGTGAAAATCATCGCAATTATGTTCGTCTTCACCGTTGCTACACTCGGGTACAGAATCGCAAACCCACGCCATTGAAATGCATTCACCCGAATCACACTGGAACTGATTGTTCGAACATGTGGGTGTGAGCCAATGATCATTCTTCGATCCCGATGGACTTGGCGTTGAGGTGTAATTACAGCCAAGTTCATCGCTGCCATCCTCGCAGTCATTCGCGTAATCGCATTTCCACCAAATCGGGATACACTTGTGATTTGCGCATGTGAACATCCACTCTTGACAGGCGCTACCGTTCTGTGAAATAAGCTTCAATATTAATTAAGATATAGATAAACATTTGTAACGTTTACAACTTACAGTTGGTGCAAACGGATTGACGAACGGCGGATTAGTCACACTATCATTCTTGCAGTCCTCTTCATCAGCGCCATTTTTACAATCACGATCTCCATCACAAACCCATGACTTATAAATACACTCACCACTCTTGCCTGGTCCTTCGCAGGAGAATTGAAAATCTGTGCAGGTGTGATTTGTGTTGCAACCCACCTCATCTGAGTTATCTAGACAATCTTTTTCGCCATCACAGCGCCATTGTGACGAAATGCATCGAGTATTCCCTGTGACGCACATGAATTCGTCAATCTTACAAGTATCCGTATTGGGAGCGCAGTTTTTCTCGTCGGAATTATCACGACAATCATTCTCGCCATCGCACTTCCACCTCGAAGATATACATCTGCCATTGTCGCATGTGAACTGACTATCACTACAATTATGCTTAGTGCAGTTCATCTCATCCGAACCATCAGCGCAGTCAGTTTCATAATCGCATTTCCAGTAGTGCGGGATGCACTTGCCATCGCCACAAACAAAATAATTCGGTGGACAGGATGGTCCAACACAGTTCTCTTCATCGGATTTATCATTACAATCATTTTCGCCATCACAGCGCCATTGTTTTGGCACACAGTTACCACTTTTACACGCAAAGTGATCTGCTGAGCAAGTTCCGCTTATTTTCGGACAATTAAAATGATCATCCAACGGTTCTATACCACCTGGGCAGAGACATTTGTTATCTTTCAACTCCATACCATCTGGACACAAGCAAGAATAGAATGGTGCAGTTGGTGCGCCAACACAGATGTTGCTGCAAGGCGAGGGTGTCTGAGCGCATTTATTACTACCTTGTTGTGTGCCATGAGCAATAACTTTAATATCCATCAAACCAGACGTGTTTTCAACCAGGGTACGCACAACACCTCCAAAGTCTTTGTTACTCATGAAGATTGAATCCGTGCGCCAGTCATCCCAGTAGACTTCATCCTTAAACACAGCGACAGCAAATGGATGCGACACGTATTTATTGTCTAGAGCAACTTCCTTGAAGCCGTTGCCATGAAGATCAGTACTGCCAATATAGTCTTTCCGCGCGTCCACCCAGTACACCCTCTCTGCGATGTAGTCAATGGTGATACCATTGGGCCACTCTACATGTGTCTTACCCGCGATGGTAATAATATAAGAACCGTCCAAATTGGAGCGCTTGACTGTAGGATTAACTGATGCCCAATCCGTCCAATACAGATAACCAGCCTTTGGATGGACGGCAATTCCTCTCGGTTTAATAAGCACTTTTGCATCTAAAATAGTCCTCCTCATACGACCAGCATAATGAATGTCTGTACGAATCAGTTCAATTACAGCGCGAACACCATCAACAAAATACAAGTTCTTCGAAACCCAATCCAAAGCCATGCCCTCAACGGAAGTCAAATCACTGGCAACTAAGGTCTCCACCGGTGTACCAGCCTTGTCACAGAAACGCGCAATTGTATCAGTGACGATATCAGCCCAGTAAACACAATTGTTACTCAAGTCGAAATCGATTGCAATCACATTCTTTAAATTCGGTATATCCAAATTACTCTGCTTCAAAGTCAGAAGATCCACCTGGACAATATTCTCGCGTTTGGCATAGAGAAGCATATTGTTAACGTGCGTTGTTGGGCAGGGTATGATATCAGGCTGGTATTGATTTACATACCCATCGATGCAAACATCTCCGCTGATTTTACGATATCCCTTAGTGCGGTTGTAGACCTGACCAGGTTGGCATGTGACTGGTACCATGTACGGATCTTCAATAAAAGTACTGTTCTTAACGCATTGCCATTGTTGGTCGCCACGGCGTAGAAAACCAAAATCACACTCATAGTCAATAAGTTCACATTCGCATGGCTGTTCGGTGATCGGTGGGTTAAAGTCAGCACCTGTCAAACATGCAGCATGTGGGACTTTCCGCTTGTATTGTTTCTGTTTACCCAGGACGCAAGTCACATATTTATTGTGTTCGTCTTTTTGTAATGGCGACCAGAGTTTAAAATCTTCGTCTGTGCAATTTTTATCAAAAACTTTACGCAAATCAACTTTGACTATCAACCACTGATGTGCCTCTGGTAGAGACCCAAACATGGTAAACACAGTTGTTTTTTCTTCGGGTTCAGTCATAAGACCGTACAAACGGATCTCCTTGTTATGGAATGGTGTTTCTATCCACTGTTGACCTTCGTTTGTTGAATACAGTACATGTCGCACCTTACCCATTAAAAGAAGATTCTCAGCAGCAATCATTAAACCGCCATGATCACCAATGTTAAAGAAATAAAAGTCTCGAAGTACGTATCGCCATGTAATACCCGCGTCGGAAGAGACAAACATTCCAAAGTGACCCTTGAGAGACTGTCCCATAACACCAGTGGACATAATAATACCAGGCGCAGATTTGCTAGAAATAATGCTGTAGGATCTAGTATCGGGATAAAGCTGGCTGAATTTTTGACTCAGGTGCAAAGAACAGTTCTTCTCAGCTGTACAATCAGTGCGTTGACCTTCCATATCAAACATAGGCGCAGTTATAGGTCGCCAAGAACCGCCGTGATCAAAAGTAATTCGAGAGGCAAGATGGTGTGGACCAATGTTGGTGTTATTAGGTTGGATGACAATTTGCGACGCAATGTAAATACCAGCAATACCTTCAACTTTGTACACGTCGGCAAAAGCCTCATCTGCTTGCATATGCAGCCAAGAATTCTGCCACGTTGTGTTCGGAAAATGTGCCATTACGTTAGCCATCGATACTGTAAACTGTACCTTGTCATCTCGCCCACCTAAGTTTTCAGACACGTAAAGATTTGACATGGTGCTGGTGTGACTGACGGCAATAAACGCCCGATGAGCTTCCACATCCACGTCGACGACCAGGTAATCCGTGATGAGCAAATTTGTGTCAAAAACACACTTCAGTTTCTTTCCAAACTTATACGAGACGTAAACGTCGTACGAATGCTAAGAAAACGGTACGTTTTTTAATAAAAGCATAAAAATAGAAAGAAAATACAACTTACGCGTTTGTTTTTCATTGCGGTGAAAATATAGTCGTTTTTCATGATGACTTTCTCCACTTCCATTGCGTATATATTAAGCTTTTGTTGTTTGTTGGTGTAGAAAACAGTGGAAAGATTCGAAGGGAGCGCGCGTTCAAAAACCAACTGCTGCTGAGCGGTTTTATCCTCCATCCAGAAGTAAGACTTGACATATTCGTGCACTACGCGCCAATTTTGACCAAAATCTTCAGTCATCCAGAGCTAAGTATTTAAAATTAACAATTAGACATCATAAATTTTTAATTTACAGCATTTGTTTACTTACCATCCGTTTAGCATCTGAAGTATCAAAAGCCAAAAAAGTTTTCGGTTGAAATTTGTGGAAGGATATCTCACTCGGCGTGAATTTCAAGTTGATTTTCGTTATGGTTCGTCCAGTGTCCGCAGTCACAAAAATGACTTTATTAGTAGGGTCAGTAAATATAATCTAAAATAACATTTTAATATTAGTTTGGTGTATTTACATACATTAAGTCACCTTACATGAGAATCCTGTTCGGGATGCACGAAAAATTTCTCGGTAATCGCAAGCGATCCGTTGTCCAATTTAAAAAATTTCGTTTTATCATCGTATGTGTCGCCATAATCGTATGAAATATAAACACTCGAGGGTGTCACCGTGGGCGTACCTGGCGGATCCTTGGTCAAACAAATGATAGCCTTCTGTTTGCACCAGTGCACCTTCATTTGTTTATGCGTATCGTTGAGATGGTTGATCTGTAGACGAAAATTGGCAAAGTGTCAAGTTATTGTCAAAACATGTTTATACAATGGATAAAATACAAAGCACTGAGCCGAGTAAAAAGAGTGTGCGCGTACAGGAAGATGCACACGCCGAAACATTCATTCTAGTACCACCTGATGGCGGATGGGGTTGGTGGGTTGTGTTCGGAGCGTTCGTCTCCTACTTTATTGCTGACGGATTGCAGTATAGCTTTGGGGTGTTTCTCAAGGATATTTCGGATAGCTTGGAATGCACGACTAGCCAAGTGGCATTAGCTGGCGCCATTAGTACATGTGTATTCTGTGTTACAGGTTGTCATTTACATTACAGTAAAACAGATTTTAATTTTTAGTTTAAATTTCGTTAGGACCATTTTCAGCTGCGTTGGTAAATCGCTATGGTTACCGAGCAATATCCATCGTGGGCACCGTCCTGGCGGCTATTTCATGTGTGCTGACTTCGTTTAGCAATAATATCTACTTTGTGATCGGCTACCATGGTGTAATCGGTGGCGTTGGTTTCGGTATGATATATATCACCGCACTCATCGCAGTTGGTTTCTATTTTGAACGATGGAGAGGTCTTGCGACTGGTATTTCAGTTTGCGGATCCGGTAAGTTTTATCAATTATAATATTCTCCACAATGATTGTCTTTTAATATCAGGTATGGGTGGAATTGGTTTACCACCAATCCTCACTTTAATAATGCGTAAAATCGGATGGCGCCATACGTTTCAATGCCTTAGCGTTGGGGCACTACTAATTATCCCTTGTGGTTGTTTGTTCCGCCCTCTGAAACCCACAAAAATTATACTAACCAACCCAAAATCCAGCCGAAGTCAGGAAAGCACTCGCAGCAAAAAAGTGTCATACGTGAGCTTCTATGAAAAGTACCAGAACAAGAACTTCAACACGATGATTGACCAGCGCAGCGTGTACAACAACTCCAGCGAGCAACTTTTTACCACAACTTACACCACCATGGAAAGCCCCAATTTCAGCGGGCTGCGAAGCGTGCGTTCAGAGAGTTTATTCTCAAGAAAAATAAACCAGAGACGATGCTGCTGGTGTTGCTGTCGTAAAGTGATAGAGAGAAAAATTTGGAGGTCAAGACCCATCTACAGAGATGATATATTTTTCACGGGATCATTAGCTACAGTACCAGAATATCGCAGTACACAAATTTTGCATTCGGTAAGAATAATAATAATGCTAATTAAAAAAGATAACATCCCAATACAATTATGTATAATTCATTAGAGACCAAATTTGGAATATCAACTCTCTGTAACCCGCATGCCCACAAATCAAGCCCCTGAGCCTAACTGCTGGAGAAGATGCTGCCCCAATGCTGTGAAACGCACCCTGGCCACCATGTTAGACTTCCGCCTGATGGGCTCCTTCAAATTCGCCATGCTCATCCTGAATGCCATCTTTGTTTCATTTGGTGTGTATATTCCGTACATGTTCATCAAGGACCAAGCAATGCAGCATGACTGGACAGAAGATTCCAGTTCCTGGCTCATCTCGACCATAGGCATCACCAACACGATCGGCCGCATTCTCTGTGGGTTATTATCGGGATCAAGTCGTGTCAGCTCCACGGCAATGTGCTACACGTTTTTATTCATCGGTGGTGTGGCAACCGTGGTGTCCACGTTGTCCTACGTGCTGTGGGTGCAGTTTGTCTATTGTTGTGTGTTTGGCATGGCAATGTGTAAGTAAACATTTTATTTATTTTTATCTGTTATCAGGCGTGAGATATTTCTGGGAAATTAACGGATTTAGAATCGGTATTACCCAAACAAAGAGATCACATGATGCAAGGCCAATGAATTCAATGAATCACTGTCATAACATTACCGCCAATGTTTTTATGTTATCATGGGCCTCAGCGGTTATACGTTATACATTCTAGGATGCGCAATCAGCGTTATTCAACCGGTGCATTAACCAACAAGCAAGCTAATCAAACCATACAGAACTTATTTTGCTCGTTGGTCATCGAATTTCGCGTGATTCGTTCCAAACCGCATAAACAACACGTGTGAGGCACCATTTTGCACACATACATTCGTCATTTGCTATTTTATTTACCGCGCCATGTTGTAATATGTAATTTACTTTTGAAAAACAAGCGCGCAAAACAATTATTAATATTTAATTGGATGATTTCAATTCGTTTTAAATTTCTTTTATGCTTCAGCATCAATATCTGCGCTCCGAACACTCATAATCGTCCAAATGGTTGGATTGGAAAATCTGACGAACGCAATTGGAATTATATTGCTTTTCCAGGGAATTGCCTCATTGAGTGGACTTGCCATCGCGGGCTGTTTATGGGACATCACACATGATTACAAATACTCATTTTACTTCGGTGGCTGCAGTCTAAGCGTGGCCTCGATCTTCCTGCTCGTCTTACATGTTAAGGAGCGACAAGAAGGCAAATACGCCAACAATAGTTAATGATAATAAACGCACAATCTGTTATCAGCAAGTAGATGCGCCATCTTAAATTCTAGATGTTTGTGTTTTTTTCTTTTCTCGCACGCATTGTGACAATGTGCTTTGTCATAGATGTACACGCTTTGGACACACGCCAGGCAAGTCCAAACAACGGTAAATCTAATTGGTATTATTATGATTAGCATGTTTTTGTACGCACCGTTGTGATCACGTTGGATTGATCCGCCGGCGGTGGCGTCTTTACGGACGCGTCTCTCCGGTTCCGTTCGTGAGGCGTCCCCACGCATTGGCGCCAATCCCTTTGGAATCGAAATCTGCATCGAAGGTGAAGGATCGCTCGTCATATGCGTGAATGTGGTTTAAAAAAACGGCGAACAATAGCGTAATGCACAGCCGCGGTAACATGTTGGCGACTACGCGCACAGCTGATGACTGGCCGGTTTCCTGTGTTTTCTGCGTCGCACCGTGACAGTATATAAGGAAAGAGACCGACGTTAGAGACATCTCTTTCTCACATTTGTATCAAACGGACATACGATGCGCATGCGCGTTATTGACACGTAAGAATGTTGTTCACAATGCAACACGGCAAGTATAACTTACAAAGCATGCCAGATAGATCAAATCTCATTAAATTTGAGTAGTAAATATTATAATAATATTTATTATTTAGGATTTTTTGTAGTTTATGATTGTTTCGTTTGTCAAAAAGTTAGTGCAGTGTGAAACAAGTATTATTAACCAAGTCATCTCAAGGTCAAAGTAAGTTGGTTCCTCAATACATATTTACTACGCTTTTAAAAATCACAATCGACCCATATATTTTTTTATCATGATTTCAAAAGGTGTTTTTATCCAATAATGCACAGACAGCCAATTGACTTTTTTTAGATATCATTTCTATCATGGTCTGCAATAGCAGCCATTTTAGTCACACAATCACGCAACTCGTGGATTAAATTAAATAATTGTCTATTTAAATGAGGATATGAGGATGTATTCATATTTCTAGATTGTCGCAGTGACCCGCATGTATTAAATATAATTTATTTACCACTAATCGTGTAATATCGTTTTTACTCATCTAACTATAAATACATTCCATAAACAGCAATTGATAACTCTGAAAAACGACGTAAAGAGGACGAAAAAAATATCAACGTATATGAAATGAAAATAAGCAATAATATGATTCATGTTAGTCATGCAAAACGAAAACTTTTTGTTATATTTTGTGCATGACTAACACTATATACATATGTACATACAATTTTATATGCATATATATTTTCAAATCAATAATATATTATTTGTTGCTTAATATTACAACGTAACAGTTCTACGGAATGATTCACATACGTGATAAGATAACAACTGCAAGTTTAAGCGTGTCTGTTACTTACTGTATTAAATGTTAAATTCGTTGCAAAAATTTTGTTTTGCGTATTTAGAAATAAATAAATAAAAACATGTGAAAATATGTGATTATATGACATATGTACCTAATTTAATTTACTATTTATGCAGTATATAACGTTTATTTATTATTAAATTGATAAATATTTGCATTAAACTTAGAACATTCGATTCATTTATTTTGAATAAGTACATCCTCGCGACGTCTACATTTGAAGTTTTGAGTTATGTGTGAAAATTGCTATTTGTTTAGATAGGGTACTTCAAGCGCACTTTTGTGTTCGTGTGACCCACGGACACGTCCGCTTAAATGCGTGACCACTTACTGACACATATGCAATCGCTCACTGCCTCATATGCACGCCAAACATTTTGAAACACTATGTATTTTTGTGTGGTACAAGAAAGTATCTCTAGATGACGCAACGATTCATATTTTAACTAAAAATATTCCTGCGAGTAAAAGTCGACCTGCACAGTTGTGATGCCGGCACGCAGCTCTTACTTCGTGCGGCAAGTAATAATGCTCCGGCGAGTATTCGTGTTTCTCATTGTAAATTCGGTGTATCACGTTATATTTCATTGAATTTAGTGTTAATTGTCGTGTTTAGTCACTCGCTAAATATTTTTCGCGTTTGTAATCTTTGGAATTCAATATTTTGTGTGTTTATTAAATTTTCGCGTGTATTCGTGATCGGTTGTCGTCGGACGCCGGCCGGTCTTGTCGTGTGATTGTAAATAATATTGTCGTTAATTTTGGTCTTGTGCGAACCATTTTTGTCTTTAGGAGAACTCGTTGGATCAATGTGCTACCTGGTAAGAATACTCATTTAAATAATTGTTACAAATAAGACGAAATTTTAACTTTAAACTTTGGGTTCCGCCGGAATTCATTGTCCGAAATTGTGTAACTAATGTTGTTTCTTCTTTATTTCAGTATTTACTCGCATTTGATTTCCGGTGTTCGATACACTGGTAAGTAAATTTTTGATCATTCTTAGTATCTGTTTTCCTGCAATTAGAAAATTGATATCTTAAACTTATTGTTGCGGAAATTTCTTTTAAGCATTCCGCCGAAAATTTGAAAAGTGCAATTCAATTTTTTTATTGCGGATGTTCAATAAAACTCAAATCATAAATCATAATTTCATGATTTAAATTTTAGTTCACTAGCATGAACTAAAAATCATAAAATAGAATTGTATTCGTTTTGAAGACAAATCTAAACAACTTTCTTATCGCATTCGCCGTGCGAGATGCTACGGGTAAGATTCTCGTCGCGGTGTCGCATGCAGCACATTTCAGTTCAGTTCTTATTGCAATAAGAACGTGTCTATTGCAATTCGCACACAAGGTCGCGTGCCATCGACGCGCCGCCGGCTTTACGCATCTATTGCTTTCTTATCATAAACTGTCGCGTTGTTGCTTGCACAGTTTGCAGTCAGTTTCGTGCCGGTCTCTGCTTGATCCAGGCGTAATTTACTCGACTCATATTGTTTGTCCGGGCATCTACTTTCTAAATTTGAATTATATTCGATTCTCAATCGACTATAGTAATGTTATTTACTGTTTGCGCGTATATAGTCCATAGTTAAGTGCATCGCCCCCATGTTGATTTGATATTCATCATTAGGATGACCCATCGTGCTGGTGTAAGGAACAGCCCAGATTGTTTGTTTTTCTCCGCTGTGTGATTATAATATTACTAAATCGTATGAATTATTTTTGTTTTAAATTATGTTTTCTCTTTTTATTTATAGTATTTGCCGTTCCTTGGAGTCCATGAGTCTTGCATTGGTAAGTTTATCATTAAATTATATTTTTCGTTTTAATTTCTGCGTCCTCCATTAGTTTGTATTTACGTTGTTTTGATTTATCGCGTTCCACAGCGTGTTGCAAATACATTAGATAGTTGCGTACTCGGTTGATACATCTCAAAACAAGTTTTAGTTTAGCTTAGTTTTTTTTATTGAAGATTCTATATCTTCGGAAATTTCTTTATAAGATAAGGTATTCAAATTGGAAAAATAGGAGAGGTCGAGAATAATTCATAAACAATTAGCTAAGGACAATTTAATTGAGTTTCACTTCACAGAAAGGTTTTTTACTTTCATTTTTAGGAGAATTTTAGAAATTGGTTTGTTTTTATTTACTGTATAATTCATAGATGGGACTAGCATAAACCAGAAATTGCTTATTTATCAACATTTTTTGTGTCGCGTTGCCATCTCCTCATATCCTATGCAGCATATTTTTGTTTAGTTTTGATGGCAAATGCCCCACGGAACAAAATTATTTTTAGTTTTTACCTAATAGAGAATTTTCAAATCATTTATATTCTTTGATCTGTTGTTCGCTTGTGCTTTTAGTTTAAAAGATGGCAGCGGTAGAAGTAACTCGTATTCAGGGCACCGTACGAGGGTAGCGGTAGAAGTGACTTGTGTTCAGGGCACCGTACGTAGATGAACGTAGAGCTGACTCCCATTTGCCCATTTTTATTATTTCATCTCTTAGATTTTCAATTTAACTAGCTTATCTTATAGAGAATTTGCTGTAGATTAAGAGATTAAAATCCTTTTGTTTCTATTAAGTTAATTTGATAGTTTATATTATTATTTATTTTAGTATTACGATGTGTACAGTTATAAATTTAACACTTCTGCACTGAAATAGAAATAAGCAATATTTTACTGTTCACATATGTTTGTGTTAAGTGAGCCTTCGTTGTTGTACATAAAAAATACTACGATAAACTACGAAAAACACCCCAAAATTTCCGCAATATTTCGCTCATTTTTAGTGTGTTGCGATGGAAATTGCAATTAACTAGTTTAACTTATAGAGAATTTGATGTAGATTGCCAATCTACAATCCGTTCCTCTCTATCTCCTTTAGTATCAGTATTCGTTTGTGTATAAACACGTTTTCCTGTCGCATTTATATCATATTTTACACTTCGCGCAGAAGTTTTATTGCATGTTTTGCCTCTGATTTATTTTATCACTACTTGCACGCAATGTTCTAACTATCGTTCTTTTCTCTGTTTTAGCAATTACCTTCGAGTTCCGATGTCCGAGTCACGGGCTAAATAAGAATGCGAATTTCATTCGCTTCGTCGTTCGACTCCCGATTTAAAATAAAATAAATATTGACACCCCTTCCCGCATTTCCCTTTAACAATGTCATTTATTTCACAGATATTATCATCTTCAACAATAGTCCTGAGTGTTGCATTGAGTGAAATACTGGTATGAGGTATGTACCTAAGTGTTTGTTTTGTACTTATCTCCACTTGCTGGTAATATGTACGTCTTTTTAATCATTGAACGCGAGCTGGGCGTCACACAAACTCGAGCGGGGTGTGCAGAGTTGTAGAATTAAATTCTCCGTCGGGTTTTATTTGTTAGAGGTAGAAGTGACTCGATTTAGAGCACCTTACGAGGCTAGCGGTAAAAGTGACTCGTGTTCAAAGCACCGTATCAACACGGCGAAAATTTGCAAGACCTTTTTTATGAAATGTTTGTATTTTTTTGTGTTTGCGCGCGATCTAGGCGGCTCACTAACTTCAACACGGCGTCTAGAGATGCGGAATTAGATTCTCCGTCGGGTTGTATTTGTTTGTTGCAGGAATTCGACCTGCAACCCGCGAAAATTTGCATAAAAGGGTGATTTACTCACCGTTGTTCGGTTTTAATTTTTTCGGGTTTGCACGTATGCAGCATATTTTTGTTTAGTTTTGATGGCAAATACCCCACGGAACAGAATTATTTTTTAATTTTTCCTGATAGAGAATTTTCCAATCTTTCATATTCTTTGATCTGTTGTTCGCTTGCGCTTTTAATTTTAAAAAGGGCAGCGGTAGAATGTGACTTGTATTCAGGGCACCGTACAAGGGTAGCGGTAGAAGTGACTTGTGTTCAGGGCACCGTACGTAGATGAACGTATAGCTGACTCCCATTTGCCCATTTTTATTATTTCATCTCTTAGATTTTCAATTTAACTAGCTTATCTTATAGAGAATTTGCTGTAGATTAAGAGATTGAAATTTTTCATCTTTTGTTTGTATTAAGTTGCTGGTTGACACAATGATAGTTTATATTATTATTTATTTTATTTTTACGAGTGTGTACAGTTATAAATGTATCACTCCTGCACTGAAATAGAAATAAGCAATATTTTACTGTTCACATATGCTTGTGTTAAGTGAGCCTTCGTTGTTGTACATAAAAATACTACGACAAACTACGAAAAACACCCCAAAATTCAGCAATATATCGCGTATTTTTAGTGTTTTGCGATGGTAATTGCAATTAACTAGTTTAACTTATAGAGAATTTGATGTAGATTACCTATCTACAATCCGTTCCTCTCTATCTCCTTTAGTACGAGTACTTTTAGTATGTTGCGTCGTATCAGTATTCGTTTGTGTATAAACACGTTTTCGTGTCGCATTTATATCATATTTTACACTTCGCGCAGAAGTTTTATTGCATGTTTTGTCTCTGCTTTATTTTATCATTACTTGCTCGCAATGTTCTAACTATCGTTCTCTTCTCTGTTTTAGCAATTGCCTTCGAGTTCCGAGTTCCTTCGAGTCACGAGCTAAATTAGAATGCGAATTTCATTCGCTTCGTCGTTCGACTCCCGATTTAAAATAAAATAAATATTGACACCCCTTCCCACATTTTCCCTTAACAATGTCATTTATTTCACAGATTTTATCATCTTCAACAATAGTCCTGAGTGTTACATCGAGTGAAATACTGGTATGTGGCATGTATAACTAAGTGTTTGTTTTGTACTTATCCCCACGTGCTGGTAATATGTACGTCTTTTTAATCATTGAACGCGGGCTGGGCGTCACACAAACTCGAGCGGGGTGTCTAGAGTTGTAGAATTAAATTCTCCGTCGGGTTGTATTTGTTTGCGGTAGAAGCGACTCGATTCAGGGCACCTTACGAGGCCAGCGGTAAAAGTGACTCGTGTTCAGGGCACCGTATGAACCCGGCGAAAATTTGCATGAAAAAATCACCCTTTTTCATGAAATGTTTGTATTTTTTTTGTGTTTGCGCGCGATTTAGGCGGCTCACTAACTTCAGCGTAGCGTCTAGAGATGCGGAAATAAATTCTCCGTCGTGTTGTATTTGTTTGTTGCAGGAATTCGACCTGAAACCCTCGAAAATTTGCATAAAAGGGTGATTTTTGTCACCCTTTCTCGTGAAATATTTGTATTTTTTCGTGTTTGCACTCGATCTTGGCGTCTCAATAACTTCGGCGTGGCATCAAAAGATGCGGAATTAAATTCTCCGTCGGGTGGTATGTGTTTAATGCAGGAACTCTGTCGGTCTCAATAACTTCGGCGCGGCATCAAAAGATGCGGAATTAAATTCTCCGTCGGGTGGTATGTGTTTGATGCAGGAATTCGACCTGCAACCCGCGAAAATTTGCGTTAAATGGTGATTTACTCACCCTTTTTCGTGCAATATTTGTATTTTTTCGAGTTTGCACGCGATCTTCGCGTCTCAATAACTTCGGCGTGGCATCAAAAGATGCGGAATTAAATTCTTTGTCGGGTGATATTTGTTTGATGCAGGAATTCTGCCTGCAACCCGCGAAAATTTGCATTAAAAGGTGATTTACTCACCCTTTTTCGTGCAATATTTGTATTTTTTCGGGTTTGTTCGCGATCTTGGCGTCTCAATAACTTCGGCGCGGCATCAAAAGATACGGAATTAAATTCTTTGTCGGGTGATATTTGTTTGATGCAGGAATTCTGCCTGCAACCCGCGAAAATTTGCATTAAAAGGTGATTTACTCACCCTTTTCGTGCAATATTTGTATTTTTTCGGGTTTGTTCGTGATCTTGGCGTCTCAATAACTTCGGCGTGGCATCAAAAGATACGGAATTAAATTCTCCGTCGGGTTGGATTTGTTAGCGGTAGAACTGACTCGATTCAGGGTACCTTACGAGGCTAGCGGTAAAAGTGACTCGTGTTCAGGGCACCGTATGAACCCGGCGCAAATTTGCATTAAAGGTGATTTACTCACCCTTTTTCGTGCAATATTTGTATTTTTTCGGGTTTGTTCACGATCTTGGCGTCTCAATAACTTCGGCGCGGCAGCAAAAGATACGGAATTAAATTCTTTGTCGGGTGATATTTGTTTGATGCAGGAATTCTGTCTGCAACACGCGAAAATTTGCATTAAAGGGTGATTATACTCACCCTTTTTCGTGCAATGAATGCGCTGTCCACTTCCGCTCAACAATGTAAATTATTTCCAAATTTTTCTCATCTTCAACACTGATCTGAGTGTTGCAATACTGGAAATATATTTTGTTTGTTACAGATTTCATCTTTCCAAGACGAAACTTCAAAATATCCAGGAGAATTTCGTGATTTTCCATTCCGGTTATGGCGTCAGTCTTGACGTCGAATGATATTTGTAGTTTTAAAATGTTTTTTTGTTTTCACATTAAATTTTTCATTTGCAACACCTTGTATATTTGTTTCCATTTTCAATCACCTAGAAAATGAGCTATTTGCAGGTCGTAAGTCAACATGGCGGCACGTATTTGGTTGACTTATAAAATCTAAACATGTATTCTATTGAATAAAGAAACAGTAAGATATATTGACTTCTTTGATTTGTGTGTACCCCTTCTATGATTATAGGTACAGTTCCCTCTCCCAGGGGATGATCCCACCTATCAACATTGTTAAGGTATCCTGTGCCATTTTTATTGTTTTATTTGTTCCAAACGGGGAACATAGCTCGTAACATCGTTACTCCTTTAATTAATACCTTACACTTTAATGGAAATGTCACTGCTAGATATGGAAAATAGTTCAAAATCAATTTTATTTTGTATCAATATTAATTTTAAAAAGGTATCACTAGTGTCATCTATCCACGAGTAACTAAACTATGCCGCTATTCAAGATTGCTGGAGATTTAACCTACTGCACTTTCTGCGATCCTAATATTCAAAATTTTGTTACCAATTTCAATGGATTTCTCGTGTAAAAATTTGTTGAAATTGCTAATTCTGCTCATCAGCCTGTAGTATTAGGAACGCAGAGAAGTGGACATAAAATTGATTCTCATAAAATTATTATATATATTATTTCAGTTTGTTTCGGTACATTTTCATTTTTTCATATAAAATTGCAAATAGGGCCTAAGCAGTTAATGCTAAAAAAAATACCAAAAAGAAGAAAATAATTGATGTAGAGAATTAAATTGTCTATCAGAATTCAGAAACAAATTTAAAATTCCTGCACCAATTTCGACCATAAAAGAGAGAAATCTTTTGCCATTTTTTAATAAAATGCAAATTGCCAAAACACATGGTAAATTTTGTTCCGTTTCCGAAAATAACAAGGTTGATTTAACACTAATACAATTGTTTTAAAAAGTATCTGAAGATAAAATTGGCAAGGCATTTATGGTCGACCACCTTGTACGTCGGTCGTGGTCGGGCTGAACACGTGAATAATGTTTTATCGATTTGCACCTCCTTAGCATCATTATTAAATTAAGAAGATTTTACTCAGATCAAATCTTGTACGCTGAAGTTTTCGTTTTCATAGTCTCCACATCTTAATAATATTTACAAAAAATAGTTATTTTTATTCTCTCTAACAACTGCAGATTGCTACGCGCCGTTGCTTTGCCGTCATTTATGATGATGCTTCACCGTCGGTTATTTTATGCAGTTGATGCATCCAATTAATAAATATACATTCGCAATATATTTAAAATGTAAAGTGTTTTATTTTTGTACCATCTTTTGCTCAATATTGTTGTTTATTTTGTGGTTCCCTCTTCATGTTGTGAATATTAACTCCTTTTGTAGTTCTAAAGTTATCTTTTTGTAATACCATGTACATATTAATTTTCTAGCACTACGTAAAATCGCCGATATTTGTGAGTTTTTAGTGTTCCTTGTTCAACTAGAGATTTCTTTCTGAAACACCTGTATAGTCATTTTCTTTATGTCGGTAAGGAAATTTTACTTTAATTATTTGCTTTTAGTGTTTTCCTCATTGCTCACTAGGGAAATTTGTTTCGTGACACCCACATGTGGTTTCGGGCCTCAGGTAAAAACGAATGATATTTATAGTCTTAAAATATTTTCTGTTTCACATTTAATTTTTGGTTGGTGTTGCCAGCCTTAGTTGTTTTATTTTTTCAATCATAAGAAGAGTGGCTATTTGCTGGCATGTGCGCGGCTTCTAAGCGAGGTCGTAAGTCCCTGTTTCAATATGGCGACATGTATTTTTGTTGACTTCTATCATTTTCAGGAACAGGTCTCTAAAGGCGTTCCCTCTCTCGGGATGATCCCCCACTATAAAAATTTGTTAAAGATTATCCTGTATGATTCATTGTACTCCATCTTTCATTTCAGCTACAGGTAAGAACTTGTAGAATATTTTTAAGGAGTATTCCTCTCTTGAGGCGACTTAAAATTAGAAATATTTTACAAGTTCTTAAAGGGATGTCTATAAGGAGTTCCCCCTCTCTGGGGGTGATCCCCACCATAAAATTGTTGATATGCCTGATAATTTCGGGGGATGAAGCGCAGAACGTAAGCCCAGCTGTAAGGATGGGCCGGGTGGCCAGGTATCGAAGCGGTGGGCGATCGACCAGGCATGAACTGTCTTATAACGGCGTGCCCAAAATTTAAAAATCTGATCCTCCCTGTTCTCTTTCTTCTCCTCTCCTCTCCTCTTCTGTATTCTGTTTCTCCTTCCTTTATGTCTTCTACTCTTCTCACACTGTTCCTTCTTCGCTTCTCCTATTTCTCTACTTGCTCTTTCTTATTTCTCATATTGCCTTCATATATTTCAATTTCTGTGTATTTCGTTACGAATTTCATATATACGAAGCCAATTACACACCTGATATTTTTATAAGCTTTGAGAAAAATGCCTTCCATACCTGAGATTCGATCCGTGTGTCTGCTGGCATGCCGGCAGGTGCACGTACTCCACTCGACCACCAGTGTTTTTATTGTTGTTATTTGATTCTTCTATTTATGTTTCTACTTTTATCATGTTTTAAAAACAACAACAAAATACAAGTAACAACAATATATTCTACGCTCGATGCACTTAAGATTTATATGGAATATGATTCAAGACATCAGTCCTGCACAAACGGCAAAGGGGAAACCAGAAAGACATATGAAGAAGTATATAATATTACATTATGTTTTTATTTGTAACATTAAAAGCTGCATTTATTTAAAATCCGAAATCATAGGCAGCTCTAAAAATCTCCTGAAAGTAGAAACTTGCCTTGTAATACGCGCATCTCAAACATTTCTGCACTATTACCAAATACCGAAACATTTACATATAAACGAATTCTACGTGGACGAAATTTTAAACAGAGCATGTGTACACATGAATACATAAAGACAACGCGCGGAAATTTCTAAACCACACCAAACTATTTGTCAATTAAATGTCTTATATACAATTATATAAACGGCGGTTAATGATGTTTTAAATGTAATAATCATCACACATTAGCAAGAGCCATCTCAATGCATGCTGCGTAATTATATACGCAATATAATTTTGTTGCATGATTCGCTGACAGTTGCAGATATATGATTGTATGCAAAAACCATTGCGTCATCGCCGGTGTCTCTAATATCTGGTAATCTTTGGAATATACTGGTTTACCAATTAACTCATTCAAATAGCAGTTACTCGGTTCTATTTCAAACAAAATTACGTATTTAAAGAATTGAAAGCTTTAGTATTTAGATTTAAAAACTTAAAATTTTACCATAAAATTACACTGAAATCCCCAAATCGGTCCGTATTTCCACGGTATGTCCGTTTTCCAGTATCTGAAAAGAATAGCTTTTAAGTTAAGTTAGTAAGCATGGGAATATTTTTATTGCGGTTTTGTTCATAACTTTATATCTTTCGTAGTTGATTAAATAAGTACTTCGATTGCGGAAATGAGTGATCAGATTCGATTCTCTATCAGATAAATATATAAAATAATTATATTTCCTACAGTAAAGGTCGAAAATCGCGACTGAAAGTGCTAAAGTGGCATTTCTCAATTTTTGCCCATTTTTATTCAAACGCGAATCTCGTAAACTAAAGGGTATTTAAGATCTGATCCTGTATTCTTAATCTGGGCTATTTTCTATCAGATAGGATAGTTAAAGAAATCTGAGAGATGAAAATTTCTTAATTCTTAAGGAAAAAATTGCCAAGGGGGGTGATTGATACTTTTTCGACGATTTTTCAAAATTAATATCTTTTAAACTAAAAGCGATTGCAACCAACGAATTGCTGATTATGAAGATTGGAAAATTGTCATATCAGATAAAAATATAAAATAATTATATTTCCTACAGGAAGGGTCGAAATCACTGACTAAAGTGCTAAAAGTGACATTTCACAATTTTTGTCATTTATTCAAACCCCGGGTATATCTCGTAAACTAAAGAGATATTTAAGAATCTGATCGCAGCACGTCTTAATCACGGGTATTTTCTATCAGATAAGGATGGTTAAAGGGAAATGAGAGATGAGAAATTTTTAGTGCCTTAAGAAAAATTGCCAAGGGGGGGGTGATTGATACTTTTTCGACGATTTGCACCTAAAGGTATATCTCTTAAACTAAAAGCGATTGCAACCAACTTGAGTGCTGATTATGAAAGATTGGAAAATTGTCTATCAGATACAAAAATATAGAAAATAATTCATATTTCCTACAGTAAAAGGGTCGAAAATCGCGACTAAAGTGCTAAAGTGGCATTTCTCAATTTTTACATTTTATTCAAACGCGGAAGCTATCTGTAAACTAAAGGGAATCTACGAAGACATCTGATCGCAGCGTCTTAATCTGCGGACTATTCTCGGTATAAAAGATAGGATAGTTAAAACGAAAATCTATTGTGAGATGAAATTTGAATTCGCCAAGAAAAATTGCCAAGGGGTGCTTGATACTTACTTTCGACGATTTTCCAAAAATTAATATCTCTTAAACTAAAAAGCGACCAACGAATCACTGATTATGAAAGGTGGAACATTCTCTATCAGATGACCTATAAAATAATTATATTTCCTACCGTAAAAGGTCGAAAATCGCGACTGAAAAGTGCTAAAAGGAAGTGACATTTCTCCAATTTTTGCCATTTTATTCAAACGCGAATATCTCGTAAACTAAAAAGAATATTTAAGATCTGATCGCAACGTCTTAATCTACGGGCTATTTTCTATCAGATAGGATAGTTAAAAATCTGAGAGATGAAATTTACACTGCATTTACTTAAGAAAAAGTATTTTTAAGGGGGGTGATTGATACTTTTTCGACGATTTTAAAATTAATATCTCTTAAACTAAAAGCGATTGCAACCAACTTAGTACTGATTATGAAAAGATTTGGAAAATTGTCTATCGAATAAAAATATAAAATAATTATATTTCCTACAGTAAAGAGGGTCCGAAAATCGCGACTGAGTGCACAAGTGACATTTCTCAATTTTTGCCCATTTTATTCAAAACGCGAATATCTCGTAAACTAAAAGAGATATTGAAGATCTGATCGCAACGTCTGCGGACTATTCTCGATAAAGATAGGACTTCAAGATTTAAAACGGAAATCTGTGAGAGATGAAATTTTTATTTCATAAGAAAAATTACCAAAGGGGGTGCTTATTACTTTTCGACGCAATTTTTCAAAAAATTAATATCTCTTAGAAAACTAAAAGCGATTGCAACAACGAATCACACTGATTATGAAAGATTGGAACATTCTCTATCCAGATAAATATATAAAATAATTATATTTCCTACCGTAAAAGGTCGAAATCGCGACTGAAAGTGCTAAAGTGACATTTCTCTAATTTTTGCCCATTTTATTCAAGCGCGGTAATGTAAGCAAACTAAAAGAGATATTTAAGATCTGATCGCAACGCGTCTTAATCTACGAAGACTTATTTTCTATCAAAGATAGGATAGTTAAAAAATCTGAGATAAAAGAGTACAAATTTCTTAAGAAAAAAGAAATTGCCAAAAGGGGGTACTTGATACTTTTCGACGATTTTTCCAAAAATTAATATCTATGGCTTCAAAGCGATTGCAACCAACGAATCACTGATTATGAAAAGGTGGAACATTCTCTATCAGATAAATATATAAAATAATTATATTTCCTACGTAAAAGGTCGAAAATCGCGACTGAAGAAGGTACTGTAAGTGACATTTTCTGAAAATTTTTGCCCATTTGACTTCAAACACCCGAATATCTCGTAAACTAAAGAGATATTTTAAGATCTGATCGCAGCGTCTTAATCTACGGAGCTATTTTCATAGAAGATACGGATAGTTAAAAGAAATCTGAGAGGGTGAAATTTTTCATTCTTAAGGAAAAAATTGCCAAGGGGTGATTGATACCACTTTTCGACGATTTTCAAAATTAATATCTCTTAAACTAAAAGCGATTGCAACCAACTTGAGTACTTGATTATGAAGATTGGAAAAATTAATAGTGACTGTCATGAGATAAAAATATAAAAATAATTATATTTCTACAGTAAAAAGTTTATGAATATGGGTTTCAACCATTTCTCAATTTTTGCCCATTTTATTCAAACATACATATCTCGTAAACTAGATATTTAGGAAGGAGATCTGATCACCAACGTCTTAATCTGCGGACTATTCTCGATAAGATAGGATAGTTAAAAGGGAAATCTGAGAGATGAAATTTTCATTCTTAAGAAAAAATTGCCAAGGGGGGGTGCTTGATACTTTTTTTCGACGATTTTCAAAAATTAATATCTCTTAAACTAAAATTGATAGCAACCAAGAAATTGCTGATTATGATAGATTGGAAAATTGTCTTTCAGATAAAAATATAAAATAATTATATTTCCTACCGTAAAAAGTCGAAAATCGCCACTAAAAGTACTAAAAAGTGACATTTTTCAATTTTTGCCCGTTTTATTCAATCGCGAATATCTCGTAAACTAAAAGAGATAAATATCATCTGATCGCAGCGTCTTTGTTATTGCAAAAATTGAGGTATGGTTGCGGTAGAAGTGACTCCCATTCAGGACACCGTACGAGGGTAGCGGTAGAAGTGACTCCCATTCAGGGCACCGTACAAGGATAGCGGTAGAAGTGACTCCCATTCTCTATTAGCTAAGTTAGTTAAATTGGAAATCTGAGAGATGAAAAAATTCATAAGAATAAATGGGCTAGGGGTAGCGAATATCTTCTAAACTAAAAGAGGTAGCAATCAAAGGTAAGAATATAAAATAATAAAATTTGATAGGGTAAAATGTTTAGAAATCGTGACTAAAAGTGCAAATTTTGGCAAATTTTTATTTTTACAAGTTTTTTTCGATTACGTATATTTCTTATTTCTGGAACTAAAAGCAGCAGAAAGGAACGTATTGAAAATTATTAATCTACGGCAAATTCTCTATAAGACAAAGTATTAAACTAGTGCATGCTGTACCTCAGCCAAACAAAAAATATCGCAACATTTCATGATACGACTACCTGCTGCCCGAACGCGTAAGGCCGACGCAAGGATGGCAACGACAACACGCGGCAAGTTTGGACGTAGCTATTCGCACGGCAATAAAAAATCAAAACAAACACAATTCTCGTGTCGAATGCCAACGTTTGCTGATAAATATAGAAATAGGCAATAAGTCTATTTTATGATTTTTACCTTACACTAGTGCCATCTATAAATGATTCAAGTAGTACTCCCACAATTGAGATTAAGTATTAAAATTAATGAAAAAAGAGATATAAATTCGATTTATGTAATTCAAATTTCTTATGCTGAAAGATTGCCCGATTTAACATCAAATATTTAAGTCATATATAAATTTTACTAAGATAAGAAGTTGAGGAATATATCTTACTGAATGTTCTTCAAATAAAATTTTAAATTTCCATTCCTAATTTTGCTTTAGAAAGAACTTTTTCATTTGGTAACATTGCAGAACAACAATAAAACGTAGAACTAAACTGCAGTCTAGATACTCGGCAAACTCTTTCCATTAATAATAAAATTATCTTACTTACCAGTTGTGGAAGACGGTAAATCGATGGTAAGTTGGTAAATCCTGAAATAAATGAAAAACAAAGCATTATTTTCAATCATGTTGAAATTAATTTTAGTTCCGTCGGAACACAATCATTGCATTAAAATTCTTGTTATTCGCATAATAATGACAAGAATGACAATATTTACCAGGTTGCACATCAGTCCATGCTCCTCTGTTGATGAAATATCGCCTGCCGTCGCCCGACGACAACAAACTCACAAACACGCGAATAAACTAAACACGCAAAATTTAGAATTACGAAGATTACCCACGCGATAAATAGCTGATAGCAGATCAAACACGTTTATTAACACTAATTACCACCAGCGATCAGGCAATATAACGCGATTTAGCCAACTTATATTAAAGAATAACACAAGCCGAAAGTGTGGAATGTGTACTCGTTGTTATCGCACCGATGCAACAAAACAAAATTCACTCGCTGGAATATGTCGAGTTAAACCTGCATCGTCGCGCCATCTGAGGACATATAATGAACCTCACAAGTGTTTCGTACAGTATGGCGCGCATGTGCAGCAGTGCAGAATTGTTTATGTAGCAGTGAGTAGTCACGCATCTAGGTGGTAGCGTCCGTGTAACACACGTATACGAATATATATTTTAAATTATACGAAGAATAAAATGCTCTAAAATGCAAAAATAAAAAATAGAAACATTAGTTTCAATTTATCTTTTAGTGAAAAGGCAATACAAAAATATTGCGGTATAAATTTTTGAAATAATTTAACCCTTTACGTGACCCTGTTGCTTTTAATATTATAAATTTTATTATTATTGGCCAATAAGTCTATTTTATGATTTTACCTTACACTAGTGCCATCTATAAATGATTCAAGTAGTACTCCCACAATTGAGATTAAGTATTAAAATTAATGAAAAAAGAGATATAAATTCGATTTATGTAATTCAAATTTCTTATGCTGAAAGATTGCCCGATTTAACATCAAATATTTAAGTCATATATAAATTTTACTAAGATAAGAAGTTGAGGAATATATCTTACTGAATGTTCTTCAAATAAAACTTTAAATTTCCATTCCTAATTTTGCTTTAGAAAGAACTTTTTCATTTTGGTAACATTGCAGAACAACAATAAAACGTAGAACTAAACTGCAGTCTAGATACTCGGCAAACTCTTTCCATTAATAATAAAATTATCTTACTTACCAGTTACGGAAGACGGTAAATCGATGGCAAGTTGGTAAATCCTGAAATAAATAAGAAACAAAGCATTATTTTCAATCATGTGGAAATAAATTTTAGTTCCGTCGGAACACAATCATTGAATTAAAATTCTTGTTATTCGCATAATAATGACAAGAATGACAATATTTACCAGGTTGCATATCAGTCCATGCTCCTCTGTTTATGAAACATGGCCTGCCATCGCCCGACGGCAACATACTGACAAACACGCGAATAAACTAAACACGCAAAATTTAGAATTACGAAGATTACACCCGCGATAAATAGCTGATAGCAGATCAAACACGTTTATTAACACTAATTACCACCAGCGATCGGGAAATATAACGCGATTTAGCCAACTTATATCAAAGAATAACACAAGCCGAAAGTGTGGAATATGTGCTCGTTGTTATCGCACCGATCAACAAAACAAAATTCACTTGCTGGAATGTGTCGAGTTAAACCTGCATCGTCGCGCCATCTGAGGACATATAATGAACCTCACATAAGTAGAAACTGTTTCGAACAGTATGGCGCGCATGTGTAGCAGTGCGGAATTGTTTATGTAGCAGTGAGTGGTCACGCATCTAGATGGTAGCGTCCGTGTAACACACGTATACGAATATATATTTTAAATTATACGAAGAATAAAATGCTCTAAAATGCAAAAATAAAAAATAGAAACATTAGTTTCAATTTATCTTTTTAGTGAAAAGGCAATACAAAAATATTGCAGTATAAATTTTTGAAATAATTTAACCTTACGTGACCCTGTTGCTTTTAATATTATAAATTTTATTATTATTGGCATTGGCATAAATTTTTGTTTTTGCTTTAATATGGTGTTATTAAAAATGGTTTATTCAAGGGACGGAGATATTTTAATGTACAAATAATACGACTTAAGTCTGGTCATCATGTTAAGCCACTTGCATTTCGCAACTCTACGCGTTAGTGAACTTGAAATTGAAACTCGACCTTCTACCCAACTCGGCGAGCCTCCTTGCCTTCTTCGAGCAAGAAAGCAAAAGTTTACCTGCAACAACAAGCAAGCAGCACGCCAAGAAATTCCACCAGCGAAGAGTGTTCGCTGCTTTACACACTCAGTGCGTACGCAAGAGCAAAACGATGTCGTTAAAAGCGAAGGTAACTCGAATAATTAACAACAGCACACTTTTATTACACGCATTATTCGCTCACCAGCTCAGCAACAATCGATGGAAAAATGTATTTCTCGTTCTCTGCTTATTATTCGTCATTGTTCAGTAATTTTTATTCGTATGACTTGTTTTGGTTGAAAAGGGCACGCAAAATGACCTATTGTCATTTATAATAAGTCAATATGAACTATATTTGAGTAACTTAACTTAAGTAAAGTTCAGTCAAGTTAAGTAAACACGCAAAATTCTTCGGAAATCAGTCTTTAGTCGAGACTTAAGTCTAGACTTGATTCTCAAATCATTATTACACTTTCCGTACTTGCAATTTCAGTGAGTAGGCAATGAAATGGAACTGGATGGAAGCGACGGAACTTTCAGTCGGTCGACATCGTGTGCGTAGTTAAGCTAGCTCACTTCTCGCCGATCGCTCGACGGCATCGACGGTGGGTGCTTCGCGCTGCACGCGCCGGGAATTTGCATTCGCGCGTCGATATCACAAGCCAACGGTTCTCGTATAAAACCGCGAAAACACAAGAATCTTCACCTTTGCGGTTCGGTCATCATATACATTTGATACGTGATTATAGTGAAAAGTGTATACAAAAAACTATTTGAAATATATTTTGATGAAAGTTTTGCGGCGCGTGTTAAGTTTATTTAAGTTTGTAATCAATTTGTTGACGTAATTTATTGGAAAAACGATGGCAGAACAGCGGAAAATTTATCTCCAGCCTTCGAAGCGCGAGAAACGCGATATCGAGTTTGATAACTTGAGTTATATCGTCAAAAACAGAAAAGGTTTGTTAAATTTTATTCTATTTTAAATAAATTATGAATTCCGAATGGCAACTCATCCGGTCTTTGTTATCAGTTAATAAAATAGTCAATTTGAATGTAATTTTCTCGACTTTAGTCTATTGCTCGATGTAAATCCGTTTTAAACTTCAATGCAGCATATAAATTCTGAAACTTTCGCTTTTGTTCAGTCTTAGTCATATACTGAGCCTGCAGCTTATCATTATAAGAAAGAAATCATTTATTACCAGCATCGAGTCAAATAAATATTACACTTAAACTTTAAACTTTAACAACAGCAAAATAACATTAAACACGTGTAACTAATTACAAGATTATTTAACATTGTTTAATATTAAAGTTTTTTGTGCAAAAATTTATATTTAAAGCATTTTCTCCGGATTATTTTTATTTCTACTGCGTAAACGTCCAGAATTTTTTTTCGAGCGGTCGTCGCGTGCGTTGTGCAAGCAGTCATTAATGAACTACATTTCAATGTCACGAGAATATTGTGAATGATAATGAACTTTTTTGTTGGGAATAATTGCGTGCATGGTGATGCGACATGAGGAACATTGTATTGTCATTGCAAGCAAACGTTTTTTTGCTCGTAAATTTAAATTTAAAATGTTTCTATTGTTCCTTTTTATATTATTGTTATGTAGAAATCATTACCCAAAATATTAATATATAATATGATGTTGCAGAGTGCCGATAACATTTTAATTCGGAAAATATCGAGGTTATTTGTATAACGAGCGCGATAAATGTTATTAGTAGCAATTTTTCCTCGCTAGAGTTCATGCCCCACAACTCATAGCCAAAAACCAGTCCAACCGATTCTATTGGCCTATTCCACGATTATCGTATTGCTATCATCATTACGGTAAACTCATCGGCATACTCGTATTATACTGCATCAAGCAATAACAAAAATATAACCAAACAGGTTTTTTTCATTTTTAACATTCAAAATTATTATTATGTAAGCTTTGTATTTATTTATTTTTTATGAAATTAAATTACAGTTAGAAATGTCTACGCACATGTGCATTTCTTTCCTTTAATGTCATTCTGTTGCTCTGTAGTTTCGCTCAACTTTCCGCGCAGCATGCAACATTTGCGTCGCGCGCAATTGTGAAATGTCAAATCTTGTTGGGTCGGTTGGCTCAGTTGCTTTTCGCATGCCTGTAAACTCTTACAAACTTTTTCACGTCAATTACGAGAGAATTAGAAAATGTGTAAATTCACCATAAGAGGAATTCAGGAGTCAAACATTCATTTGGTGAATCAGATTCACGTCAAATGCAATCATGTTTTGCAACTCAACCGAAACCGATTTTATCCGATTCATTTCAAAATTTCACTAATGACTGGCTATTTAATTAAGCAAAACGAAGCAAATTAACAAATAAACGCAATTTTCTTCGGTTGTGTCAGAATAAACAAATGAAAATAATTTGTTTTGTATTTAATTAAAAGTCTTTAAAAAGCAAGACATTAAAATCATATTTCAATATCAATTTAATCGAATTCTATTGCATATTTAGAGCATATGTCGGTTATAATGTTAGAATGAGTGGTGATGGATAATACCTAAAAATATGATGAAAAAACTGTAAGTTTTAGTCGGAATATTAAAGTCATGCACCGTTGACAAACGCAAAATTATTGGTCATTTGCGATTACATTGTCATTAAATTGTCGTAAACTGTCGTTGCACTCGTTGCACTTGTTGCGCATAACTAATGTGCACGTGGACGCGCATATAATGCGTCCATGAAGTCATAATAAATCCATTAGTTTACAGTTGGTATTCTAACATCAAATATTGTCTCTAATATTACTTGATAACGCGCAAAAATGTTGCCAACATTTGATGCCTTCGGGTTCTAGATAGATATCAAAACCTATTTGGTCTGAATATGTGACTTTTAATAAAATTAACATAAAATTTTGCTATAAACTCTAACATTTACTTGTAGGTTAAGAGTTGATATAAATTTCATAAGTAAATTTAAATTTCATAAAGTATTGCATTTTCTTTTGATTGTAAATAGATAATCCTTTGTTTATACAAATAATTTGATTACCCAACACGCGCAAGTCAACCGTTTCATGTTTATAACCGATTCTTGTTTGGTTTTCTAACCGGATATGAGCATAATTAATGTCGGAAATCCAATAATTTTGCACAATATCCCATAAACTAGTCGTTCTTTGTCTACAAGACAAGCGGCAATATAATAAACAAACCGTTTTAACGATTATTCTATGTCAACATATAATTTGCACACAATTGAGCAGGAATGCATAAAAATATAAAATATATAATTTAATTATTATAAGATTTATTACTAGTCTTCTTTCCTTCTGTCAAGCCAGACAAATGCCAAAGGACAAAAATGATTATGATGTAATGGAAACCTTATAAATAGAAACGAGTGACCCGCAGAAGAAAATTGAGTGAGTAAGCAATACTTCGATACAGGAAGTACAAATGAGGTATTAGTAGGAAATGCTTGTCGATGGTTCTATTCAGCAATGACAAGAGTAAAGAATATAAGATGAAACTTTCGCTTTCGCCATATATGGGTATTAAATTTTATAAGACGTTGTTGATCTTGTTTGAAAATAGAATAACAATATAACTGAAGTTTTAAGAGAAAATACATGTATCAATTTATGTACATTGAAAATCAAATAATTTTCAAAGACAAGCACGATGTTTTTATGCCAAATTTGCGTCAAATTATTATTTATTATGATTGCCAAAATTTACAAGGAGACCTACTTGTTTTTATCGATTTTAATGTATGTGAAGGTCTCGCGAATTATTTATGATTAGCAGTCGACTAAACAACAAAAACTTGATTAAATTATTTAATAAGTTTATTAATTCATAATAAAAAATCTGAAAAATTGCTCGATCCTCAGCTAATAACGTGCATTTAATTTTTTGTCAACAAAATTTAAATTCTTTTACTAGATAATTATTTGGTTGGAAGTAGAATTGCTATATTTTGCAATTTTGTCAAATTTATTTGCAAAACTCCTACAGGAATTGTACAAATAGTACTGGACGTAATGACTAGTTAAAAAACGACAACTTAATTATTTTTAGATTTAACAATACGTAAAACTATTTCATTAAAACCTACACTTTATTCCGTGTTGCCTATAATTATGCCTCTAACCTATGCTTAGCAACTTTAATTTTCAATGTGAAAGTAGCAGTTATGTGCTTCATTCAGTTCCAATTGTAATTTTGTAGAATTAAAATAAATTGTGTACATATTTTATAACTGAGGTAATACAACATGACAGAAATTCATTATTTAGGCTAAATCTGCTCGACGCGATAGGCAGTAGCAAATGCAGTGACAAAAGCACAAAGTCAAGTATCAATGAACTCGCTCAGTTGATAATACAGCGCCAAATCGCGTATTAATTCAATCTCAATCCAAGGCATCTAGTATTTAAACGCACAAAATTTCACATACATGAAATAATCAGTTTTGAAACTGTGAAATATTTTCTAAATGATTGATGACGAAATATTTAAATTTATTAATAAGAATTTATTGACAGATCCAATGTCAATATCCGTGATTAGGGTCAATCATCGATGGCTAATGAAACGATTAGTAACTAGTGATGGACAATAGCAATAATTATTCAACTTCTCCGCTGCATTATCTGATTTGAAAGTCATCGAAAGTGATAAACTTAGAATTTCATAATTTTTTTTTGAGTTTTGCAATTTATACTCGCATGTGTGATAAACTCAATTACTCAAACGACGTTCAATTGGGTTTTTAGTGTTTTAGCATTTTATTTCAATTGAGTAATATTTGATCGTCTGGTGCTCGTAACAATTTTATACACTCTTTGCGTATCTGCAGAAAGAAGTTGCTGAAATAGTTAAAGGTGTAGTTAGTTACAGTTTGATTGACGTATATTTAAATTTTAATACTTTTGAACTATTGCTCGATTGCTAAACTTTTAAATTAAATATTTTGCAAACACTTTCAATTCGATGTGTTCCATTTTTGAAATTTTACGATGATGGAAAATGATAATTTCATATTTTAATTTAATTATAATTGTATTTTATGCTAAATTTTACATTTAACTAAAAATTATACCAAATTTTTGTCTTTGCATTCGTGATTTTGGTGAATTAATAAAAATTTAAGTTTAATTTATAATAACAATTCTCACGTAACTTGTTATCGGCGCCGCATCAACAAAATTAGTAATAATTGTATATAATGTTGTTGAAGTGAATATTGGTTCAAAAGTTGCAAATCGTGATTATGCTAATTACGCTTACGATTCACAGTGATTATTTCGTGTGACTGGTGCAAAATGTTGAAAATCAAGATTTTTCCATTATAATTAAAAACGCAGACAGAAAGCCAGGCACACATGTAATTATAAATTCAGTAGAAACATGCTCAAGAGAAAAAATTAAAAATATGATGTGAGAATAGTTTTTATACACTTTACACAATTTTAATTAAACATATTAAAGTAACTACATAGTAACTAATTCATTCGGATGGTAATAGGTTTAATTCATTTCAATATTTAACTAATAATTATGTAATAGTGCAAATGGGCCAAGGGTATCGTTATTATATTTTCCAGGTAGAAACACAACTTATTGAAGTGTGAGTAATATATTGATAGTTCAATTGGTTACGTTTCAAGATATTTTCTCGTTTTATAGTTAATGTATAAATATTTATACAGTTATAAGGTGTTAATCATATTATTATCGTCTACGTCAACTGAATATTACGTTTTGCATCCAGAAAATAAAATAAAGAGCAACTAGGGCTTATTTTTCTGGGATAACAAAATATTCTGAACAATTGGACACAATAATTTTTAATCTTCATTAAATAGTTCATAATTCTTCTAAAAATTTACAAAATTTTATTCACTCGTCATCCTACAGATTTATTTATGAATCGAATGCTTCTCATAATGATGTAGCATTCCCATATACGTCTGAGACATAATTAGCAATTAATTTTCCTCTGCACGCGGCATGAATGACACGCGTTACATAACGAAATCTCTAATTGAAAGTGCGCTGCGTCTACGACTGCGACTGTGAGCGCGGTTTTGTAAAGATTGCCTTTTGCACAACGCTGAATTTCAAACGTAAAATTGATCGCGGTTCACAAGAAGCACATGCATTACGCGCTTTGGTTGCAATATGCCGGCGCGTGTCTTAAACTAGTCCAATAGCAATGGGTGATATTGACCGTAATTCCTTAATTGCTTCAAGCACACGCGGCTAACGTACAAAGACACCACGCACCATATATTGCTGCGAAAAATACATCTTAAACTATTTGATAAGAGCTAAAAATAAAATACGTTTGTAATATAAACTTAGTCCAATCTACAGGTTTTGTTTTAAGTAAACATAATGTTGTTCCTGTTCACGTTAAGACAATTTTTTGTCGCAAATTTAATTTATGTTAATTTGAATGAATAAGTATCTAATTTGTGTTTTGATACATCTAAAATTTTGTTAGTCAAGGTTGCAAGGTTGTCTGTCTATCAGGTTTGCTACTATTTTTTGTGGGTTTCTATTAAAATAAAAACAAAATACTTTGCATGCTCTTAGCTAAGATATTTGATTAAAATTGTCGATTATAAATTTTAATAAATGTAAACAAGTAATAAAGTGGCATTTTAAGCATGTTGACAGTAGAATATTGATTGGAATCAAAACAAAATGCAAAATTAGCGCAACTTTTAAATAATTGCTTTGTTAATTAAATGTTTCTGCTTTTTATAACGGTGATTTTAAACGAATATTATTAAATAGTGTACACATTAAAAATAATTACTATTTACAACCTAAAGAATCAGATAGTATATTTAAAAACTGTTTAAAAATTTATTTAAAGTAAATATTTCACCAAAAATGAGTAAAATGTTAAAAATTTCAAAATTTTGATAATAAAACCATTGATTTACGATATCTTAACGAATATTGAACAGAAATTTGATTTCTTAGTAATATTTTTATGTTATGTGCATGGTGCAGGTTTATTTTGATATCATATAACAAAATAATGACATTGGTTTGATCATATTATGAGTATCCAGGTATGTAATTAGATTCCCAAAACAAATCATTAACTATTACTGTTCTTTTTGTGTAATAGTAATAACATTTACTAGGAAAAAACTTCCATAATTCAAAGTCAAAATACGGTGTTGCGTTTTAGCGCTAGAGCGCATGTGCACTGAACCATTGCGAGATATGCGACAATAGATTAACAAAATCGTGAGAGAATGTTGTGTGTACAAATATTTGTGAATGGCTTAATAAAAAAGTTTCGCAAGTTTATCTTTTATTAAGATTTAAATCATTGTGTAAATCTTTGTATTGCAAAATAATGAAACGAAGACTGAGAAAACTCTGTAACAACATTTTCTTATAAATCCTAACCAATTGTGTGATAATTACGAAATGCCTTTTAAATTTCCAATTACATTTAGAAAATGTTGCAGTGAGATTGACGTTGAATACGACAGGAAAATTATCTGAATTTGAATGTCGCACAGTCGTAGTTATAGTCAAACATAATAAATTGCTGTAATTTTATATTCACAGTGAGCAATTTGATTGACTGTGTTGAAAAAGATTTTAATTATGCATAATTTATTTTTTACTGTTGCAGGAACGAAACAAATTCTAAACAGTCTTTCCGGAATGTTTAAATCCGGAGAGTTGACGGCCATCATGGGTCCTTCCGGTGCCGGCAAGTCGTCCTTACTTAATATACTTTCTGGATTTCAGTAAGTGCCATTAACAATTCAATAATTTATTACCCATCACGGAAAAATAAATTTTGTATAAAATTTCAATTAAATTAAACGCATACTTAATTATGCACACGTGGCTATAATTATTTACGAATGTACATTAATTACCGGCTGATACCTGTCAATGAATAATTATCGTATAAGACGAAATCATTTATTTTTTTGATTCATTAGACAATTTTTATATTTTATATGATGTAATTACTATTGATGAATAGCGTTTAAAGTCATTTTGGAGCTGAGATTGCCGTATTTACTTTTCAATAGATAATTAAGTGAATATCAATCAATATACATAAAAATAACGATTTAAAAAAAGATTGGGTAAGGTATTTTAATTCATTATTAAATTTATATATTCGGTAGAGTTAAGTTCCGTGTTTTTACGTTTCAATCGTAATTATTAAGAGTGAACAACCTATAGAGGAACACTGAATTCAATAATGCATTCTCACGTTTAGTAAAAACTTGTTTCAAGGGCAAATCTTGGCTACTAAAACTTCGCTACAGTTTTGAAGAGCAAGAAACCACAAAAACTCAATATAATATCTTGCTTTGAGAACGAATGTTGTTAAACAACATTTTATGACAATAAGCCCCCAAACGGGCAACTATTTTTAATAGCTACACTTTTATTTCCCAATTACTGTTTAATATGTGTCGCGATAATAATTTTTATATCTTGAAAGTAGCGCAATTTTTGCACTTTGCTCAGATGTATTTGTTGTTTTGCGTAAGTGAATCTTTTTAATCTGTAAATTACTTTACTGCTATGTCACATTTACTTTTCCATTAAAATATGGAAATTTTTGAATGTCATCAAGTTATAATTCAAATTATAATTATTCAACACATTGTGTCCATTAATTTCTCCGCGAGAATGACATCAATTAAATTAACATTGATTCCAGCGAGCATAACAATGGAATGACAATGGTATAGCAATGCAATTTTGTAAAAACATAACTACAACGTCAGTTGCTAAGCCACGTGTCATGCCTTCCATGGCTTTTAATTAACATGCGTCGTCACGACACGATTCGTAGAATCAAGTATCGCCACTAATTACTGGTAATACTTTGATAAAGTGAAATTATTACACACTTAATAATCGATAATGACTTATTATTATTATGAGCTAATTATACTCAATAGGTTACGTCAAAAATGTGATTTTTTTGTTTAGCAAAAGTGGCACGTCTGGTATGATTCGATGCACGGGCCAGGAAGTGAAATCCATTGACAAAGTATCTTATACCAAGGACTCCTGTTATATCCTTCAGGATGATATGTTATGCCCGCTTTTCACGGTTTGGGAGACGATGGTTTTCGCGGCCAAGTTAAAATTGGGCACTACAATACCGCCAGAATCACGTCATTGGCTTGTAAGTCACATAATTTTGTCATAAATTGGAAAAAGTTATAAAAAATATTAAAATGCCTACTTTTAGTTGTCAAATATTTTGGAAACTTTGGGCCTGGCGGAAACCATTCACACACGTTGCAATCGCTTATCAGGCGGGCAACGAAAGCGACTCTCAATCGCGTTGGAACTTATCGACAATCCTCCAATTATGTTTTTGGATGAACCAACCACGTAAGCAAAGAAAAAAAATCAACGTAAACGCGGAAATCAAAAATTTTAAATTTTTTTCTCAGAGGATTGGATAGTTTATCATCGTTTCAGTGTGTGTCGGTGTTAAAAGACTTGGCACACGATGGCCGGACGATTATCTGCACGATACACCAGCCGAGCGCGTCAATCTTCGAGATGTTCGACCACGTCTATGTCATCGCGGATGGGCAATGTCTGTATCAGGGCACGGCCCTGAATACAATTCCGTTCCTCGCCTCTGTCGGCCTTGACTGTCCGCAGTACCACAATCCTGCTGACCATCGTAAGTCAAAACAAGTAAAAAAGTATCCATAATTGCTGATCGTATTCCGCATTCCCATAAAACTCGTCAAAGTCACCGATTACTTCCGTTGTAAATAATTACCGATTCATATTTTTTTCAGTGCTCGAAGTGGCAAACTGTGAATATGGTGATTTTAATGACAAGCTCGTGAAAGCCACACGAGAGAGTAACTGGCGTATTAAGCCTAAGCCACATAAATGTAAGTAAATCTTAATCTTGTGAATAAATTACGTATGTTATTTTCTTATAAGTGCGCCAAAAGTTTTGTAACCAAAATTACTTTATTTAATTTTATAATATTAATAACTGAATAATTGTCGTAATTTGGAAAACACGCACGTAATTATTGTAATTTGTTTCTGTGAGAAACAGTGAATTACATTTAATATGTAATTAAAAAACACAATGAGGTCTAGGTGATATATATCTTTATATGACCCATTATTAACGCAAAAATTATTCATTTCCTTCGCAGTGCAATTAATTCAGCAGCCGTCCCGATCACACCTGCTCACAAATGAAGAACGGACGATGGTTCTGGTGCAAAAACCCTCCGAATTTTATCGATTCCGAGTACTTTTACTGCGAAACCTGATACAATTATATAGAGATTGGGTAAGTTTATTAATATTAGTAATAATTTAATTAATTATCGTAAATAAGGTTCGTAAAATGTGCAAATTTCTATAAATTAGTTTTAAACGCAGCAATTGCGTACGCCAACGATTACTTTTATCGCAAACAATTAATATTATTATTGTTTTTATCATTATTGATTTTTTTGCATGTAGGTTTAGTTAATTATTAATTTATGCACCATTTCCTTTCATATGCACCAAAATAAGCACATTTTCGCTCAGAAAAAGCACAAACATTTAGTTTTATATGGTGATTTATTAATTTTAAGTAAAAAGGTAAGTGTTGCTTGAAATACTACCAGCTTAAAGAGTTATCAACCGTCTCTTAATAACCATCGCCTAATTTTAGCGCTCTTTCTGTATTTGTAACCTTCTGCTATCTACAATCTACTGTATATAAATTCTACCATCATTTTCACCTTCAAGGCAAGGCGTAAGTACTGTTAAAAATCAGATACAACAGAACTAAAATCGCACAGATTGACGCCACTTCTGCCAAAGTACTTTAGCAATGCAACAACAATAAACCACATAAACCTCTGTAAATACTCATCAACCAACTCATAAACATATAATAAATAAATAACAATTTCACCACAATGACAATGAAACTTTTTACATGTTAAAACGATACAAACTTATAAAACATGAATGAAACCGTATTAAAATAAATTCTAAAATAGTTTGGTATGATTTACAGACGATTCTGCATCTTAGATGTGTACTGCACGTGCTCGTAGGAATTTTTATTGGATTGTTATACTACGATTACGGTAACGACGGCTCAAAGACGATGAAAAATATTGGGTACTTTATAATATCTATGGTATATTTAAGTTATACAACCATGATGCCAGCTGCTCTCAAATGTAAGATATTATTTTAATATAATAATTAATTAATTATTAATTCACAATTAAACTGTTTTCAGTGCCGTCAGAAGTGCCAATCTTACGAAAAGAGAGTTTCAACAATTGGTTTAATCTGAGTACTTACTACATGTCGTTTATTATGGTCCACATGCCCTTACAAGTAAGCTTAATTTGATTTAAATATGTAAAAATTGCGTTTATACATAAAACAAACACGAATATGTGAGATTTTTAAGTTATTTGTAAGATAAAATCTTATCACTCGTTTATTCCAACGTTAGCTTGTGGTTTATTTGTGTTATTAACTAATTATTCAATTTTAAGATGATCTTTGCCGCCATATATACCGTATCATCATATTTTTTGACTGGCCAAGCATTGGAAATAGCCCGCATGGGGAAGGTCTCACTGATAATGATTCTGTCTACGCTGACAGCAGAATCAATAGGTGTTATTCTGGGCACATCAGTCAATCCAATCGTGAGTAACTTTAAGCTCAAAATATTTACTTACTGCGATATTTACTAAAATGACGCTGTTTCAGAATGGAACATTCCTGGGAGCAATCTCGCTGGCGTTGTTTCTTGTAGTGGCTGGCTTCTTGATGTTGTTCACGCACATGTCGAAAGTGATGTACGGCCTGTCATACCTGTCTTACATTGCTTATGGCATGGAGGCATGCGTAGAAGCGATGTACTTTGATCGCGCCAGTTTGCCATGTCCGGATGATGTTACTTATTGCCACGTGAAGACGCCTAGCTTATTACTTGCTGAACTAGGCATGGATAAAGGCAATTATTACTACGATGTACTGTTTCTGGTCGGACACGTTCTCATCGGCAAATTCCTCGGCTTCTTCACGCTGCGTCACAAGCTGCGCAAACTTATGCCTTAATTGGAGATGAATATCTCCAAACAAAACGATTTTTAAATTTAATTTGGCGTGCAGAATCTGATACGTATCGATAATGTGTTTTAGTCTGTGATGTTTACAATATTACCAAGATGAGCAGCCAATTCGACGACGCGAATAGAGTGAAAATTGCGTTTACACCGAGATATTTAATGTTATTGTTTGTATATTATGTGAATAAGAGATTAATGATAATGTTGTGGAATAAATTAAGTATTTGTAGTGGTAATTACTATATAACATGATATAAGTACAGAAATCTCAACAATAATTACCTATTTATGGCTTTGATAAGTTTTTAATTTGTTAAATTTGTTTTAGACTACTTTTTATTTGAGATTATTGGTGCACTTTTTACTGGGCATATTATTGGGAGTATTCTACTTTGATATTGGTACGGATGCTGGAACACTTATCAATAATATTGGGTTCGTTGGTATTTCGGTTACTTACATGGCCTACACATCAATGTTACCAGCTGTTTTGAAATGTACGTACAAGACAAACTTGTATCAAAAACTAAACAGATTTTATTCTATTCTAGTACCCTCAGAAGTATTATTCGTCCGGAAAGAGAATTTCAACAATTATTACTATCTTTCGACTTACTACGCCACCTATATTACGATTACTGTTCCTCAACAGGTACTGCTTCATTTAGTTTAAAATTTTAAGCTGCAAATTTCTTATTTGTAGATTATATTCGCGTTTACCTTTACTTCTATCACCTACACGATGACAGGACAACCACTAAGCTTGGACAGATATATTATTTACTTATACGGCGGTATTATGATCAACATCATTTCGGATACTGTCGGACAAATCATTGGAACTTTCTTGAAAGCAAGCGTAAGTGTTGTTTTGATTGTATTAACGTCATTATTAGAAATACGAATTATTTTTACTCATTTTCAGAATGGTACCTTTGTTGCCGGAGTTCTTACTGCATACTTACTCCTATTGAGTGGATTCTTCATCGTTGTACGACAATCGACGGTAGCATCTATTTTGGTATATACATCGTATCATCGTTACGTTTTGCACACCCTTATTGATGCAACACTGGGAAACAATCGCGAAAACTTGCCTTGTGTGTCGGATTACTGTCATTACAACGTCGATTCCATCTTGGAGGAGTACTCGCTTAATTCTCATCCCTTTTATGTTGATGTGATTTATTTATTTACCACTTATATTCTAGCCAGTCTCTTTGGGTACCTCGCGCTTAAAGTTATGACCAAAAAGGTATAAATTCCTCTCTAAATTAAACTTGTATATTACTTACTAGGTGCAATTCTTATATCACTGTGTATAATATAGTTTTAGAGCAGAAACCAAAGTGTAAGGTGGCAGCATATAACTTGTACATATACCAAATAAATACATATGTATCAAAAACCATCAATTCATATGATTTTTGTCCCCGCAGGAAGTTACCTACCTTTACTTGTGTTTATATATTTATTTAAACATTATAACAATATCTACTGAACTATATCACACCTTGGAACACTATTATTTATACTTTTCTTCATTTAATGGTTCATATCCATGTTTCTCTACTTTTTCCTTAAACTGTAGATAGCTTCTTCTCCTATCAAAGTGTTTTACCCATTGCGCAGAGCATGATTGCTCGTACATTTTTCTAAATTGGGCACATGGACTGTCTTTGCTGGTGTCATTTTCTATTTTATGCTGGTCCAAACAAGCCCAGAATTTGTCTCGCGCTCCCCAGCAAAGTGCACGTTCTTCTTTCGTTGGAAACGACATTGTGGTCTTAAAATAGAGCGCTATATTCTGATATAACCTAAATGTAAACAATAAATTTGCAATAAAATTTATTGTAGTTGCCAAATGAACGAAATAATCCTAAGTATTACTCACGGTATAGAGAATGCTCGTTCCGGAAGCACTATTTTTATTATATCAATTATATTTTATACGCGGTGTATTGTTTTAAGTAAAATTTGATTTGAACGAACTTGTAAGACCCACCAATAATTTCTAACCTACACTTTCCTGCCGATTTTGAACGACATTTTATCCGATTAAGTTGAAGATTGTTGTTTACAATGGATAAAAATATTTGTATTCCACTGATCGAGACTATTTACAACCACAAGTACGTATTAACTATTACTGGAATTATTATATTTAGTAATATAAATCACCATTTTGAAAAATATATTGCTGACTTTCACAAAGTGTAATGATGTATATTTGGTTGCCTGTCCAATCGCCACATTATACGCCTTACCAAATAATTGCAATTAAACTAGTCCAGTTAATTAAGCCTGTTTAATTATCCTATTGTCTTTTAAATTAAATTCAATCTCGTTTCTTTATGAGTGTCAGCGAATTAAACGTGTATCTTAAACGTCATCAAATCAGCCAATGAGAGTGCGAAAATGTCCGTCAGTCGTGGATGACGTTTAGGGATGCACGTTTTCTAAAATTTGTTTGTGTTCTTCTTAATAATATGCAACTATATAGTACTACACCAATAAAGCGTAAGTCTATAAACTAAGTGCAATACTTCCAACGTCCGAACATCCTAAATTCCAGTTTACTAGTTAAACTGAGTGCAAAATGTCACAATATGATGAGTTACAACCTTCAGTACAAAATATCATCGAACAGAAGACACTGAAGTGGATATTTGTTGGTGGTAAAGGCGGCGTGGGTAAAACAACATGCAGGTAAATACTTACTAGAGATATTCATTCCATAAAACTATTTTTAAATCCACGTTTGTGTTTAGTTCAAGTTTGGCAGTCCAGTTAGCAAAAGTCCGCGACTCAGTGCTGATAATCTCAACAGATCCAGCACACAACATATCCGATGCGTTCGATCAAAAGTTCTCAAAAGTACCGACGAAAGTCCAGGGTTTTTCCAATTTATACGCGATGGAAATCGACCCGAACGTCGGCATGAACGAGCTGCCCGAAGAATACTTTGAAGGCGACCAGGACGCGATGAAAATGAGCAAGAATGTGATCCAGGAAATCGTTGGTGCTTTCCCTGGCATTGACGAGGCGATGAGCTACGCCGAGGTGATGAAACTTGTAAAAAGCATGAACTTCTCCGTCGTAGTATTCGATACAGCGCCCACAGGACACACACTCAGGCTGTTATCATTCCCGCAGATCGTCGAGAAGGGTCTTGGCAAATTACTCAAGTTAAAGTTGAAATTCAGTCCGCTGATATCACAATTTAGCAATCTCTTCGGCGCGACCGAATTCAATGCGGAATCATTATCGTCCAAACTTGAAGAGATGCTGACAATAATCAAACAGGTGAACGAACAGTTTCGGAATCCGGACCAGACGACGTTCGTCTGCGTCTGCATTGCTGAGTTTCTGTCGTTATATGAAACCGAACGATTAGTACAAGAGTTGACGAAGTATAAAATTGACACGCACAACATAATCGTCAATCAACTGCTGATACGGGACGGCGTCAAGGAATCCGGATGCACAATGTGCGACGCACGGTATAAGATACAGAGTAAATATCTGGAGCAGATTGATGATTTGTATGAGGACTTCCACGTTACTAAGCTTCCCTTATTGGAGCGCGAGGTGCGCGGCCCTGAAAGCGTCAAGTCTTTTTCGGAGTACCTGATTCACCCGTATAAACCTGCGGAGAATTGATTTTGTAACTTGTAGGTAATTCTAATTCAAATTACTTGTAATTATTACGTGGGATTTTGTTTTAACTTGTAAAAAGTTCAGTCAATTATAAGTCTTGCCTGCTGTGGGCCTAAACATTGTTTTCTTAGTTGAGGATGTGAAATAAAACTAATTACTTAAAACTAGTTACGAATATCGCTTCATAGCACATAAACATTGTTAATCATTGTGTGGAAGTCTATTTCACAACCAGGAAATATTTGCACTTGTAAAATACTAAAAAATGAAGTGTTCACTGGGTAGAAATATCTACCAATGAATAAATTTGATTAATTTTATGGTTTGGGTAGTCCGATAGCTAAAATTGAGGTTAGAAACACATCATGATACTAAAATAAACAAATGTCTCCATTCAATTGACATTTACTTATTCACAAACATCAACGGTTAATATTTTTGATTATATAATATAAAAATAAATAAAACATATACCTCTTAGTCACTATCACTGTCATTCCTGTTAACTTGCTGACTTAAAATCCCTTGCTGTAACTGCATCACACTCTCCACCGGCTGTGGCCTACCATCTGGGCCTATTCGACATGGTTTTACAACGCCTGTCTTCGTTAAATCATCCATCAGCTGTACTAGTTTCATGGCTTCGTACTCCTTTTGTTCCTCGGTCATATTTGCCGTTGGATTCGGTTTAGGAACTTCGTAGCAACCTAAAACTGGATTTATTCCATGCTTGAGATCTCTGTATTCTTCGGTGTCGCTGTCATCGCTCTCAGAACTATACACTGATGTGTCTGCTGGTGGGCGGCCACCCATAAGTCCTCTGCGTGCAAATAACCCTGCTGCGTTTCCGTAGCCGGTGTATTTAATCATGCGATTGACGTTTTCCTTGCAGATGACGAAGAGGAGTTCGGCGGCAAGGTCGCGAACTTGTGTTATAGGTGTGGTGAGAAGGCGACAGATGCAATTGCGTAAGGTGTTGCCTTGCTCAGGGCGTTGATGAACGTCTTTCAAAGGAGGAAGAATTTGGAGGCGGAGATACTTACGAATGGGACGTTCAACGGTTGCAATTCGTAGCAGGGAGGAAAAACGGGTGAAAGAAGTTCATGTTGATGGGAAACTCCCTAAAAATAGTAAATATACAATAGAATAATTTTAGTTTTAATACATACAGGTTCTTTGTTTAATGTCCTCCGTAGAAACTCTAAGATCTCGAAGATTCCCTCCATGTCTAAATTCTCAAATCGCTTCTCTTTGATTACCATTCTATCATCGCTTATTGGCACATATAAATTCTTAAAAGTAGTATTCGGCATATTTGTCAATAAATTAATGATGTGATTGACCAACTCATGTTTCCTTTCGATTGATTGCGCCCCCGCAACTAAATATTTACGCAAAATGGTTACCAAATTCAATAGATGTGCTTCCTCCTCCTCATCAAATGACACCCCAGTTGGTCTCAGTGTTAAATTAAACAACGTTTTCAATATTTCACAAGCAGTGTTCACCTGTAAATCGGCCAACTCTGTCACTGCTTCGTTCTCATCACCCTCACCACCTAACAAGTGTTCTAAAATCTCTATTAAATAGTTTAATCCATGTAGATCTTCTTTTAGTTTTGGGCGAATGTTGGAACACAGTGCGCTTATTATAAAGAGGATTTTCATGTCGAAAAATAATAATTCGCTTGGTGGTTTCATGTCCCTGTGAAATACAAATATGGAAATTATGTAAAAGAAGAAAGAATGATGATTTACCTTGATTTTTTGAGACGTTGTGTGATTCCTTCTAATGTTCCATTTTTACAGCACATTGTAGACGCAACGCGACTGTTAAAAATCAAATTACAAAGACATTTTACAGACTCCAATTCAATGTTGTAATGTGACGGCTCGTTGAAGTAAACACCGGCTTTAATGCCCGTGTTTTCTATTAGAGTTTCAATTAATTCGTCGGTCATTACATCGTCCAAGCCGCTCTTTTCACGACTACAAAAAATAATTCTTAATTTTTCTGGGGTCAAGATACCTTAAAATCACCTACCTTAAAATTCTGATTGTATTTAATACATCAAGATGTATGGCTTCTGCATTTGGATTGACTAGATATGAAGTTAAAGCTTTCCATATTTCTCGATCTAAGTTATTCTGCTTTAGCTCAGGAAAAGTAAATAATTTATCATTCTGAAAATGTTAAACATAATGCCACTAGAACCTATTTATACCACTAACAAATTGATGTATTATATATGAATAAATAAAAGAATATCAGACCTTTTTGAGGAATTTCTTCAGTGAACCTTTTGCAGCTTTTATATCACCTGATATTATAGCCTTTACGTTCGCGTCCATGATGGTTCACGTATAATGATTGGCACCACGTTAGAACAAGTCAGAAGCACTGATATTGTTCTTTATTTGTTATAAACTATTTGGTGTTTACCGACTGCAATCGATTTGTTTACACTAACCAGTAGATAGCTGACACAAAACAGGTTGGGTTCCACTCTGAACGCAAACGAAATTAAAATCAAGTCAAACCTATAAATTGGTGTATGTTGGGTTGCCTACTAAGAAACCTGGATTTGCATTTAAAATTATCCTGTTGAGTCCAATTTAAATTAATTTCAGGCATTTTGCAATGAAAACACAGTTTTAAACACTTTTACACAGTACCTACAAATAAAAATATATAACTTTAGTAAAAAATCATCATTTCTTTCTGCTTTTTCAATCAATAATAGGAATATTCAAACTAAAACTACTTCATAACTATTATCCTGAAAAAACTTTATAAAATAACGAAGTTTTGATCAAAACTCAAAGTTCATTCTCTTTTTTGCTTCAACGAAAACGCATAATGTAATGTAGCATCAAATATGTATCAACTCTGATTAAACGGACCTCCGGCAGGCAGAAACTTTATGAATTTATTATGATGTTGGTGGCGTTATTAGCATAACATTTTGATTAAGAAATCCGCCTTTGTTCGCGCGAATGAAATGAGTCCCATTAATGCTGATTCGCCAACTGTAGCCGGCAGCCTTTGTCTTAATATCGTTGCAAACTTCCGCAAGCGTTCCCAGCAGTTTCACGCGACTAATAGAATGTAATATGGCGGTTGATTCGGTGCGTCCTGTGACACCAACCACGCAGGTATACACACGTTGCAGAGTCAAATCTGTGCGCAACTTGTAATTGTAACAGCGCAACTTGTTACTGGTTACTGAGAACTTTTAATGATCAATTAACACACGTACACGCAATTGACATTACGATTCGGTAACAAAGCGGACGCGCGTTATCTCCAGCGTTGGTACCCGAGGATTATCTTCGTTTAATTAATGGTATTATTATTTGTTTTGCAAATTAATAATGAAATCCATTCAATTACTTGGTTGACTTTAGGTAATTTTAAGTAATTTTGAAAAACACGCAAATTTTTTGTGGTCGTTAATAAAATTGCGCAGTTAAATCATGTTTATGTTTTAAATTGTAATTACAAAGTTAGGCCTTGTTCGTCGTGCGCTCGTTTGATGCTTTTAGCTAGATTAGTCTCGCATAGTCGCAGAACGAGACGTGCCCGTTAAAGAAAAGGCGTCGGAGGTGATGAGTTTTGATATTAAAGTGCAATAATGTCATTCGGTATTTAAAGTTTCTCAATTACGGACGGGAGAGTGTTGCTGCGATGCGGTATGAATTTTAAATTCGCATCAGACAGGACCACCCCCAATGTACGAGGCTGTGTTGTAGCTGCGGGGTTCTGAGGTGGAGATGGTGGAGGCGCCGCTTACAGACGTCAGACATACCGCTTTAAATCGTCGACAGGCAGACTGACATCTTTATACCCAAGCAACGTCTGTAATGTTTTCGTATTCGACGAGACACTGCAAACGAAATAAGAGAAAATAATTTCAGACAGGTAAACAATGCGCAACTTTACGTATCATAAAATAATATTTTTTGCCGCAGTGTCAAACATGGACCTGATCATGTAATGTTCAAAACGCAAAATAGAAGAGATATTGGTTTGGAATTGTGTTGTGTGCGAATAAAAACTAGAACATTTCAAATATCCGCATGCAATGAGTTGTTACTCGTATTGTGATCGGAGGATCATCAACCAAATGTACAAACAGCAAACAAAATTCGTTACCTAAAACATTTTTATTCCACAAAATGCAAAAATTCAATTTTTAAATTTCAAAGTTTTAATCAATAATTATTATGTATGCGTTAAACTTTCTTGGAAATATTTTATTGTTTCACGCGAATATTCAACTGAAAATTGTGTTTTTAAGGTGGCAGAGTAAAAAAACAAATAAAAGAAAAACAACATCAAAGCAAATTATAATTCATTCATGTCACGCGCCGCCTCCACGCGAGAAACAAACTTTCTCGTGTTGCTCATTCTTAATTTGCCTCCGGCAATAAGTTATGAGTTTCCGCGTTTTTCTCACGATTAGATTTGCGCATTTGCACAATGTCGTCATGAATTATTCACGAATTCAACCGGATATTATTGAGAAGATGATGATTTTCAAAAGCGTGCAGGTTTGAATCGCGAAACTAGACCAACTCTGGTAACTTTCATGCTTGCAGTTGTCCGCAGGGAGCGAGAAATAACTCAACGTTGATACACTCGCCGGCGCGAAAAGTGGAAATTGCAGGACAGTGGAAAATGTCGGCGGCGCGCACTTCTTCAATTTGATGATGCACACGGGTATGTGTTCCCTGAATCATCTCTTCTACCGTGTGCCTCGTGTGTGGGTGGAGCAGGGAGTTGAGTGCTATGTGCCGTGTGCGAAGTGTTCGAGTAATTTATTATATCAACAAGCGCGCGAAGGCAATTTCTCGTAATTACATTTCAGTTAATACTTTGCGCACGGCGGACAGTCTTCGAGTATGTTGTGCGCCAGAGCGAAAAGTTAAGGACTTTGGGTTGCAGCCTTTCAGGAGTTTCTCGGCTTCTCGGCTATTCTTGACTTTGCATTAAATTACTCAACATTTTATTTACTTCTAAAGGACTCTTACTACGAGTATGTCTAGAACAAGAGAGTAAAAACGAATTACATTTTTATTAAACACTGCCGGAACGAAGTCGCGGGCAACAGCTAGTAAACAATAAATTAGACAATATTATGTAAGTTATCGATTCTAGATATCTTTGTGTAATTATCTCTAGATTATATTACTTGCCTTAAGCTTAGGAATTGTAGAGTTTTGATATAAATCTAAACAGAACTAGCGATGGATAATGGATTGGTTTATTATCATTATGATACGAGTATAACAATCACATTATTCAATAATCCCTTAGCTGTACTAAAATGTTTAGTTTATTTTTACTTTAAAAATTGTTTTACTTTTCTGTTTTTCAATTTCTGATTTTGATTTTTTGAGATTTGAAAACTTATCGATATCAGCGCAAAATGGAATTGTTGCTGATCCCGACAGAAAGTTAAAATGAAGAAATTTTCTATTGTAAGTTTCCTACGTTCTACAATACAAATTTCAGAATTTCCGCGCAACAAAAACAAAACGAAAGCCGGCGTCAAACAAAGTCGATACGAAAAGTCCTCGTAATAGAAAAAGAATATTGAGCTTTAAGCAACGGCTTTACTGACTTCTTGTGTTTACCTTTTCGATGCATATTTTCAACGAGAGTTTTGTTTTGTATTTTACTTTCGCGACGTTGATACTCGTAGCAGTTTTGTGTTTCCTTCTTCTGCAACACTGAACTATGTTCTAATTTTATGTGTCGTTGTTATTAAGTTAGATGTCGGAATGTTGAACACGAAATAAAGAAGTGATTTTCCAATAGCAGAGGAGCGTAGAAAATGGCAGATTGCGGACGCGCGAGAAAAGGGATTTTAAAGCGATTTGAAACGGATCGAGGCGCGGCAACTGCGCCAAATGGATTTGCCTCGTCGAATTGATTCGCAATGATGAAATTCTTCACGTGTGCCCAAATCAAATTCCACAAATTCGCATGCGACTACAAGATGTTGGTGCAGCGCCTCCAACGACATCTGTACGACATTTTGTTTCAATTTTCTTTTACAACGGGATTCAATTCTTTCTAAAACTCAACAATTTTCTGCTATTAACAAAGAAATATTTATTTATTTTGAGAGATTTTGCATTGGCATAAAATGAAATGTTAGATATTAAACATAGTAAAGAGTGTTTTCAGTGACCGCATTTCCGACCGAAATTAATATTTACGCTTTCAAGCTGAATTATTTATTCATTTCGAGTCTCCTATTCTGCAAGTAGCAAACATTTGCAAGTTATTTTAATGACGACAGCAACAGCAACAGCAAAAGCTACAAATTAAAGTGAACCAATGCATAGTGAATAGTATTTCTATTCGGTGGTCAGGGTAATAATCCTTGAAGAGGGGCTTTTCTACATGAAATCTGCTTGTACGGAGCAAAACTATATTAAAAACTTTAGTCAGCCAAGAATCATAACAATAAAATAATACAATTATGTAAAACAACTATCAAAATGTATTTTTTTGGCTTTTTAATTTTTTTTTCTCAAAATTAACAATAAAATAAATAAAAACGTATGTAGTTTAGAAAATAATTGTCTAGCATCATAAGAATATTTTAAAATCATGTTTATGTAAAGAAGCATGGCGTGAAAAAGGTTTTTGTTGTTCGCTTTCTTTACATATCTGGTATTTGCGAGATGAAGCACTCAGCTTCTTGGAAGCGCTGCTGATCTTCGACTTCTTATGTCCTCACGTTGTTGCGCCTAGGCATCTAGGATGCGTGCACTCCGGAGGTTTACGACATGGGCTCGGAGCCGGCGGTTTTAAGAGCATTTCGTAATGAAAGGAAAAAGCGCGGCGCAAAGTTGAAAAATGTGCGAATTCATTATTCATTACTCGTTGGCAAACTTTCATAACAGATAAAACTATTTTACAGTTTTCAAAGTTACAAAAACTTAAAATAGTGGTTTTAAATGCAATAAATATATTGAATTAGAATTAAATTAAAGATGCAAAGTAGTAGGTTACATCAAAGAAGTAGTAAAATAAATATTTTGTAAAATTTGAAAATTTTCACGAAGAAAAAGCGTCACGAAGTTTTCCTGCTTGCTAATTCTTACAAAAATTAACTAAACTATACTGTAATGTCTGTATCTGTATATAGGTAACTATTTTTGTACAAAAAGAAATATAATGTTTAAGTGGATTTTAAAAGAAACACACCTTGGCATTCAGAGCACGTACGTTGGGAAAATTATAATTTCTAAGCGCACTTGACTCGCCTACGTGTTTTTAAAGTTTCCAACCCCACCGCAGTCAGTCGCAGTCACACGCGTCACAAGAATAAGAAACCGGCGTAAAGAAACGAAACGAAACAAAAGAATAAAAAGCCACTTTGTGCCGTTAGCAGAAAACGTGAATTAAACATTTTTATTTTCATATTTTACTTAGTTTTAGAACCATAATAATAATATATTTAATTATTTAGTTAAAAATATAACGAAATATCTTTGCACATAATTAACTAATGAGTTGAATTTTCCGCATTATGCAAAATCAAACAGGTGAATGGAAATACCTTGGCTCGTCAAAGTTTGGAAAAGTCTTCGCCCGGCAATCTTTGCACATTCATGTTTGAGTTATCCATCTCAATATCATCGCGCCGAAAAGATCGACGAGGAAAGTTTCCGGTGCGCGCGACGAGAGATAATTCGCCGGTGTTTGTCGTGGGGTTGGCGAATTTTGTTTGAATAACAAATTAGTATAACGAATTAACTTCCGGCGCGCGTCCTCGTCGCATTCAATTTGCGCGAATCGCAAACTCGCTGTATTCTCTTCCACGGATGGCTGGCGATGAGGGGAAGACTCAGCGATTCAATGCGGCGCTGATGAGACGATAGCCTCACCTTTAGAAAATAACTGTATTAAGAACGGGGAAGAATGTTGGTGATAAGGGAATAAGCGCGTGATGATGAGGAAGCGTTAATGTGTTTTCCAATGAAAATATGTTTATGCGCATGCAATATTTAGATACTTGTTGAAAACAAATTTTCAAAAATAATAAAATTTAAATTTTAAATTTTTTATTAAATTTTTGCTAATTTTATTAATAAACTAGCTGTTGCCCGCGACTTCGTTTCGGCAGTGTTTAATAAAAATGCAATTCGTTTTTACTCTCTTGTTCTAGACATACTCGTAGTAAGAGTCAATTCTATCAATAAGATTAGCAATTTTAATTTAAAGATAAATTTAATTAAGACTGAATTTATCACTAACTGGCCGGCGTCTTCGCGTTTTCTTCGTAATTTATTTTTGTTATCGCGCTGCCTCACAAGATGGCACAAAGCAACGCGGTGGGAAACTTTTCCAAAGAGTTTTCTAGTCGTTGATAACCGTTTACCTTGAGTTGGACTTTTTTTATTTTAAGATTAAGAATATTTTAGGTTTATTTTTGATTTGTACTTGATTTTTAGCGATTATTTTGTTGGTTTTGTTAATATTTTAGCAATGCGCATGCGTATGCTCCGCCTCGTGGGTAATACCCGTGACTAAAGTATTTTTTTCCATTTTTATGTCTTAATAACCGTTTACATTAACTTAAACTTTTTTATTTCAAGATTAGAAATATTTTTGGTTTATTTTCGGTTTTTACTTGATTTATAGCTAATATTTTGTTATTTTTATTAATATTTGATCAATGCGCATGCGTAGGCTGCACCCCGTGACTAAAACCCGTGACTAAAGTCTTTTTTCACATTTTTGTATCTAAAAACCGTTAAAAAGTGGCGTTTTAAAGGTGAAAATAGTAAAAATTGATAAAAAAGATTTAATACAACTTACTAAGTAATATATTGTTGAAATATCCACTGATGTAAAAAAACACCTTAAAATAACAACAATAACAGAAAAAACTCTGAGCTCCAATGAAAAATACGTAGTAACACAATCCAAGTGGGAAATCAGTACAATAGTCGGATGCTTTCGGTTGTCGGATGTGTGGAGAGTGGGCGGGGGTGGAAAAACGACGCTATTGTGCTGCGTATCGAGAATTGCACGCGCGATACGCTTGTTTGCGATGTGTGTCGCCGCTATTACTGCACTCCTGCGCCCGCCTGCGCGCAATCGCGGCCGGCATCCGCACCACCAGCAATACGAGAGCTAGGTGCATGTGGATGTTCTCGGTAATATCAAATTGCGACGCATTTATACGTTTTTACGGCCATGCCAACAAAAAAAGCACACTAAACAAACAGAAGCACTCTGCACACAATGTCAGTACTTACCGTTAGCATCGTGGATTCTGCGATTTTTAAATTTTACTCGATTTTCCCGGCGTTTAACAGCGACATCATTAAAATCCATTTTAATCGGGTTTTTATTGAGAATTAGTAGTTATAAAAATCAAAAATATTTAAAATAAAATTTAAATTTAATTCTGTTTGTTACCATTTCGTAAATAATTTCACCAGGACGATAATGAAAATGCGGTGGCATCGTCGACATCTCCCTAGAATGTCGGAAACTCATGCCAAACAAACGACGGCGCCTCCACCAGAAAGAAGCAAGAGCGGAATTGTGAACCGCAGCGAACGCTATGATTTATTAAACTCGAATCCCGATCATTTATTATACAACTCATACAACTCTTAAGACGTGCATCAACCTACTACAGCGATGTCTACACTACTTTACAAAAACAAGCAAATTATTATTTCATTCAAATAAAATTTTAATAAAAATTATTTTACTACGCCACTAAAAATAATTTATATTTATTTACGTAAAAATTATTTTGAATAAATGTTGAAAATTAATTAATGTTTATAAAACACCCTGTATATAATTTATACTCGCTGTGACAGTGAGAAGAAAATATCATTTCGTATAGGTGCTTGAATGCAGATGGAAGTGAACGAAATGAAAACGACGACGAGAATGGGACTCGAAAGGACTCGAGCTCGGTGTGCAAAAGTACACAAAACACAAGGGCGCAAGAACTGGTCTCCAAGCACAACCCTTTCAGCCTCCAGGCGCGCGGCGACGCTTACCTGGAGGGTGTTGATCTTTTTCACGCTTGCGTTCGAGTGTTGTTTTTTTCTCTCCATCCACTCGAGTGCTGTGCTCGTTTCGATAAAAATGCGCCACTTTTACCTTAATTATGCTCTCATTATACCTTCATTATCGTGCGCGAAGATGTTTAACGTTATTTATTCATTATAATTGCGTCCGGAGCGCGATAGCTTCAAGGGTAAAAATCTAATTATGCGACGCACTAAAGACCACTTTATGCGTTCGACCAAACGTGCCGTTTTACATTTTCCGAGTACATTATTATAAAAATGTATAAAACACATTTGTATTGTGTTTTATTATTAAAAAACTTAATGTAAAAAATATTAAAAACGTTTTTTTTTTAACTTTTGACTTTATGTCAGTTTTTTCACGGTTTTAAGACATAAAAATAGCACAGAGCGTGATTAAAGTACTTTAGTCACGGGTTTTAGTCACGGATTGAATATTAAAGTATAAAATCATTAGAAAAATTAATAAATAAATTAATGATGTGTAATTATTCAAAATTAAATTATTTTTGATAAAAATACATATTTTTAGCAGACATGTAATGATAAATAATTTTTAATTAGCTGATGGTAGGTATGATAAAATTTGATTACAGCGGTACGCTGCCACCGGCGGTATTTTTCATCAGTTATAATAACATAACAACAATTTATGCGAGCACCCTCTGCGCGACGATAGGTCATCATAATTTGCAAGCATACATCATGACCGAAATGCGAAAAATCACCATTCGGCGAGGGATGCATGCTGCAGAAAATTAGGCATGAAACGCAACAAATCATTCTACAAATTTAGCGATTTTATTATTCCAAGTTTTGCATAAACACAATTTTTAATTTACTTGACATAATAAAAAAAATTGAATTTCTACACAAAATTATTTCGTTTTTTTATTATTTTAATAAATAATCAAAAATATAAAGTTATAATAATAATTTAATAAAGTTAATGTGAAACCTGATTAAATTCCCCACAAAATGACATATTTTTTGTTACCATCAAAAATTGCATTCGAAAGTTATTACACTTTAAAGTTACAACTTAAAATTTTTTAGTTTACCTCAAGTTTCCTCAACAAATCCGGCAAAGTTTTCAACTTTACATTTCCCCAACTTCGTGCACTTTTGAATACGCGACTAAGATTGCGTCCGCCACACACCGGCGGCGAAATAAATCTGTCTTATGTGTTTATTCGCCCCCTCGACGGCGGCGGGGTCGTGATAGCGCTGCCAAACCGAAAGTCCAAAGTTAATTTATCAACGGCGGTGAGCGACAGCTCGGTAACTCTTGTTGTCTTATACTCGACGCCCCGGCGTCCCGCAGGACTCTTACAAGGCCACCGCCCGAACGTCCTTAATAAATAGACCGCGCGACCGGGCGACAAGGATAATTTCGTTAGGTGAGAGGGTCGAGTGTAAGACAACTACCAAAGAACACTTAATCAGGAAAAAAAATGTTTATTATTAAATTATTATTAATATCCCTACTAATATTATAAATGCAAAAGTCCTGATGTTTGTTACACTTTCATGCCAAAACTACTTAACCGATCATCATGAAAATTTGTACACATATTCTTAGTGGTCCCCGAATGGTTATAGGCTACTTTTTATTTAATAAAAAAAATTATTTTTTAAATAAAATAAAGAAATAGTTTAGCCAATAATACCTCTGCATCTGGCTATTTGACTACTTTAACGCCATCTAGCATTCCAGCAATGAAGCTCAAACCTAAGTACTATAGTACCATCACATTGTATTATCACACTGTATTACCGACAGCTACGTCAACATCAAATCCAATTGACTACACTATGGAGACTGTACACTATACTTCCATAGACTATACTTTCAGCCATTTTAAACTTCCCGCCATTCTACTTCATTGTTACTTCTTCTGTGACTACAGACGCGTACGGAAGCAACTTCATTATTTTAGATATTCGCGAGCAAAGCCTAGTTTTGTTATAAATTTCTTACAATTTGCAACAAAATAAACAAAAATATCATAAAAGATAACAAGTTATTATTGCCGTCTTGTTGAGATTTTGAATTCGAAGTTGAAGCTGACAATAAGAAAACAGCAAGGATTTTATGATCCTTGTCGTTGACTTGGTACCAGACTGAACTCCAACTTCATTCAATTCCAACTGCAACACGCTACGCCAGTTTATGCCAGTGAAGAGGCGGAGCAATATAAGAAATAGCTCATAGCTCAAGCGTCAAGCGTCAACTTGAGGTGGCGGTTGATATGAGTGGATCTTCCGCTGGCTCGGAATCGACTCGAGAGTTCAAACTCGGGTCGGCGGCAGACAGGACTAGATTTACGAGTGTATCTATGTTATTACTTGTGTAAAATGTTCTAAAAGAAACATTGGAAGTGATGATTTCATTTTGTCAAGTTAAATACAAAATAAATAAATAAATTTTATGGTGAATTAGTAAATATCAGTTTTCTTTTGGTTGCTCTCTTGTTTGTGCAAATGTGGGATGTGTTTGCGCGTCGGAAGGAATCTTGCGGTTTATTCGCACTTAGCCGGGAGCAGAACCCGGAAGAGGGTGAGCAGGATTTATGAGCGCAACCGGCGATACGCTGGCTAATTGATAATCGTGATAAAACGCTCGAATTAATCAAGTGCTTTGGTGGGATTTGAATGCTCTTTATAAAAACCTAAACCTGGTTTAAAAAAATTCAACCAATTCGTGTAATTAATTTTATATTTGTAAAACCGTAAAATTTTTATTTAAATTTTTCATTTAATGATGTTTTACTACATAATTTATGACTGCAAATACCTGAGTTATCATACCGTAAAATAATTAGTAAGTAAGTTTTACTCAAGCCGTGACAAATCGCAATAATTGTTCGACGCGTTGAAAATTCACTCCTCTGACTTTTGGATCTCCGCGGCCGGAATTGAGATGTTGGCTTGGGACTGGTTTTGAGTTGGTTTCGAAGCGCGCAAAGAGCAATTTAGATACGAGCACGCCGCCGAAAGTTTTCCCCGAGCCGAAACCGACAGCCATCAGAGCTCTCCGGCCGCAACTACAACTATTTCGCCTCGGCGGCACAACGCGGACGTGTTGTTTCGCGATGCTTTAATATCCGAGCGAGAAGCGAGGCCACGCCAAGAAGAATATATGCATGAAAAGCACCGCCACGCGATGCTCCCGGGAGTTTTCCTGACTTCCAAGACTTCCAACGCTTCCCGAACGCATCCAACGAGCCAACTTTGTTGTTTCAAAGTTCACAGAGCAAGCATTTCATGCACGTAAAGCTCGAGGAGCTGCTTTCTGACTGTAAACTGTTAATAATCGCTATATTATCGTATTCAGGGCATCAAATGACAAGTCATTGATGATATCAGCTAGTATTAAACTATTTTACTAATAACATTTTAAACACAAAAATCAATAAAATTTTATTTTGTTTTGTTTTGTGTTGAAATGTTCATATTGTTATTTATATTTTTATTTCATTTCACCGTACCTACATAAAAAAAAGAAAAGAAAAATGCTAGCGTATTTCTTCATAAAATATCTTTCGTCTTTCCAAATGCCATGAGCAAACAAAGCATGTTCACGCCAAACGGTTGTAAAATTGAATTTCTACAAACATTTACACTGAAAATAAATAAAAATCATTTTCCATCGTAAATTCAAAATAATACATCATTGATAATATCAGCATACAGTCTATATATATAAAAATGAATTGCTGTTCGTTAGTCCGCTAAAACTCGAGAACGGCTGAACGGATTTATTCATCTTGGTCTGCCCGTGGAGGTCTAGGAGGGTTAAAAGGTGAGAAAAATCTTTGAATAATTGCTGGGAATATCCTCAAAACAGCTCTTTTTCTATAGAATAAAATTTGACATTGAGATTCAATCATAGTTATAAAGCTAAATAGTTGAATTCGAGATGGCGCGCTGAAGCGCATTATTGACAAAACTTTATATGCATAATTTCTTTTAAATTAAAATTGCTAATCTTATTGATAGAATTGACTCCTTAGTTATAGAGGAGTAAAGAGGTAAAAATTTGTTTGTAGTTTAGAAATAAGATTGGGTAAATTCTGTGCGCCGAAACTAAGCAAGCGTGAAGGCGTTTAATCACTCGAGAGCGCGTGCTCGTTGCCCGTGGAAGTGAGATAATGAATGTGGCGGTTGTTAACTCGTTTCAAGACGTTCCTGAAGCTTCGCACCGGCGTGTCCTCGTAAATTTCTGTTTGTTTTATATACAAAATGTATCCTAAACCGCAAAAATTAAAAAATAAACTTAGGTTTTAAAAAAATGTGTTTTTAAGGTTATAATTTCTAATTTGTTGTAAAATCGTTGATTAAAGCCAAAGAAAGAGATATACCTTTGAGCTGGTGTTGCCAAAGTCCAAAACCATCTTCTCCCTTTAAAGCATTTAGTCAAGCTAGGCGGATGCACAGTGTAACAAGGAGTAGTTTGTTTGGCAAAGTCTCTAGAGTTTGTTAAACTTTGCCGCTCCATCTTGGCTTTGTCCCGTCACGACTTGAACACACGTTCAAGAGGCTCCCGGCGCATCTAAACACACCCCAAACCTATCGCCACCCCTCGAACTTTGCCGGAAATGCAACATCATCTCTAAATTACCAAAAATCATTAAAATAATAATTAAAACGTTTTATGTTTATGTTTCAGTTAATATGGATGCAAATATTTCGCTGCTTTGGAATCCCTACTGTATGTACTTGCGGTCGACGCAAACGTCTTTAAGGCAACGTTGCGTTCCCTCGACGATCCGCCGGTTCTCAGAGGCCTCGTTTTGAGACCTTTCCTGTTGGGGAAGGCTGGTGCTAGGTGGCCGCAGTCAAAGGATGGCCCGTCTCACTCCTTGATGTTCAACCCACGGAAACCGATTTATTACGTAATTAAATTAAACCGCACTTCATTAATAACCATTATTACGTGGCGCCTCCACCATCAGACTAACATTCCAAGTTAAAGTCTTAGAAATGTTGAAAGTGAAAGGACTTTATGTTTTATATAAATTCAGAAACAAAATAAACAAAATAAACATAATAAACAACATAAAATAAAATCAATTTTAATGATTTAATTAAATTTTTTGTTTTTTGTTTTATTTTTATTTGTTTAAATTTACGTGTAGGAGTATAGCTGAGTATAAGTTTGTATTGGAATTTCTTTGAGGGAGTAAAGAATGTGCGCTAGTCTCGTGTTCCACGCGCGAGGCAAACTTTGCGAGTGAAATTATATTAGTAAACCGAAATGAAACAAAGTTGGTTCGCGTCCGTTTCGTTCGTTTCCGTGAAACTTCTTTGCGTGTCGCGACAATAGATGTTGGAATTTTGTCCAGTTTCTCATCAGGAAAGTTGTTCACTCAAGTACTAATTGGACAAGTAGCAAATAGTAATTAGGAATTACTTACTTAAATTTTCAAGTAATTTTTATTGTAAAAAAACTCAAATAAATAATAATAACGTTGAAAAAATTAATTTTTGTTCGTAAATTTTGTTTGATTCAACATTTTTTAATGAAAATGTTTTTTATCAATCAAAAACACATTAAAAACAGCTTTCTATTAAATTATTCATTAAAATAACAACATTTTCTTGTTAAAATAATTTTTTCCTGTATTACTGCTACTAATTTGTGGTTATAAAAATTTGGTTAGGATTTATCCCTTAAAAAACTTTATTTTATTTTATAATGACATATAAACTTTGTAAATTACTTTCTCTGAGAAGACCTGTGCCTATCGTCATATCCACCACGCGCAGGAAATTATATTAACCCAACCGCCCCTCTGGTTGCGTTTCGACTTTATAACCGAAACCATGGTGCGCACCTCGTCGAGTGTAGACAATACTGAAGACCATGAGATGCGGGCGAGGCAGTCACGTCGCGGGCAAACATTTTTCAACTTGTCTGCGCGCCACCCTCGCCGTTAAACCACCGAAAGTCAAAAAGTGAGAAAAGCAGAACGACACCGCGCCTCCACCAAAAACAGACAAGAATCTCACCAGACTATTACGCAGAGCAAGAGCAAGAACAAGAGCAAAAGGGACGGTAAGTTTTCTAGAGTCATCAGGGCAGGAAGTTGATGTACGAGCACAGCAGCATCATGGCCAGTTTAGTATCAAGACACTCAGGACATAGAAATGTATAAGGGTTGTTTTTGGGTGTCTGTGTAGGTGGTGGATCGTTAACGCGTGTAAGAGTGAGTAATTTTAATTAAATTTTATAACTATTTCACTTGGTAACCTTAGCATCTTGCTTGCAACGACAGAAAAACAGAGTTTAAAAAAGTACAGGAAATAAATTTTGTTCCAGGGTGCGAAATAAAGTTTCAGAGAGTTTAATTAACGAGTCACAATTGTTAAAATAATTTTTATATTGAACTAGCTGTTGCCCGCGACTTCGTTCCGGCAGTGTTTAATAAAAATCTAATTCGTTTTTACTCTCTTGTTCTAGACATACTCGTAGTAAGAGTCAATTCTATCAATAAGATTAGCAATTTTAATTTAAGAAATTATGCATATAAAGTTTTGTCAATAATGCACTTCAGCGCGCCATCTCGAATTCAACTATTTAACTATAACTATGATTGAATCTCAATGTCAAATTTTATTCTATAGAAAAGAGCTGTTTTGAGGATTTTCCCGGCAATTATTCGAATTTTTCTCACCTTTTAAACCTTCCCTAGACCTCCACGAATAATTCAAGACCAAGATAAGATAAATCCGTTCAGCCGTTCTCGAGTTTTAGCGAGACTAACAAGCAGCAATTCATTTTATATATCTAGATAGATTATTGTGAATTAAACTAAAAAAAACTTAATAGAAGCAAATTTATCGAAGAAATTCTCACATAAAACACAAAATAATATGTTTAAAAATAGGTTAATGAAATAAAAACAATTAAAATTCCTGTACAGTCGCCGCTAGTCGAGGTAAACTATAGGTAGGCAGAATCAATAATAAATTTCACGTTTTTGATGTCGGTCCGTGTCCCAGCGGTCGCTCTCCATCACTCCATTTACATATATTCGCTTTTAAGCATTTCCGGCTCCAACCCGAACCTAATTCCTATTCCGGCCGCACTTGTTATTGTTGTTATCGTTATTGTATATTCCGATGCGCTCGCCGAATTTGTGCATCCTTTCGCTGCGCGCGCATGCGGCATGAATTTAAATCTCTCTGGGATTGTCGAAACAAATTCGAAATTTATTTTAGTTCATCATTCGCGATGGAGGAGCCACGACGCTCGTCGCGCTCCGCTTTGAAAGCATCACAAATATATGCGTTTGCAAATGCGCGCAACGCTAACGTTGTTTGAGAATTCGCCGAGAGCTCCACAAACAGACAGCCGCAGAGCATTCTGGATTGCATGCGTCTATCAATCAACATATACAGAGTGTTGTCAGATGTTTTAATCAATAGAAATATTAAATGAATTGATTTTTTAAAAATTGGTTTAAAAAGTGTTTTAATAGAAAATTTGTTTACTTTTTATGTTTTGTGATTTAATTTGGTTTAAAATTGAAATTATGAAGTTTACATTACGTGGTTATGAATAAGAGGCGTCAATTAACAGAACTAGAACGCAATTACTGAATTTGCGTGTTTGTTTGATTATGCAGTTTGCAATCATGTCTTACAGGCTGTTATTGAGCATGTTATTGAGTGATTTTAATGGAAACTTCAAATATTACTGTGTATTTATTGCAATTTTGATAAAAATTTTTTATAAAAAATGAAATATTTTCATCATTTTAAATTTTTCCGTGTATAAAGTTATACTTTACGACTTATCAACGAATTTAATATCGCTTGATTGTTTATGAGCGATATCTTAAGTGAATATCTTTCAGCATGTTTATTTTATAAAGAGCGCATGTTTACATTCCTTGTTGTCGCCCGTTACCGCCTGTTTCCGGAGCATATTCAGCTCCCCCTTTGACATGTCACTGTACACCCGGTAAAATTGTGTCGATTTACTGGAAAGCTCCGCGCGACAACAGCAAAACGAAGAAGAGCGCGTTATTAAATTTAAATTTATATCCGGCTACACATTTTCCGCCGGCTTTTCGCTCTAAACTTTATTATAAATTGTAGTTTTGTGCATTTTGTGCATTGCCGCTAATTAACCGAAACGCGAAAACATATTCCAGAGTTTCGACGTCAAGGACGGCGGGTGGCATGTGCGCTAATAACAAATATTTGAGCCGAGCACGAGTATCGCATTACATAAGTACGGCATAAATATGTAATACGTGTAACGCGCGCGCGACACCACGTCGACGGCGCGCATAAATGCTCACCCCTTTTCAGCTGGATAGGCAACGGTGAGAGTGGGTGAGAATTGCTAACCGAATAAGACGGAGCGAACGCAACATTATTATCTAGGTCGTGTTAATTAGCGTTACGCTTCTCCGCCTCCGCTGTTAACTGTTAACATATTCCTTTAGGAGGCATAATCTGCAGACCCGGGGATGAAAACACCCTATGGGTTGCTGAAGCCAATGACACTGTGACACAATGACATAATGACATCCCGGATAGGTAACTGGAGTCATTATGGTGAAAGTGCCATTCGGATCCATCGAATAATATTATAAATGCAAAAGTCCTGAGGTTTGTTACACTTTCACGCAAAAACTACTTAACCGATCATCATGAAAATTTGTACACATATTCTTAGTGGTCCCCGATAGGTTATAGGCTACTTTTTATTTAATAAAAAAATTTTTTAATAAAGCAAGGAAGTAGAATGACAACATTTGTGATATTTTTTTCATTTATTTTCTTGATTTTGTATGTAAATTAATTGTTAAAGTAAATAATTTGGTAACAAGAAAAATTGGCACCTGTGAAATGAATGAAAATTAAGTTTGGTGAGATTGTCGTGAGTTGGCGGTTTGCAGAGATTGCCGTAACCACCCCCAACAGGTCGGAAACTTACTTCCGCCATCTCGAAGTAAATTCACCAGCGTTTTGCGCCTGCGTATTATAAACAGTTTACACAATATTCATTAAAATGTAGATTACTTTATTGCTTTAATGCGTTATTTCTTCCGGCGGCGGCGGTGGGTGCTAAACGCGTTCGTTGAGGAATTTATAAATTACACTCCGCCGAAGTTGGACGCCGCCGCCACATGGAAATGCGGCGTGGGCCGAGTTTCCGCGTCGCGGTGAAGTTTGTTTAACCGCTTAATTTATGTTTTGCCATAATGTACCTTTCTTCAATTTGCGCTGCGGGCATGCGAGGGAATGCGCGATGCATTATTCACGTGTGCGTTATGCGACGAGGTTGTTACAACTTCTGCGGCGTTGGATGAATAGGCGAGGCAAACTATGGAAACTGCTGAATTAATATTACATATTACGGAAATCCGAGATTTTGGGTGGGATTCTGTATGTGGAATGTTTATGTTTTAAGAAGTGAAATTTTATAACAAACTAGCTGTTGCCCGCGACTTCGTTCCGGCAGTGTTTAATAAAAATGTAATTCGTTTTTACTCTCTTGTTCTGGACATACTCATAGTAAGAGTCAATTCTATCAATAAGATTAGCAATTTTAATTTAAAGAAATTATGCATATAAAGTTTTGTCAATAATGCACTTCAGCGGCCCATCTCGAATTCAACTATTTAACTATAACTATGATTGAATCTCAATGTAAATTTTATTCTATAGAAAAAGAGCTGTTTGAGGATTTTCCAGCAATTATTCAATTTCTCACTTTTTAAACCTTCCCTAGACCTCCACGAATAATTCAAGACCAAGATAAGATAAATCCGTTCAGCCGTTCTCGAGTTTTAGCGAGACTAACGAACAGCAATTCATTTTTATATATATAGATTTAGGAAAAATAACTAAAAATATTGAAAAACTGATAAAAATTGTTTTTTCTTTTAATTTTTAAATTATTTTTCTCTGAAATTCAATCCAATTTCCAAAAATAATAAAAGTTTTTCCATAAAAATTTGTACATTTTATTAAAAAACTATGATTTTTTGACTTTTAATATTGATAATCAAAAAATCTACTTAAAAACAACGTTTTTCTACATCCTACTTTGTTTATTTGTTGGCAGATCCTTATCAATTCCTTATCATCAATTCTCATCACCATCTTTGAATGAATTCTTTAGTCCCAGATAGTAATTATGATCTCAGACACATTTTCATTGCCAGAATCCATCATACTCCTTTCTATTTTCCACAAAACCAAAACTTACTTTACTGATTTAGAACTTTTAGTTAACTCTAATTGAATTTCATCCAAAGTCTTCCCTTTAGTTTCAGGTACCACAGCATAAATCAAACAAGTCCCACAAAATGCCATTGCACTAAAACACCAAAAGCTGAATACATTCCAAGATTCTCAGTCAATCCATGAAATATTTTCGAAGCGATTGTTCCAAATATCACCGAAGTAGAATCAGCCATACCCAACGCATAACCTTTAACCGAAGTAGGAAAAATTTCAGATAGAAATACAACAGGTCCAATACAAAGTCCCAAATTATAAATTGCATAGTAACAAAACATTGCTACAAGTGGAATGCACTTGAGCTCTTCAGCAATTTCATACTCTAAATATTGAAGTGTTAAATACGTCGCCATCAACGCCAGACTGCAACCACATCCGATAGATGATATCATAACCATTGGTCTCCTTCCAAACCGGTCCAGCATACAAGCAGCAAGTGCCACGGATAGAAACCCAATGAAATGAAAAATAATCGCGGAGATTTCCGGGTCTAGGAGACCACCAGCATCGTTGAAAATTGTCTCTGTGTAGAACATTAAAGGATTCGCACCGGAATATTTTGAAGTACCAGAAACAATCAGAAATATCAAAATTGCACGTCGATTTCCTTTCTGGGTGAAAAGATCTGTCCATGAACTATTGGAAACAGCAGCTTCTTGTCTTTTAACAGCTGCGGTAATATCACTAAACTCTTCGTTAATTTTAACATCATCAGAGCTTCTTAAACGTTGCAGATTCTTCTTAGCTGCTTCCAAATTTCCAATTTTTATCAAATAATAAGGACTTTTTGGTAACCACATGAATATAAAGAAATGCACCAGGGGTATCACTGATATAACCAATGCACTTATATAAATTGACATGAAACGTGCCAGGATATTTATAACCAAAAGACCAAACACAGCTCCTACTAGTATTGACGCACTCATGACACCTCGAATACTAGGTTCGGCTATTTCACCAAAATACATTGGTAATGCAGTATAGGTAGCGCCCTCCATTGATCCCAATAAGAATCTTGACACATCAAGAATCCATAATTCTGTTGTGAATGCAATAGCAACAAAGCAAACAAAACATATTGGTGTGATTGATATCAAAATGTTTCGTCTTCCGACTTTATCAACTAAAACACCTGCTAGGAGAGCTCCTGGTACAGCTCCTACAAGAGGCATTACACTACACCAGAATGCTTCATTGCTGGATATTTTTCCAATTGGGGATTGATCACTTTGAAGCACTGGAAGGTACGGTGATGACCATCCAAGGTTTACGCCGGTTAGCAATACCCAAATGGCTCCTGAAAGTAATAAATTATTAAATTTATTATATTAAGGTAACTATTGTTGTTGGTTAAATAACCTGTAGCCATGGCAATGTATTGTGTGCACCTCCCCATTATTACTCGCAGTCTGATGTAAACCACGGTTAATTTGATGTAATTATTTAATGTTTTAAGGTTTAAGCAAATAGAGGTGAAACTTTATTTGCATATTTTACTTTTTATCGTAGGTCATAAACATTCTTATCTTAATTTGTTATACCATATAAATTTTCAGTGGAAAACTATATAATTTGTTACAAAATGAAACAACAAGCGCATTTTTTGTTTAATTATTAGTTTAAATAAATATTTTTATGAATTTATATTTTTTGGTAATTAATGTAATTAAAAAGTTTTTCGAAATTAAAAAAAGTAAAATTTTTCATTAGTCCTAAGACTTGAATGCAAACACAAGATTCTAGCAATTCTCCTCAAGAAAAATATCATCCTTGTTATCCCAGCAGAGAATAAAAGACTGAAACCAAGAAAACGCCCGAGGAAGAAAAATCTATTAGCAATGTCAAACAAGTTGGCTAGTTTTCGGTTCCGGGCGACATTAATTTTATTCCCGAGTCTCCCGACTCCCCAGGTTTGAGTTTGAGCAAACAGACAATAATATATTCCGGACGGAAATGTCTTACTTTCGTACTTTCTGTTTCCAATTTCTACTGGCTGTTGACACCTTTTCTTTCCTTCAAACTCCGCAGGTCGTGAAGTCGAATTTGAAAATGAAATAGAAGAAGAAAAGATTCACGCTGCTTGGTTGTGGTTGAATAGAGTTGAGAAAAAGCTGTGGGTGAATTGAAAAGAGCGAGGGACTGAGTGTCGCTTCGAATCGGTCGCAAACGTACCGTAATGAACTCGAACCCGACAAGATATAACCCGGAAATACGACAAAAATATTATTTATTTCCGGGAAGTCATGATTGGAATGTCAATGTCAAGTCTCGTGTCTTCAAAGTTTACAGGCGCAAATATTTACAGAGGGAATTTTCTATAATCAATCTGTTTATTTCAAGCAAACTCAAAATTTATAGAAAATTGAACAATGTGTGTTTTATTTTATTAAATTTACAATTAAGTTGAGTAAAAAAAATTTTTTTTGGATGATTTTTAACGAATTTAACCGAAAAAATTCATCAAAAATGTTTTTTCCAATAAAAATTGATGTTAAATTAAATTAATGAATAAAATTAATTTAAAAATTTATAAATTTAATTTTTTTCTTATTTTAAAACTCAAGAAAAATAAAAAAAGATTAGAAGCTCCGCTGCCATCTTTACAATCTATTTGCGCACGTCGCATCGAAGACAATAAAACGCGTCGATAATTTATTTAATTCCAATAAGTCGTAGCCATCCATCGGCCCCAAGGGAATTAGTGCGCTCGCAACGTTCGGAAAATTGGATACACTGCTAACCGATCGAATAGTCTTATCTTTCCAGAGGCAACAATTCGAATGACTTGTTTCTACTTGTGCTACCACTCCGCTTTTTTTCGACGTCTTGTTTTTCTTCAAGAAATTCACGAATGCATTCAGCGTTCGTGCGCACATCCAACGAGGCACGTAATTTTTAATTTCGCAACAAATTAAACGCTTTGTTGTTTTTCAGACGAAATTTCTTGTCGGGTAACAACGGGTAACGGGTATTAATTCGGCTTCACAACTATTAAGTGGCAAGAACATTATCGCTAAGCGGACGGGTTTAAACGGAGGTCAAAAGGGGTGAAAAAAAGAAATGGTGAGCGATTTATCGTCCGACAAAAACGAGGACTAAAAGGACACAGACACATCAAGCGAATTTAGTCACAGAAAAAAATATAACAAAATGGAATCAATAGTTTATGAGTGCATTTTAAGATGCAATTGATATTTATTTGCGTTGTTAAACACAATAATGATGACAAATGTTTGCGTTTTATTGACTTGGCCGGATGGTCATCCGAATTATATGTGGGCGAATTGGGAGTCGTGAAACGCCATCGCCGGCCACTAAATTTTCGTAACTCTGCACCGGCGACATTCGCGTATATTGACCATCCGTCTCGGAGGCTAACAGTTGCAAAGTCAGCGATTAAAATGTTCCGGTTCGTGCTGCGCGTACGGAAAACGTGCAAATCTCGAATGGACGACATCCGGACCGATGGCTAAACCACCGGACCTAAAATTTAACATTCTCGCTGTTAATTCAACACAAATCAATGTTAATCCAATTGTAAAAAAAAATAATTAATTAAAAAATATTTTTTTCTTTAACAATAGATGTTTACTTGTTAGGTCCATTGTATTCATGCTAGTTATTTTCGCATCGCATGCGTGCACGTGAATCTCATCGCACATCGCTTAATTACAATGTAGGCGACGACGGAGGTGTTAAATATTGATGATGGATAACGCACACGAGCTCGCCCGCCCCCGAGATAAACCGATATCCTATCGGATATCGAGCCACCATCATCATCACAACCTCATACCATGAATCCAGTGGGGCCGTTGACGCAATGAAGACATGAAACCCGCCCGGCAGCGCAAAAAGGGCGTCATCCGCCTCCACGCGCGTAATTTAAATCTAAAAAGAGGCAATTAAAGTGTAGTGGTCGGATGAGCTTAAATTAGCATATTTCAGGCGGCGGCGCTGCGGCTGCGAGTTCATTAGAGGGCCACGAAGAAAGGCCCGACCAGAATAAGCAATAAGCTCCCTTTACACCCTCTAATCCCGGCGACAAAGGCTTGTTTGTAGCGCGCGCGTCGCCACCGCCGTGATACCGTGCGCTAATCAACATCAATATGGTCTAAGGACCTGACTGCTTAGCTGCCACCCTACTTCTCATCCCCTTTATCCTCCAGGCCTGGAACGGTAAGGTAGTTGTGTGGGCGTACATCCGTAAGTTGGCGTCAACAGTGTGTCGCGCATATTTACCAAAACGGAGGCCGTTAAAGGGGTTTAAATAATACGGAGTGAAAGTCGAGGGCTTTGGTTTGGGGGGTGTTGACGCCTGGCAAATTGCTCTTGTTCGAAATCGCAACTTTATACTTTGATGACCGATAGATAATGCCTGTGAAAGGTCGAAAGTTGAACGTTGTTACAATCCCAACATGTTTCGACCCTTTTATGTTTATAAAATACTCAAATTTTATTTTGTTTTATATTGAATTGATTTTTTGTAGGTTTAGAAAATTATACGTACACTAGCTTTAACCGTACGCGTCTGTAGTCACAGAAGAAGTAACAATGAAGTAGAATGGCGGGAAGTTTAAAATGGCTGAAAGTATAGTCTATGGAAGTATAGTGTACAGTCTCCATAGTGTAGTCAATTGGATTTGATGTTGACGTAGCTGTCGGTAATACAGTGTGATAATACAGTGTGATGGTACTATAGTACTTAGGTTTGAGCTTCATTGCTGGAATGCTAGATGGCGTTAAAGTAGTCAAATAGCCAGATGCAGAGGTATTATTGGCTAAACAATTTCTTTATTTTATTTAAAAAATAATTTTTTTTATTAAATAAAAAGTAGCCTATAACCATTCGGGGACCACTAAGAATATGTGTACAAACTTTCATGATGATCGGTTAAGTAGTTTTTGCGTGAAAGTGTAACAAACATCAGGACTTTCGCATTTATAATATTAGTAGGGATTATTTCTGTTTGTTAATTAAAGCATGTTTTTGCTGGTTTTTACGTCATGTTTCCCGCAGGGTATGAATATTGTATGAACGTTGGGTTGTGATAAAATATTTTAATGTATGCAATACCGATTTTAATAAGCATTAATAACAAAAGTTCACGAAAAGAGAAAGTAAAAAGGAATTGGGAACACCAAATGGCAAAAGTCATCATTCATGAACTCAAAAAGTAACAATTTGTTTTTTTATATCAAATTTTGCCTTATTTTATGCAATATTTCAAAAAAAAAAATGGTTGTTTGTAAAGTAGGTTTACGATCGAGATGTTTACGTGATAACGTCTTATTGGTGATATAAGTTTTGTTTGTTGCAATTGTTGTAACACTTCACTTGCACTTCACATTTTGTTTTACTGTTAAACATTCAACGAAAACTAAGGCTCCCCGCACGCTACAAACTTTTTATCGGCCGATAGTTTGGTCGGGCTTATAATCAGTATGAAGATGTATGCAAGTCAGCATTCTTACAACGATTTTGTATCGGCTGATAAACAAGTTTGATGGGCCAGGCCCAACTGCTTTCAAACTAAAAACTATCGGCCAACCAGAACAACTATCGGCCGACTGCGATATCAGTATGGAGCTTCCCGTCGCAAGCGCGCACAACTACCGATTGTTTAGTCGGCCGAGCAATACGTTTTTAAACCTTCCCTAGACCTCCACGAATAATTCAAGACCAAGATAAGATAAATCCGTTCAGCCGTTCTCGAGTTTTAGCGAGACTAACAAACAGCAATTCATTTTTATATATATAGATTGACTTAGTTTTAATTATTTGGGTAAATAATTAATTTTCAGCCATAAATAAAGTGTTTATTAACTAATTAACTTAATAGATTTTATTTAAATACATAATACACAATGTTAATTAAATTCTGGTCATAAATTTGCATAAAAAGAATAAACATTTATTTTTTTTCAAAATAAATATAAATTATTTATTAAAAAATATTTTTATAACAAATATTTATTAAATAAATTGTAGTTTACTAATCTGTGAGTTGTTATTTATTAATTTCTGAATAATTAAATTTTATTAAACAAAAATTGTTCACAAATCAATCATTTCGATGAATTATTGTGACAGATTGATTTCTTACACGTGTATAAGCAGTAAAGTGTATTAATAAATAATTAGTGCACCATTAAAAGGCAATAAAGGTGTTTTGATTGATTGCAGGTAAACCACTACATTCTTTCTCGTTTCTTTCGAAAAACTTGAACACTTAAATCTAACCACAAAGTTTAACAACAAACTTTAACTAAAAGTAACGTCTAAATATTTGTCTTTTAAACTTTGTACATTTTACATAATTCACTTGACTTTTATAGACGCACTGTATATTTATTAGTGAATTTCGTGTGAGGTTGAGAAAGCATAAAAGAAAAATGTTATCGCGTGCGCGAAATTGCGGCGGTCGCGAGTTGCGAGGCCGGCCGTAATAACGGCCCGAATGATTTTTAATGTTTGACTTTGCGAACTGTGCAAAACCGCCATTCGGAGCCGCCAGTCCCACCTGCGTAACTAAAATAAGCTACGGGTAGATCTAGAATTGCTGTAGGTATACTAAAACTAAGACAAGTCTTCGTCGGCGTTCGATAAAGTACCGTTTATGCTAATTATTTGGTAATATTACAAGAGTTAACTGAATAAAATCAAGAGAATATATTTTGAATACAGTGTGATGAAGAAATACAAATATTAGTTAATGTGGTAGAAAATTAAAGTAAATAAAATTGAATTTATTTAAATTTTCATGTATATTTATTTTTGTTTATTGTTTAAGTATTTTTTGATACACCAAGTAAAAGATATAAATTTTACTAAATGTTGAAATTGAGTTATACATTTTTAAGTCGTAAATACCTCGTAAAGTATGAAAAATGCATACTTACCTTTTTTTAACTCTTTTTAAACACAGAAAGAATATTTAATTGCGTTTTAAAATTATATCAGATGTAATAAACTCATTTTTATAAACATAATTTACATCCACGTACAAAACACAAGTTTTCCACGCTTTTGAGACACAAAAAATGCTAGTTTAAACACGAACCGTGACTAAAAGCCGTGACTAAAGTACTTTTTACACTTTTTACTTCGTTTAAACTTTCACTAAATTCAATATTCTGCAATTTTAAACCACTTTAACCCATTTACCCTTTTCTACCCCGTTCTTGATTGATATTCCCCGACTAACAAGCATATTAATATTTTTTCCTTTGGTTATGTTTTCGAAATTGCGTCGGATACAACTTGATCGCTGTAGTTAAGGCGGCAAACGACGCAATACACGTAATATACTCATGTATCTTTTAAATTAACCTGTCAAAATAATTTATGATTAATAAACATGGAAGGTAATTGCGTTATCAGGACTGATGAATGAACTTGGGTAATGGTTGCAACCGACGACGGTGTGTAATTGAATCTGGAACGTTCCAAACAAAAAAAAAAAACACAAAAATTTTTATTAAAAATTAATTAAGAAGAATAAATAAGAAGAAAAACAAGACAAAAGACAAAAAATATAATTTTTTATATTTTATTTATAAAACCCTTCAATTTATCTGATAATTTCTTAGCCAGAGTACAAGTATACAACGGAACACATGGATGACATTATCCTTAGCTTTATTATTATCCTTAATCTGTAATTAGATTAGTATAGTTATTTACATTCGTATGGAGTTTTATTCAGTTTCATAATATTCTCACAAGTGTATATATTGAATTGATAATTTGATATTCCTTTGTATTTTATTCCAAGTGATTTTAATTGAATCGATTTGAATTGATATCAGTTCCTATCTACTCATAATTAACTCGTAATTTCAGTATTAGTAATGATATTATTGTACACTTAATGTTGATTTCATCTATAACCTCATTTTCTAGGTCTTAAAATCGATTTTAATTAATATTTACAATTTGTACAAAAATTTAGGCACTGGTTTTGTCTTAAAATGTATAAATTTCGTTCGATACTTATAGTCGTATACACAGATTTAATTATAACTTACCCTTTTGTAATTTATCCAATAACATAATATTTACATAATTTTTTTAAGCTATTTATTCATAAAAAAAAATTTAATAAAAAAAATTTAAAATTAAATTTTTAAATTTATAAACATAAACACTTTGATCCTATTTATATTGTAATAGGTATTCAGTTTAGGTTGGCGTGTCGCTGGTATTAATGATAGTGGTAGTCGTACAGATGTTTTATAAAATGACATATCATAACGCGATCGATTAGCGCGCGGTCGGACGATGCGCAAAATGCAATCAATCAGCGCGACAGCAAACAACCTCCACCTCCGCACCCAGCAACCCTTCACCCCCACAATCCATCGCTTCGGAAGTGTCAACGATTTATTCACTCGTATGAGGATTTTTCATATGTAATTGCGCACGTAAACTATTAAATTAATTTACACTTATACAATATTTATGTACAATAAATTATTCTGTATTTGTAATTTTTAATTTATGGATATTGTTTTGATGCTTTTACAAAACTGATAATATTAACGAGTTTACTAGTCTATTAAATTCTCTATCAATAAATATTTGCACATTTTCCATACAGGGTGTAATAATAAAACATTTTAATAATTTATTTTCACTTTTGGCTCAAAATTTGAATTTTTTGACAAAAATTTATAAATAATTATAAAATAAATTTTTTAAATGATTTTTTTGAACACCCTGTATAATATAAATAGCTGTACATTAATTATACCAGTAATTTATCAACGTGTTACGATTGGCCTACTTATTCTAACTTCGTTGGTTTATACATCGTAGTAAATGTACAATCTAATCAGTTATTCAGTAAAAATTGATTTATTGAGATGTTGTTTGGATATTACATAGATTAATTTACTCGTAATAGAAAATCGTAGTTGTGGACGTGTTCATTTTTCGTCGCTGCACCGTGCAGCGAGTGAAACTTATCGATTTGCGATTGTTTGTGAATTTAAACCGTAAATGTAAATAAATGATTGATTGGAATTGCGCGCCGGCAAACGAGCAAGATATTTCGCGAATTAATTACGGTGATTGACGATTTCAACATTTTCGGTTATAAAACAATAATATTTGGGTCAAATTTTGAAGCAAATTATTAAATTAATATTAGTATTGTCAGTTGAAAGCTGAAATTTAATTCGGATGTGTTTCTGTTCCTCCTAGATCTAATAGTTTAGTTTAATTGTAATTGTAAATCGCGAGTATAAAAACCAAACTAATTGACAAGATAATTACTCGTATTTCCGAGCCGCTGGCGTTGTTTCAAGTCGCGTCGGCTGTTTTCGCCATAAAACCATGAACCATTGCTGAATTCATTAAACATACCATCACGGCGGAAAGTAATGGATGCAGTGTGAATTTTGAACCGCGATGTTGAATCCCACTGCTGGATGAAACATCCTTTGATTCTAAGTTACCCCTGGTGACTTCCTCCTGACAGCGTCCGATTGAGTCAAAATCCAGCTCGCTCATCGGCCGCCCGTTGTACTCCATCGGCGAGATGCAGTAATTACGATTGGTGAACTCGTACGCGCTGTCGTTCGTCAACGGACCTTCGAGGAGTGTGTGAATATGGCAATCGCATGGGAAATGATTACCTATCACCGTCAGCCGGGCGACAGCGAAATAAATCGCATCCGTTTTCGGAATGTCAAGGATATGATTCCCTTGAAACTTTAAGTTGCGTATGCGTTGATCAGGCATGAAAATCAGTTCTTGTATCCCATCGATTTTGTTATTCAAAAAGTTGAGGTTACCTATATACGACACCCCATCAAATCCACCCGGGCGGATGACACCCAGGTCAGATTCTTGTATGGATAATGTCCCAATTTGGGACAAACCTCGAAAGGTACCGTTTTTCACACCGGGAAGGTCCATATACGCCAACTTGAGATACCCGATGGTATCTAGACCGTTGAAGGCATCCGCTTCGATGATTCTTATACCAGAGGGTAGTGAAATGCGTTCTACAGTTGATAGTCCACTGAATGCATTCGCTTCCAGTTTGATTAACGGATTGTTGGTGAGCACTAACAGTTTCAGATTGGTTGTACCCGCGAACGCGTAACACTCCACTTTCTTGATGCGATTGTGACTTAAGTAGATGGAAGTGATGTTTTGCAGACCGGCGAAGGAGAATTGAGCGACGGAGGTGAGCGGCGTCTGCTGGATGGAAATCTCGCGAAGGCGTGGAAGCCCACGGAAGGCGAACGGCTTGATGATCGATATGTTGTTGCCGTCCAACGAGAGCTTCTTCAGTGCTTTCAGCCCGGCGAAGGCGTCGCTGCGTATCAGTGGGAAGTTGTTGCGCGTCAGCGACAAGTGCTCCACTGTCGCGGGCAGCAGCTTTACGGGTATCTCCGACAATCCGCCCGAGTTGCACAGCACCTGACAACAGAGGATTGCATCGGATTAGATCACAACTTCTCGAGGAAAGGATTTCACGCACAACAAATGGAAAAAAGCTCAGGTTGCATAAGACTCAACTTTAAATTCCTATAAAAAAACAAAAATTTCTTTAGAAATTCAAATTTTTTTATTTTAAAATAATTTTTTTTTTAATTACAAAAGAACGCGTCTATAAAGGTAGTGATTGATTAACAGGTTTTTTGTTCGCATTTAAAATCCACAAATCCGTTTGCTCCGCATGCGGGATCACGCCGGCAGAAAGAGGTTATCATCGTAAACAAAGGGGGAAATTAATCAAACACGTCAATTATCATCATTGCGCCGCAACGGCGTGCCACATCTACGCCCCAATCCAACTTGAACAATGAAAATTCCCACATTCCCAATTCTCAGCGCTTTTCCGTCGATATCTATATATCTACATCGATGCGCTCGACGCTCTCGGGCATTTAGGGTCGTCAGTGTAACAATGTTGCGACTGCTAGAGGGTTGAAGCGCCAGCCCACGACAGCCAACTTCGCAAATGCATTTAACGCGAATTTGACAGCCGTAGAAATCAATTGATGACGCCTACATGCTTCCAGGCTTCTCTGACGTGTAGAATCAAGATACTAACTTCAAATATACAAGGTGTTACCATATTTATTTATCTTCTATCATCAATTTAAAAACATAATTTTATTTTGTCATTTATTTTGATAAAATTATTTCGTGTGTGGAGGAAATTAAAATGAGATTGTTACTGCGTGTGTAAACAGCTCGTGATTCAAATCGTTTTGTTATCGCCAGTGTCGAGCCGACTGCAGTTTGACTATAATTAGGAACTAAACAGCTTGATTACTTAGCGCCGCATGCAGATCAATTATTATTAAGTTTGCGCCACTGAGAAATTGAATTACGGCGGCTCGTGTCGGGAGAACAATGCGGAAAGTTGTTAAACGTCGCAAATTCCTAGCGTGTTATATAATTATACGTATATGTAGCCTTTAGTGAGTAAAGTTTTGCTTAAATAAAAAAAAAACAAGAATTTTTAGTCAACTTTTACTGATTATGTCATGTTTTAGTCAAAACTTACATATATATGTTTTATTTTATTAAAAAAAAAATTATAATAAGTCGTAATTCATTATTTACTTAAAAAATAAACAGAAAAAGTTTTGATCTTTTATTTCTTTTATTATTAAAAACTATGTTGCCCGCGACTTCGTTCCGACAGTGTTTAATAAAATTGTAATTCGTTTTTACTCTCTTGTTCTAGACATACTCGTAGTAAGAGTCAATTCTATCAATAAGATTAGCAATTTTAATTTAAAGAAATTAATTATATAAAGTTTTGTCAATAATGCACTTCAGCGCGCCATCTCGAATTCAACTATTTAACTATAACTATGATTGAATCTCAATGTCAAATTTTATTCTATAGAAAAGAGCTGTTTTGAGGATTTTCCCGGCAATTATTCGAATTTTTCTCACCTTTTAAACCTTCCCTAGACCTCCACGAATAATTCAAGACCAAGATTAGATAAATCCGTTCAGCCGTTCTCGAGTTTTAGCGAGACTAACAAACAGCAATTCATTTTTATATATATATAGATTATTATTACACATACAGTGTGTTTGCATATTATACATCACATCAATAGTAATAATTTCAAAAACTACAATTCGATAATGAGTGATTAATTAGTAGCAATAAAATGTGATTGATGATTATTCGTGTTGGATGAACTCAATTTAAACTCACGCACACAAATGAATAAATAATTAATCTCCTGATCGTCGAACAAAACCCGAACTTTTATCGTCAATACATTGATTGGTGTTTTTGTGTTCAACACGCACCGCCCCCGCCGCCCCCATTGCTCATTAGCTGAGTAAATAAGTAAATAGTCATTAAATAATTCCAAGCGCAATTAACGCAAATTACAATTACTATTGCTGTATTTCCATACGCATGCGCCTAATATTATGCAACCCAATATACACGCAAATACATTTTAACCTTAAAATAAAGATGTTATCTGTTGTTTTGTAAACTTTTACGTACACGCGTAGAACTCATTGTGATATTGATACATGATACACGCCGCTGCTGTGTTTCTAATTCAAAAAGTACGAGCGCGATTACAATATTGCGATGTAGCATGTTTCATTACATTCGCTGTTGATTGTGCGCCGAGTGCGCGCACATGGCGAAGAGGCGCAACAATGGGGGCGCCCTGTCGCGGCTGATAAAAAAAAAGCCCCTCTCGAAACGCCCGCCGGCGATTTTATTGTTTGCTACACACACACGCGCGCAATACAAACATAAAAACAATGGCGGCTACGAATGTTCATTATAGAAAAATATTCGCATATACAGGCGATACGTTATCTTTACAAGCGTTTTATTAACCTAACCTCATTAATATAAATTCCCGGTAATAATAAACATGATACATACCTGGGGGTTGACCCGACGAATAAAATGACGTTTGAATTTTTCAAATCGCATTAAAATCATACAAGTTACAGCTTAAAATGTTTTCTATACTATGCTAACCTATAACTAATACATGGGGTGGTAGAGTATTGAGGTTAGGTACTCACCCGATCATTCTACGAAGCCTTCGAGTGAAGATCTTCGGCCAGCCTGACTAGTCTTCAACGTGTTCGTTTCCGTTCGGTGTCGATGCGCGTGTGTGTTGTTGTTTTTTTCTTAATAAACAATTGCACGCCGTGCCGCACAGTGCACACAGCACACGGGAGCGTCGTGTGGGTACTGTGTGCGGGGTGCGCGCACCCCTCGCTGCTCGCGGGCTAACAAGTGGTTTTCGCACGCACGCACACACGCGCGCATCCGAAGATGGCGATGCAACAATCGCGCGACACCAACGGTTTCGTTATCGCCGGCTGTCGCCGTTACGCGCCGCGCACAATCTCATCACGCGAGTATAACTTCTCTCAGGTTGTCACACAAGTACACACCCTTACCGTTTAATGTTTATTGTAATCGCTAGCGATGGGGAAATTGGCAACGGAGTCGTCTGTCAAATTTCGGCGCGGTTTATATACGTTGATAGATTTGTACTGTTCGTTAAACGTGAATTTTTCGCTAGATTGTTAAACCTTCCCTAGACCTCCACGAATAATTCAAGACCAAGATAAGATAAATCCGTTCAGCCGTTCTCGAGTTTTAGCGAAACTAACGAACAGCAATTCATTTTTATATATATAGATTTTGTTAATATTTAGTAAAATAACATTTTTTACCTGTGTTTGTGATAAACAAATGCATTCAGGTGGACAGGCAGGAGGAGAAGCAATCATCGACAAAGCAGCAACCTGAACGAATAAAAGCGCTATCGGAAAGCGCCCGGTGAAGACGTTCACCATCTGAAACACAAAACAAGTTTATATAATCAAAATTACAAAATAGCTAAATTTATCAAACAAAAATAATTTCTACAGAATTCAATTATATCTAAAAGCGTACAATGACTTTAATTACTCCTGGTATCCCGCCGTAAAAGATTACATTTAATTTACACTCCTTTGTATCTCGTTAAGTCCGTAAAGTCCTTAAAGCATTCATAGAGTTTCGCTTACTTAGAGCGGCGGTGAATTTATTTTCCTAGAAAATACTTGAACCGCTTGAATAATTCAAGATTATTCAAGCATTGCGCTCAATGTAATGTTTTTTCGCTCTTGAGTTTTCGCTACGCAAACAGCGCAGCCAACTTGGCCTCGCAGAGAAAAACTTTCAAGTGCCATTTAATTAAAATCATGTAGTACACGCTAATTAACGTTTATCGTCGAGGAGTTGCGCACGTTCCAGACACACATATACACACACATAGCTTGAAATCGCTTAAGATTGCATTCATTGTGTGGGTGTGCGACTGCTTTCTCATTTCGCCAAGATGGTGAGTGAGCGCCATCTTGAAATGCATTCTTGGCTGCGTGTTCCATTCAATGCCGCCACACGACAATGGCAAATTCTGACATCTCAATTAGTCCCAATATACGATTAGACGCTCCACACGAGGAGGTTTTGTCCATGGTGCGCTTGAAGATCCTCGTAAGTCTAAATTTTCGCCCGCAAACGGGAAACGATTACGTTTTCTAATTAGTATAAATAGAGTGCATTCGGTGGAGCATTCGGGTCGCAATCGGTTTATTTATACCTACGAATGCGGAAGGGTCGTGTGCAAAAAGGGTCCACATGTTCCGAGCAGCACAACGGATTGTCCCTTTTCCTGCATCTTGACACGTCTTGAGATGCTTGCGCGTCCCTCACGAGGATTAGAAGGGATTTCAGCCTCCCTCCTCTCTGGTAGTGTCCAACCTCTTTTACGACGTTCGCAATTAACTACATGTCGGCCGGGATAACTCGCACATTCTAGTGTTAACCGTAATTAAACTTTTCGACGACTTCTTTTACCACACACACGGTTCGTTTCTGTTTGCTGGGCGAAGATTCCTTCAAAAGAGAAAAATTTTCGGGGAGTGAAAGAGAAGTTGTTTGCTGCGTGGTAGTTTCGGTGATTTTGAAAGGTTGAAGGAAGTTCATTGCTTCCTGCCGGATGCGCTAGTTTGGTTGTAAAAACATCAAGGAAAACGTTTTTATGTTTATACGCTCATTACAGGCTTAATCGGATTAGTGGGAAACAAGGGTTCGGCAGCGTTCATTAAATGCGAGTATCTTTTACCATTTCAACTTGAATCTTTAAGGAAGCGGTAGAAATTTATTTAATTTATCAAAAAAAACAAGAAAAAATTGAATTAAAATTTAATCTGAACTTACTGACACTAAATATGGTTCATATTAATACTGCTAGTAAAGTAGCAACATAGATATTTATTTAAATCAACATCTAGGGACCTAAAGGACTAACAGGACAAAACATTAAACCATTTCAACTTGAAATTTTAAGGAAGCGGTAGAAATTTATTTAATTTATCAAAAAACAGGCTAAAAATTGAAATTAAAATTTAATCTGAACTTACTGACATTAAATATCGGTCTTAATAATAGTGCTAGTAAAGTAGCAGCATAGATATTCATTTATATTGGCATCTAGGGACCTATAGGACAAACAAGACAAAACATTAAACCATTTTAACTTGAATCTTTAAGGAAACGTCAAAATTTATTTAATTTATCAAAAAAGAACAAGAAAAAATGGAATTAAAATTTAATCCGAACTTACACACACTAAATATGGTTCACTAGCTTTAACCCGCGGCTTCGCTCGCGAATATCTAAAATAATGAAGTTGCTTCCGTACGCGTCTGTAGTCACAGATGAAGTAACAATGAAGTAGAATGGCGGGAAGTTTCAAATGGCTGAAAGTATAGTCTATGGAAGTATAGTGTACAGTCTCCATAGTGTAGTCAATTGGATTTGATGTTGACGTAGCTGTCGGTAATACAGTGTGATAATACAGTGTGATGGTACTATAGTACTTAGGTTTGAGCTTCATTGCTGGAATGCTAGATGGCGTTAAAGTAGTCAAATAGCCAGATGCAGAGGTATTATTGGCTTAACAATTTCTTTATTTTATTTAAAAAATAATTTTTTTTATTAAATAAAAAGTAGCCTATAACCATTCGGGGACCACTAAGAATATGTGTACAAATTTTCATGATGATCGGTTAAGTAGTTTTTGCGTGAAAGTGTAACAAACATCAGGACTTTCGCATTTATAATATTAGTAGGGATAATATTACTGCTAGTAAAGTAGCCGCATAGATATTCATTTACATCGACATCTAGGGACACACAGGACAAACAGGACAAAACACCACCGCCATTGTAATTTTCATACGAGTGCATCCGCACGTGTAAATCGCACCTTTATTGGAGTGCGTCCGAGTGTGTCACAATGAATACCCGGTCATAGCCACTGCTCATACAGTATCATCGATATTATAGGTTGCGCCCAACGCACACCAATGGAAATTAATGGCGATAGACACAGAGATGCAGATTGGAGTTAGTGATCGTGTTGGTTAGTATCCAGAGCATGAGTACTTTGACCGTGCAGATTTTCCTCATGCCGGTGGTCGCGCTGCGTTCGGGTCGGTTTGGACGGGCGCTAATTGCATTACCATAATTTAGTTAATATGCAAATAGTACACGTACAATGTGCGCGTGCGCACCACTTTTAAATACGGCGCAGAGGACTGCAGGACGCGGCTGGAGAACGCGTATATTTCTTGCTGAGGCCGATGGTTTCGATAATGGCAGTCCTGTGCTAATTCCTGCGGTGGATACCTACACTCCTGGAGAATATATATTATATCACTCTCGTAGTGTTGAATACTGTAGTTGTAGATTAAAACGTGGTTTCGCATCATATTAAAAGTTTATGTCTCAAAATCTCAAAAAAAATTTATTTATAAAGAAAAATTTTAAATAAATTTCGATTTTGTTTAAAAAATAATTTAAATTAGTTTATTATCAGTATAATTTTATACTTGTAATGTTAAAATGTTTAAAACTTATAATATAAATGTAAATATTCGTAAATTTCAAAAAATAAAACTTTTTTCATTAGAAACTTTAGGTTTTGATCGTAAATTAGTTGAAATGAATAACATTTTGATAATGGTAATTTTGATGTTGTCGATCGTGAAGATTATGCTGATTATGTGGTGATCGTGTCGGGTGTTACGTTTTCCATAACCAATCGCTGCGGTACGCCACGGAGTATTTGCATGTTTGCGCCCGGAGACCCGCCGCCACATCCGCATCGCAAGTGTATATTATTCAGATTATTTTCGAATGTGGGCGGCGATTCGCATGTACGTCGAGTGCATGCATATTGAATGGCTTGCGCTCGTAGCGCGCGCGTTTTAAAGTGATGTGAAATATTCAACGGGCGCCTCTGAGAAGTCATCCAACATCCGGAAACCAAACAAAACAAAGTAAAACAAAACTAAACAAAAAATGCAGTTAAACGTAAACAAACTGTGCACAAATAACTATTTTAGTATAAAGCGATTCTTTGTTAGTTATATGTATATCTATATCTATATATATACATATATATATAAATGAATTGCTGTTCGTTAGTCTCGCTAAAACTCGAGAACGGCTGAACGGATTTATCTTATCTTGGTCTTGAATTATTCGTGGAGATCTAGGGAAGGTTTAAAAGGTGAGAAAAATTCGAATAATTGCCGGGAAAATCCTCAAAACAGCTCTTTTCTATAGAATAAAATTTGACATTGAGATTCAATCATAGTTATAGTTAAATAGTTGTATTCGAGATGGCGCGCTGAAGTGCATTATTGACAAAACTTTATATGCATAATTTCTTTAAATTAAAATTGCTAATCTTATTGATAGAATTGACTCTTACTACGAGTATGTCTAGAACAAGAGAGTAAAAACGAATTACATTTTTATTAAACACTGCCGGAACGAAGTCGCGAGCAACAGTTTTAAATAAATATAAATTGAATTAAAAAGTGAATAACACAAAAATTTACATGAATATCAGAGGAATTGTTATTAATACTGCTGTGTGTATCCAATATTATTCTAAAGACAAGAAGATGTTTGTCGCTAGATGTTACCGGAGGCGGCTGTGATGATAACGTCTCGATGTTTGTTTGACGCCGATGCGATGTCGCCGGAGGCGGCGTGCCGCTCATGTTTACAATACTCGTATATACATAAACACGGAAGTACGATATCCGCAGTCCGAACATCCGGATTTGATGTAAATTGTGCTAAGCAATGATTTGCAACAAAGATAATGTAATATTAACTGATAATATCATTTAATTATTAATTAAATCCATTAAAAAAATATTATTTTAAAAATTTAACTTTCTTCTCACATTTTCCTCATTCTTTTATATAAAATCATAAAATCAACTAAAAAACATTCTCCAATTGTGTTTCATATCTTTCAACTATTTTCGAATCCGTCCGTCCAACTGTCAAACCCATCACACCCGAGGTCTGCTGGGTCGGTGATATATACTTGATTGGCATTATTCTCCCAATGCTTACGGCGCCTCCGCAAGCGTTTCTCGTCGAGTCAGCGCCGGCGATGTCAGAACAAATCGATCAATTTCGGCCGGAGGAACAAATAAATTGGTGGGACAGCCCGAGCGGATCGGCGGGACTTAAACACGCTTCACTGGGTCACACGGGAGACAAACGTTTATACGACATATTTACGTTGTTTTCGTCTTAAAACTTTATAGTTTAATAAAACTTTCAAAATAAAATCAAATATTTTTAAATTTCCTTACAAATAATTGTAGATGATTTTATATTTGTATTTTGTTTGTCAAGAAATAGAATAGCGTATATTTCATATTCTATTGTTACCTTCGTTACGTTGGTAGCCATAGAGCAAACATGTTGTGCGTTCATATAGTCAGCGATACCTGTGTTGTGCGCTTGCGACGATAAAGTGAAACTTTAGACACGTTGCCGCATTGGGGCATCTGCCGAGCGCGATCATTATATCCTGCGTCCTGTCGCCGTTTTTGTGCGAATATATTGCATGTGAACCTCGTTGCGGTCCTACGGTTTCACAATTTCATTGCGCGCCGCCGACAACATAAACGACGACGGTTTGCACACGTGCTGAAAGCAATAACTGCAATCTTTCAAACATAACACAAAACGTTTTGTTTCCTACGACTTCAAAAATATTCACAAACAAATTTTACAACTGCGGTTGGCACCCGTTCTTTCCGCACTTCCTTAAGCATCGTTTCCGGTACATTTATCTTGTTTCCGAGCCATATTCCGTCGCTATCGTGCGCGCTTATCACTTCCTCTTCGATTATCACACGCTTATTATGCTCTCATTCAAAGGAATCTGCCTTTGCAGACATTGAGAGCAGGCGACAAAAGGCGTTCATGTGGTTGGATTAATTCATCAATAAAAAATTAAATTAAGAAAAAGAAAAAATAAATAAATGTTTAGACGTAATTTTTATGTTATAATTCTTCATCTATATATATAAAAATGAATTGCTGTTCGTTAGTCTCGCTAAAACTCGTGAACGGCTGAACGGATTTATCTTATCTTGGTCTTGAATTATTCGTGGAGGTCTAGGGAAGGTTTAAAAGGTGAGAAAAATTCGAATAATTGCCGGGAAAATCCTCAAAACAGCTCTTTTCTATAGAATAAAATTTGACATTGAGATTCAATCATAGTTATAGTTAAATAGTTGAATTCGAGATGGCGCGCTGAAGTGCATTATTGACAAAACTTTATATAATTAATTTCTTTAAATTAAAATTGCTAATCTTATTGATAGAATTGACTCTTACTACGAGTATGTCTAGAACAAGAGAGTAAAAACAGGCAACAGCTAGTATTTTATATATTTTTATAAGCAGAGAACAAAAGAATAAAATTGGGTTAATCTCAACGTGTGGGCGGCATTGTTTGCAGCGATCACCACCAGATATGACATAACATTATCGGCGTGCGAGACGCGCTTAATCCCGGCTAATTGTTCGAACCTATCTCAGTGTGAATTAATGGTAATTATGACGTTTTGCCGCACGTTTCGCACGTTTCATTCACCCTCATCTCCAAACGGCCAGTGGTCATTCTTCGCAGAACTTTACTGGACAATTTATTATTCTGCCTGTGTAATATTATAAAAATAATATTGGCATTAAAATAATATTTTTAATTTTTATAGCAAAAAAGTGAAGAAGTAAATATTTATTAATAAATTTTTAGTATAAAAATAAATAAAAATAGTAATTTAACGTTTGAAAATTAAAAGCTTATGTTGTTAGTTTAACCCTTGAATATTGTTGAATATTCTAGGGGTTGGAGAATGTTTGATTACCGGCTTTGTGCGCGGACGCATTATTGCGATCGTACAACATGTCATTTTGTCATTCCATCAACAAAACGATAGTTTAATCTTGTTGACGAAGGTTTTCCCTTTACGTGCGCCGGGTAGTCGACGTGTGCTGTTGCTGCCGCCGCCCCTGCCCCACAAAGGGGTTCACCGCACATGCAAAGCGCGTATGCAGCCCTTCTATTTTCCGCAATTCCTTTGTGCTTTTGGGGCGCTCGTTTTTGCTTCGCTTTTTCGCCCGGCATCGCATACACAAACGCATATTAAATAACGCGCGGTGCGTGTGGCCTTAAAACTTTCCCATCGCTTTCCTTTTCTCAGACGGAACGCAAAACGTCAGATGAATTTATGATTTACGCCGCTCGGACCGGAAGCATAAACGTCACGAGGGGATGAAAAAGTTGCAGTTTTGCCTAGGATACAAAACCACAAATAAATGTGAGAGAAAAAAAACGAAAAGTTTTTACGGCAACTGAAAAACGTTTCATTTATTTAATAATTCAACTCAAAGAGTTTGCAGCTTCTTAAAAAGTACATTTTATTAATCGTAGTGTTCCAGTAAATAAATAATACTTGTAGGTAATAAAAACTTTGTTTTGATTGCCCATTCCCGACTTAACACGACCGTGGTTTTGAGATGTTTAGGACAAGCTAATAACAACTGAAGTTTAAGTAGAACTCGGTCCATTATCAAATTATGACGCTTGATAATCGCGGCGGAAAGTTGACGTAAAAGGCACACGCGGGCATTTATCGCGTTCGGCTCATCGTCAAATTTTATAATGACGATCTTTTATTTTCCGATGCGCCGTAAACATAAACAGAAGTGGATTTTAGTGTCGACGCAGATGACGCATGAAATGCCAGTCTTCTCGGAAAAACAAATATAAAAGTTGTAAAACACAACAATGCGCGTGGAAAGAAAAATTTGAAAATGAAATTTTTTTATTGCAAACGCGTCTGAAATAATGCATTTATAAAAGGAGTTTTATGACATCCAACGTTGATTTTTTGTTATACATTACAATAAATATGTTTTTCTTTTTATTTTTATCTTTAAAATAAGGTTTTCATTGGTTTTAAGACACAAAAAGTGATATTTTATACACGGATGGCTAAAGTAGTGTTCAAAGTACTTTAGTCACGGGTTTTAGTCACGTTTTACTAAAAAAACGTTCTAGTAAAGTAAAAACCTTTTCTTGAGCTCCCAAAAGCACAAACTTCTTAAACTCGCAAAAAAATTCTCAAAAAACCAACCGCGGAGTTTTATGACATCCAATGTTGATTTTTTTTGTTATACATTACTATAAATATTTTTTTTTATATTTCTATTTTTAAAACAAGTTTTTCCAAGGTTTTAAGACACAAAAAGTGATATTTTATACACGGACGGCTAAAGTAGTGATTAAAATATTTTAGTCACGGGTTCTAGTCACGTTTTACTAAAAAATTGTTCCACTAAAGTTAAAAACCTTTTCTTGAGCTCCCAAAAGCACAAACTTCTCAAACTCACAAAAAAATTCTCAAAAAACAACTACAACACGCAAAAACAACTAAAACGACCGGAAACCGACCGGAAACTCAAAGAAACCAAATAAACACACGCGAAAACAAAAATTGGATCCAGCCAGCACGCACATGTTTAACCACCCATATAAACCCACTCATATGTCGATACAGTTTGTGTCTGGCAGGACTGGCGCGAATGTCCTCAGTGCTGTCCACTAAAAGACTAAAGAGACCAGGACCCATATTCCCACGCTCCCCTGATGGCTGTAACCTAACCGAATTATATACTCGTGCACGTGTCTTTCTCCCGCTTCCTGCTTTCACTCGCCGTTTGACTTGTGATTTCTGACGTTTTCCGGTGGCGGCGCACATTGTTCTCCAACGCAACGACGAGTTAACCGAGTGGCGCGAATAACGCAAAAAGCGTTCCGGTGATTTACCTCGTCGCGCCCCGCATGACAGAGAGGGATGCGTTGATGTCGCGAGTTTTATGAGTGTATCAACAAAAAACGCGCGCGAAACAAATGTACTGCCCGGATTCCCGGAGATTATATTCTTTCATATATAATTCAACGCCTGTGGTTTTATTTTTTGCTACATGGAAGCAAATGAAAGTAAAAATAAAAAAGTAAAAAGTAAAAGTCACAATTTAGTTTTATTTTTATTTTTATTTTTATCATGTTCATTAAATGAGTAAATAAATGAAAATTTGGTTTAAATTCAGTTAAAAATCTGAAATCTGTGTGATTTTCATTTTACTTTTACGTTTATTGATGAATTTATGCGCACCTCTCAGGATGTTATTGTGTTACTATGTCACAAACATAAAAATCAAAAGCGTATTATATTCGCATCACTGCGCAGAGCAATAAAGGATGACATCGTGCCACTAAAGTGAGTTGCTGTGTTTCATCAAATGCCGACCCCGAAGCGATACGCATCTGGTAAACATAAAAGCCAACGAAAACAGAGAACCCAGCGCGCGCTGTGCGAACCGAAATAATCTTATCGACACCCGAAACGGACGGATCCAATCAATCTTGCTTAACATAAAAAAGTGCACGCATTGAACATCCCGCTCCTCTTAAAATCACGACGTATATGTTTACGATTGACGGCGGATATTCACATTTTATTCACTTATTCGAAAATCCCTACTAATATTATAAATGCGAAAGTCCTGATGTTTGTTACACTTTTACGCAAAACCTACTTAACCGATCATCATGAAAATTTGTACACATATTCTTAGTGGTCCCCGAATGGTTATAGGCTACTTTTTATTTAATAAAAAAAATATTTTTAAAATAAAATAAAGAAATTGTTTAGCCAATAATACCTCTGCATCTGGCTATTTGACTACTTTAACGCCATCTAGCATTCCAGCAATGAAGTTCAAACCTAAGTACTATAGTAACATCACACTGTATTATCACACTGTATTACCGACAGCTGCGTCAACATCAAATCCAATTGACTACACTATGGAGACTGTACACTATACTTCCATAGACTATACTTTCAGACATTTTAAACTTCCCGCCATTCTACTTCATTGTTACTTCTTCTGTGACTACAGGCGCGTACGGAAGCAACTTCATTATTTTAGATATTCGCGAGCGAAGCCGCTAGTATATTCATAAAACAAGAAAAAAATTTTTTTTTTAATTTAAAAGTGATTTTAATGTTTTTTTCTGTACTGTATAGAAAAAATTAAAAGTAAAGGTATTTCCCAACACGTGATTCGTGACGCTTTAAATTCGAAGCGTCGACGCGTCGCCGAAAGGAACTAAAACGAAACTACGGGACATTTTTTATTGCTGGAGCTAAGCCAGTTCTCTCTAAAACGTATCCAACGTATCCATTTCCTCCTTGGCTTTGGCTTTTACGCTCCACGCTCAATGTGATACAAAAGTAAGGTCTGGCGACGCACCCCGTCAAAGAGGTCACTCGACGCTTCTTTGACAATAAAAAAACCTTTTCCTCATGCGTCGCCGCGTTTTAGCAACAAAAAGCCAAGCGAAACAGCAGCTCGCAAGGCAGCAGCGTATTGTGTATGCGTCACACCAGCGGGTTTGATGTAAATCGGGAGTAAAACTAGCGAAAGTAGCGGAATAAAACGAAAATGGGGGCGAGAAACGTCACCAAATGTGATGGAAAGGGTTAGTTAAAAGTTAATGTGGTGTTAACTAAAGATATTTGTATTCTGAATTCAAAAAAACTCAAAAAAAAATTCAAAACAATTTTTTTTAGTTTTAAAAACTTTTAAAAATCTTTTTAATGAAAACTTAATAGAATTACATTTAAAACTTTGAGAGATTAATACCGATTAATTTTCGCTTTAATTTTGTTGATGGTGCGATTAATGGATGGCTGCTTTTTGTCTTTGTTGTTCAGTTACTTTTTGCTTTCCGTTGGCAGAGCCAAAAACTCTCGCCCGATTTACTGGCACTTCGTTTGACGCATCGTTTCATCACGATTGTCAATTAACCGTAGCTAATTGAGTGATTGCGCCCGAATTTGTTGCGCCCGCCCGCAATAATTATTGCACTATTAGCCATCATCGCGCTGCCACCATCCATCTATCCATCAGTTGCTGTAAAACTAATAATATGCGATGAATAATTGATGAATTAATTATCGCTCCATTAGTTATGAATAATTTATTTCACGCAGAGAAAATTAATCAATTTTTAATCAGTTGCTGTTTTTATAGAAATTAATAATTAATTTAATGTAGATTTAAATATTTAAAAATATTTTTTTGTCATTTTTTTGTTAATAGATGACGTTTATCAAGAGATAATTAATAATGAAATTAATTGTAATATAGGTTGATTTATATTAAGTTTAAATGAGAAATAAATTAGTTATTTGTTTATATAAAATTCTATTCTTTGCATTAAGTGCTTTTTTAATTGGTTAATCCGATTTGTTTCTTATAAAACTCAAGAAAATCATGAGTACAACACAAGCGTAAATTGCACATGGAATTTGCATTTGCATAGAATGAGCAGTGGATAGTGTTGCAAGTAATTAGTAATTAATACGTTTGTAACTGGTAGCGAAGGTAGCAGGTCTTTGTCCAGGACAACGCGGCATGTCCGCTTTGATAAATTGGAAAGCGGGCGGCGCGTAAAAATCGCTGCCGGAGACAGTGCAATCTTAAAAACTAATTGAAATCTAACCCGGCGCACAAAGGCACGAATACATCTCGCTTCAAGCCCCAGGAGGCGGCCTGCGCGCAACAGTGCAACAGAGCAACAGACTGCAGAGTTTCGAAACGCACAAATTGCTTTTGAAAGTAAAAAACACATTTTAATTTTCTCGTTAAAAGTGGATGTAGTTTATGTTTCAACTCATTTATTTTTTAAATGTAGTTTGGAAATTTTTGTAAATAATGTGGATCAAAGGAGAAAAATGAGTTAATTTTCATTTTATAAAGATTTGTTTGATGTTGAAGTTATAGTTTAGTTATTATTAAGTCAAGGATTTATTTTTTTCTTAATAAAGTTAAAAACTGTAAATGTGGAGGGGCAAGGTACATCCCGTGACTAAAGCCTGTGACTAAAGTATTTTATTGTACTTTTTGCACGTTTTTGCACGTTTTTTGCTCAAAAACCATAGAAAAACACGCGTTTTAAAGGTAAAAATAGAAAAAATATATTAAAAACTGTAAATGTGGAGGAGCAAGTTATACCCCGTGACTAAAACCCGTGACTAAAGTACTTTATTGTACTTTTTGCACGTTTTTTGCTCAAAAACCATAGAAAAACACGCGTTTTAATGGTGGAAATAAAAAAATATATTTTATTATAAAAATTAATATTACATAATTTATATAATTAACTTTTCTTTCAGATAAAACACAAAAAGTTCCAAAATCGATTCTTAAATTTTGTTTCAACCAATAATTCATCCATTTATCTCGTTAAAAATGGCTAAACTTTATCACACGAATCTCACTAATGACTAATGACTAATGATTCCTTTCTTCCCCGGCGCGCACCCGGAAAACACCCCACATATGCACCAATAACGATCGTTCACTAACTACGCGCCGAAGCAAATTTGCTATCAGTTATTTAAAACGCGCGCAGTTCGCGCTCACGCCTGACATATCTAAATCTGAAACTGTATTTCATTGTGAAATATTGGATTAATTTCATAAGAGATTAATTCTAAACGGCCGCATCGGGAGAACACAATCGCGAGGGGGGAAATTATTGAAAAGTCGGCAGAACTCTGGGTGGGAGTGAATCCCGGACCATCCATAATCGTTTCACAATAAAAAAATTGGAATAAAATGAATTGAATTTTTATTTTTATTTTTTGAAGAGTTTACTTTTAATTTTTAAATAAGCAAAACACGACACAGCTGATTTTTATATTTTTTCCCTAAAGTTTATCTTCTTTCAAAAAACGAAATACGAATTGGATTCTGATTTGTCATTTGATCCCCATCGATAAAATCAAACGAAAATGAGCGCAGCGCGTTCGAACGCTTTTTCATTCCGAGTGGATTTTCTCTCATCTTGACTGTGCGTCTCTCAGACATGAGTGGCGCTAGCAAAAGTCAAAACGAACTGATTTATACGCCATAATGCCATCGTCTTGTCGTATACATTCGCCTTTGAACCGACATGGAACGAACTAAAGCAACCCAAAAAAAATACATACGAAACAAGTCGGTGTATTCGATGGACACGACGGCGGAGTTTAATATAAAAAAGAAGGATTTTGATGAAGCACGCGTAGACAACAAAAACGGCGATGGGTTGGTTTTCGGTATTTCAGCGTCAAGCTCGCGCCAAAGCTGGAACTGAAGTGGTGGTTGTGGAATGAAAATGATTTATGGTCGACGCGCGTTGGAGGCGTTTATCTATTTACGATTCAAAAAGCTCGGATAGTAAAGGATGAAATACACAAAAAATGTCATTAGCCCGCTCATTTTCAATGCTGGTGCCGCGCCAAATGCCCGAAAAGGTTAAAACTAAGAAAACGCTAAATTTGAGAATTTACTCTGCGTTTTTTTTTGTTCGGTGTAACAAGAAAAAAAGAACAGCACGTAACATTGAAGAAGGTTTATGTATTCCTGCGGACGTGACGTTACACCACGACGGCGACAGAAATATGAATGGTACACCGAGAAAGATAATCAAATAATTCAGCAATATGGGCTGTGCGCGTGACGCCGACCGGGAGCTGGTGGAGGCGCCGGGCCGAACGAAACTCACCATTCAACACTCAAATGCACGAACGCTTTGCGCATTTTCTAAGGCTATAAATTTATTTTAGCACCCCCCAAAAAACCAACCCTTAAAAATTTCAACCCTTAAAAAATCCACCCTTCCAGAAACTTTTATCATTAATGTTTTTGCATTTATTTTTAAATCTATATTATTTTGAGTAGCCTGTAAAGGGCTGAAGGAAATGCATTAAAATATTTTTATGGCATTTTTATAAATCACACACGAACGATGACAATCTCAAACGGGGCGTCGATGTGGAAATAACATGGGTACCACAAAATGTGTAAAAATTATCTGATTGCAAGTTTCAACATTGTGTTAAGTAATAACTTTATAGTGAAACATATTTTATGAAACATATTTCGTTTTTTTGGTGGCGTAGAATAAAAATAAAAGAAAGAAAAATGCATTGTCAAAAAGAATTCATATCGAAGCTCATAACGTTGAACAGAAGGTTTAACCAAGATTAGAATCAACCCACTCGACCGCAACTCGATGCCTTTTTGGCACTTGCATGCCCCGCACCCAACGCGCAATATCATATATCCGGTGGCGGCGAGCGATGAAAAATGGATTAGGGGTTGACTTAATTTTATGGAGTTATTCGCGCTGTTCTTTGTCGAAATGCGACTTATATGAAGCGAAAGAGATCACAATGGCCGGAGCGGATTATTTCCGAGCGGAGACTTATGCGCTAAGAACGCCGGCGCGAAGTGAAAACCCCGAATCCGACCGCCACAGGCGTTGGACCAAAAGTGAAGTGAACATCTTATCGTTTTTGGGATGAGATGATGCAAGATAGTGGATCGAAGGATGGATGGATGGTTTATTGGCACGTAAAAAACCATGAGAATTTTTTACCAGCACGAGTAATTTAGATATTATCTATTTAAATAGATTTTGAGTAGTTTTTGTAAAAAGTGGCGCCTCCACCAATTGTTAAAAATTTTGGTGGAGCCGCCAATTTTTAAAATTTTAATTTGTGATTTTCATGATATAATAAATGAATTCCCATTGTCACGGTAGAAATATAAATCTTGATATTATCCAATTATTAAATTACCATAAGCCAGCAATAATTGCCGGCGCGCATAATGTTTATTGGAAGGATTATCCGCCATAAAGTGAAAAGCGAATAAAGGCAGCCGTCCCTCTCGCCGAATGCAATTTCGGGCTTTTGCGGCATTGAGTTGTAATGTCCCGTGTTGGCCGTGTACCGCGCGCGCGCCAATGCAGCGCCATTAGCCTTTGTACACCGGCCATTATGTCAATTATCGATGTCCTTGCGTTCGCGCGGCGCGATGCTTTTCGATCCTCTTGATAGTCCTGATTTTGGCGCGGCGCGCACTGCGACACCACTGACACCGGATTTGATTTGCATGAATGTATTGGGAAACTCTAGGCTGACCACTTAATTAAACCAATTTTCTACGGATATTAACGACTGCTGTGGCTGCTTTTATTTACAGCAATAGATCGATATCTTTGGTTTTGTAATTGGGAAATAAGTCAAAATCTTTCGAAAATTTTATTAAAAAAATAAAAAAAATTTATTTTTGTCATTTTTTCAACAGTTTTGAGACATAGAAAGTGGTACTTTAACCACGGGTAGTCCAACCCGTGACTAAAGTACTTTAATCACTACTATTACACTTTTTTCTATTTTTTCTCCAAATAAAACATTAAAATCTCTCTCCCTGTGACTAAAACACATTTTAAACACTCAATCAGCAATTTATTCTATGAAAAAATAGCGAAAATTAACATTTCTTACAAATTATGATTATTAAAGACATTAAAGCATTCTTTTAGCCGTTTTCATACGTTTTGCGGCTTCATGCATAAACACTTAAGCGGTTATTGTCTAAATATAGTCGACTATAGCATTCCGCTCTTCGCTTTTTCGCCTTTCCGCTGGCAAACGCCTAGTTCTTCTCCTTCTCACGGTGTCTGTTCTCGCTACGAGTAGCGTGGCGCCCAATCAGATCGTAAAGGATGAAACATCGTTTATGTTGCGGTTCAAACAGCTTAATAATACAAAGTTACCACCCGTGTGGGATTAATAAATCTCGTCGGACGGCGCGCCGTTTCGCTTTTCGCGTTTTGCAACTTTCGGACGTTCGTACGTGCAGCGCGCAAAGCGTATGCGTTTCAGAATCAGTTTTCGGAAACATGCACACAATGTACACACTGGGATGGGTAGATACCAGCGTGTTATGCTATGCGTAAATCATTCGCAGAAAAAGCAAAAAAACAATACAACAAAAATGTTACATGAATTATGAAATACAACAAGATGCATGCACACAGGAATAAACTGACAAGTTTTTGTTCAAGTTAAACATTTAATCAACAGAAAACAATGGTAAAAAACTAATCTACGATTATTTAGAGCTTTGTTTCTATTTTTCTTTATATTTTGACGTAAAAAAAATTAAAAATTTTATTTTAAACAATTAAACAACTAAATTTGCGGTCATAAATCACTGTAATACTTTAATAAATAACTAATAAATAATATATATTTAGTTTTAAATTAGTAAATTATGAATTTTTGTAAAAATTCACCACAAAATCATTTTTAATTTCACATTTCAATCCAAAAATACAACATTTTCAACCACAGAAATCACATCGTTTGTTTCGTAAATATTCCGAGGTCATATTTATTCCAATAATGCCCGTGCATAGGTACTTTGATTATAAATGACGGTGCTACAACGCCAACTCCTCCGCTGCTCCATTTTAATATTAAAATGTAATAAAATATGGTAATAAAGTCAAGCAGATATTATTAGTCCATCCTCGACTTGTTTCGCAATTCTTACGTTCCGTTCTGTTTGATATTTTCCTGTTATGATCATAATTCACTATTTACCTTTGGTACAATATTAACTTTAGCGTCCTAGCCGACGCAATATAATAGTGAAACTAAGGGAGCAGTTTTCATGCAGCGATGGCGGCCAGAAATGGCAGAACGCCGCCCGCAACGCAAGCGGAAAACTATAAAAATGCCCTCGTTGAATTGCGCCTTTATTTCGTTTAATAACATTTCTATTACGACGTTTGCGTCTGCAAAGGCGACCTTCTGTTTGCTAGTTTTGCGGCCAAGCTAACTTCCGGTCGGAAGCGGAAACTACCCGACAATATTACATTTACGACGATTTTTATACATTGCCTTCGACGAATCTCTCAAGCGGCGCATGGAATATGTGTGGTTGATTTAATGATTTTGATTGCCTGCTTGATGTATTCATATTTATTCATTGGTCTATTTTTATTTTACTCTTAAAAGACTTACTTTAAGTAGATGTAGTTTCTCATCGACCACCTCACGGCCTGTGGATGATCACGTTGGGAGTTTTTAAATCTGTAACAAGAAAATAGAATTTTAATATAAAATATTAAAAATTTAAAAAAATCATTTTCATTGATTTTAAGCAAAAATTTATAAAATTTTCTTTAAAATTTAATGATTGATTTAACAGGGCATAAATTAAATTTAAACCATTTTTTTAAACACATAGTTAAAAATATTTTCCCTCCATTCCGCTCTAAATCACCAGAAACTGAAATTTTATGGCCATTCAGAGGGCAAGGAATGAATTGGTGGACAATGCACGTACGTCGGTCATAAATGAAATAGCAGCTGGTGTGGGCTCACTTCTAATTCAATTCACATCAATGTTTCGAGGCGAAAAGCGCCGAAAAGTAGTAAAGACACAGCAGCCCCGGCTAGTGCGATCAATAACTCGTCTATCAATATCTATAAATTCCTTGCACTCTGCACTTTACACTTTGAATTCGAGGCGAAAACTAAAAATACCGTGCGAAAGCACAAAACACTTAAAACTGTCTTTTATTTAATAAATTGAAGGAAAAATGTAATTATTTTATAGTACGTAGTTAATAATTGGATAATTAATTAATTTTAATAAATATTTACGCATTTTGAGTGAATATTTATCAATTTATTTAAAATTAATTTAAAAAAATTGATTTCTATCAATAAATTCACAATAATTTTACTTTTTAAGTATAAAATTAATTTCTAAAAAGGTTTAAAAGTATTTTAATTTATTTTTCATGTTTCTGATTTTTTCTACATCCAGTATTTTACGAATAGTAAATTTTTGCCGAACAACATTTCACCAACTCGTAATTTCTGCACTAGGAAAAAGCTTTCGGTAACAGGAAATCAAAAAAGTAAAAAAGTTGCAAACCAGAGAATAAATTGATCGCCAGAGAGAAAAGAAATTAAGAAAAAAAGTTAAAGAAAACGAAAAAGAAAAGATTTGCTTCGAGTGGTATTTATCGGCAAATAATTTGGCAGTGCGGGAGACCATCTAGCATTCCAGCAATGAAGCTCAAACCTAAGTACTATAGTACCATCACACTGTATTATCACACTGTATTACCGACAGCTACGTCAACATCAAATCCAATTGACTAAACTATGGAGACTGTACACTATACTTCCATAAACTATACTTTCACCAATTTTAAACTTCCCGCCATTCTACTTCATTGTTACTTCTTCTGTGACTACAGACGCGTACGGAAGCAACTTCATTATTTTAGATATTCGCGAGAAAAGCCGCAGGTTAAAGCTAGTTTATAATATAAAACAATAAATTAGATCAATATTGGATTTTTTTGTCAGTTTTTAATGAATAAAAAGCAGTATTTTTGATTTAAATTAAAAAATTTAAAATTTTTGTTCTTTGTTCTCATTTTAAGCGGTTAAACTAATCACTTAAATTTATCCTCTTGAATTTGCAAATAATTCAATTCATTGTGGTTGACTTCGTCTCCATGTTAGAGAACAATGAGGAAATCGTTCGTAATTCAAATCAAAATCGTGGCTACTCGGTCAGTTTAAACTTCTCTCAGCTTACAAATTGCAATTCACTTTGTCCTAACCGTCGTGCATCTATAACGCTTGATTCTCGAATCGTCCACAATCCTTGCCAAATCCGTCATGCGACGCATTGTTTTCCTTCTCCAACGAAAACAGCATCTGCGCCAGCGGTCGCTTCCTCGTTCGACTCGCGTTGGCGAGTTGACATCGCCGAGTTCAAAATGCGACACCAGAGCTTCGAGGTCCTGAACATTTCGAGAGCGAACGTAGAGAATGATATACCGCTCGCTGGTTGGTTTATTTACACATTACGGACGTGACTGCACACAAGTTGGTGACGCGGACGGTACTGATGACATCACGTCTTATAAAACGAGCGATGGAAACTCAGGGAAGTTAGAGCAGAGAAAAAATGGGGTGCATGCTTGGACAACCAGGAAAGACGAGGCAGAAAGTTAAAAGTTTTGTATTAAAATTTTAGGACGATTACGGCCACCCTAATAAATATCAAGTTTTTTACTAGTTTAGAAAATGTAAGTGTTTAAATAATTAAAGGTAAAATGTTAGATGGTCAAAAAATTTGTTTTTAGACACGTAAAACACTAAATTTTATTTTTATTTTTTTATATTTTACTTATAATTTGTTAAAAAATTATGATATTCCGTATTAAATAAGAAAAAATGAAAAAAAAAAAAATTTTTTTCTTTAAAATTGTGACACAATATTTTGTAATTTTGTCACTATGCAAATACCGTTTGTAATTGCAAAGCGGGCCACAGACAATACCATAATCCGATTAACGCAAATAAATTTAAAGGTAAAACGCAATGCAAGAACACAACTTTTCCGTTATTTTCCAATGGTGGCAGCGCGAAATGATGCCCAGCTTGTGGCAATTAAATTAAATCTGCGTATCGATGCATTAACGAGGGATAATGGCGCGTAATTAAAATCGGAAACCCAAGCAACAACAATTATATGAGAATCGTAAACAACAGATTTCAAAAGTAAACACATTTCACCCTCAAAAACCCCAAATAAACATTTTTAAAGTCACAAAACACGAAATATGTAGATCTATACAACATTATGTACTTGAAACACAAAAAATAATAATACTGCTGACCAAAGCAGAATATTATCAAAATAGTAACCATAGAAAAAAGCAACCCTTTCAGCGGAATTTGAAATTCCGGTTTGGAATCCGTGTTATTACACCCAAAACAACATTTTTGTAGTACTAGTCTAGTTTGTTCGTAACGTGTTTTAATCGTTGGCTGCCACAGTATTTGTACTCTCGCGCATATCAACACCGAGGGGGTAGTATAATGCTTTAATTAAAGATAGGACAAATTCATATCGAAACATCTGTTTGCCACAATCACATTCACATTCGCAACACAACATTCTCGTTGATGTTTAGAGAGTTGTGTTTTTTTTTTCGCGGGGCGTTTTTCAACGCGTTCATGCATTTTCGATGTTTTTTTATTTTATTCGGGTGAACAATGCGGTCGTTTTGTATGCACCGTCGCGCGCCGCCGATTAATTTACGGTGTATCAGTCGGACCGCGCGCGTATTTGCATATTTATAACCTCACAGCTCGTGGCGGTGGTGTGGCCAGTGATAAACTAAATATTGTGTGCATTTTGCTATTTCTACTGCGTTTCAGTAACTGGGCCAGTATTCCAGTATTCCAGAGTTCACCGGTGATATTATATCAAAACTGGTTTATATTGTTTTACATTTTGTGTGCAACAAAACTAAATAATATTATTTTTTATGTTTTCAAAAAAGAATAAGAAAAATTATTTTTATTAATTTACAAGTTCAATTGATGTGTTTGTGATTTTTTATCAAATCAATTTCAATATTAAATTAAATTATGTGGATAATAAATTTTCTCTTCAAAGAGTAGAAAAAAATATTTCAATATCGCAGACATACATTTAATATGTATAATAATATATAAGGCGATATAAAAATAATAATTTCTGCACGAGCGCACGCGAAAAGGAAACTTCTTTTTTCGGGGCTGGAATATTAAAACGTTTAAACGCACACGAGTCTGTCCGCCGGTCCGGACGTTTCCGGTGATATCCTGCGTGCGTTTTTCGATGGTGGCAGCGCGCCGCGCGCGTTTCCATTTCTTTTTATTCGCTAAACTGCTTTGCCACGCCGTTTGCTTGACGCGCGCGTGCATTTTCGTTTCGCTTCGTTTTTTAAATGGTTGACGTCGTTTTGTGACCCGTTCGAGAACCAGAGCGAATTCATGGAAGAGTTGAGCTTAAAATAACGTTTGCACATCTTTTTATTCAACATCATCTATGAAATAATGAGTATTTGTAATGTATGATGAAAAATCTAAGATTTTTGTTTTATTTTTGAAAAAGTTGAATTTTTATATGTTGAAAAGTTAAAATGGTGATTTTTCGAATATGTGCGATATTCGTGATGTGTGCTGATTGTACGATACAAAGTTGTGGGATAGTTGGCAATTCAGAGCACGATTTCTATCAAGAAAATCAAACGAGAGCGCGGCCCAAGACAGAATTCATTTTACAATAACGCTTATATCACGCTTCGGCTTACTCCGGCTGGTGGAGGCGCCGGGCCAATTGAATATGTACCATTGTGTGTGGTACTCATTGGCAATGCAACAATCGTGGAGGATTCTGCGCGTCTTGGCTAACACGAATTCAATTGCAGTGTTGCGCATCGCACTCTTCATCATTGCACGCCGCAGATGCAGTTTGCACTGCAATCAAAAGGTGCTTTCAGCGTCAATGGGAAAAAGTCACGTTTTATTAAACTAAATTTTTAAAAATTCAATTTTTACAAATGACAATTTTGTGTTTTAGTTTTAATTTGATGTCGAAAAGATATTTATGTCTGTGTAAATGTCACATTCTTGCAAACATGTGTCCCTTCTCATCGGCGCGTTTGTACCAAGCTATTGTCCCACATTGGCGCAGTGTTTGCCGGATTTCTGTACGCTACACGCTCTGGGCTGATTTATGGCGACCGCTTCTTGAACTGTCTTCAACAACGCCGGCGCGCTTAATGTGCTTTAATTGCATTCGAATGAGACCAGTCGAAGCCGGAATGCGCCCGACGACGAATTTCACCCGAGCACACTTGAACACACTCCGCACGGATAGGGTTTGCAAATGGAATTTTGCAAATTGCCACAAATAGATGAACATTTTAGATTTAATCACAGCCAATGTACGGATATACTCGTAATTAATTCCAACTAACTTTTGACACATTTAAAATCACTTTTAGAGCAAAAATTGTTTAAAAAAATTTATATTGTTTATATTTGTTGTTCTAACATAGTAAATTTGACATGAACGAAGAAATTAAAACGCGATCGCGTTGAATTAGCCGTCATCAACGCATCAGCACCGATTACCGCATTTTGAAACACGCTCAGCGTACATAACCTCACTCGCACACGCATATAATGGCGCTGGAGGGTTCAAAGTTGGTGCATGAAATTGCTTGTCGATTGTACTTTTTAGTCGCTGTTGTTGTGGTTGTAGTTTGTGGTAGCTTCGGTAGTCGGCACGCGGTAAACTCTTATTTGGGTTAATTCGTTAGTAAAAAGTAGAAAAACGAAAACGTGATTACATTATAATCGAAAAATAGAGTGCATACATTATATTTATAAATAAAAACAGCAAATGTTCAGATATTGAGTTTAACAAAAAAAATTAATTGATTTTATAATAATGAAAGAATTTTGCTATTGTTTGATTGAATAGGGAGCTTATTATAGATTTTTTAGTAGAAAAAGCTTTTTTTATTTATTTTCTTGTTTCTTGAATGTATTATTTGCTTATTCCCTCAGCAAAATATTTAAATTTTAATTTAAATAAATAAAATCTTAAAAATTGACCTAACAATTCGAAATATTTGTGTAAACGGAGTAAAACTAAACTATTTTTAAAAGTGATTGTGTAATTAATTTTTTGTGTTTAGTTACGTCGTTTACTGCTGTTGATTTTAAGTTTTCCCACTCGTGGCTTGTTCCCGTCGCCCGGGTGCTAAGCGCATTCGTTACTGAAGTGGCGGCCGTCGACCGCCATCATAATCATAATCGTTTTGAGTTTTAATAAAAGGCGCTTTTATGCTTAATTAAAGGGCGTTATTATGCTGCAATAATGGCCGTATTTCCTAATGCGGTTTTTCCCAAACGACGCGCGCTCCTCGAATGCGTAAATGCGTGTAATTGGACCAGGAAATGCGAAAACTCAACGCTCAAGGACTCGAAGATATTCGCTTTTCATTAAGTTGAAGTGCCAAACTTCGTATCAATTAAAATTAAAATTATTAAATTATAAGTTTTATAAATCATTCCATTAACCTCATCTAGAAACCTTTCTTGCAACATATGCAACCAAACATACTCTTTAAGCATAAATAGCATACACGTAAAACCTCTCACACGATTTTCTCCTTGTGGGCTTAGTTACTCCTATCGTGATTTCAATATATTCACAGTCCGGGTCCTGATAATTAACGTCACCGAATTGCATGCTGATTTTTCGCCCAGAGCGCGCATTAAAACGTGCCTCGACAAAGAATTATTCACTTCTCTTAATAAACTCACCCCGCGTTCACCCTTCGGCATTTTCACCCGGTGTGGCGCAGTAAAGTTTATTACGTCTTAATTCTTCACTGAAGTTGAACTCCCCGTCGAAGTTTTATTCGAGTAGTACAGCGAGTCGAGGAATTACGCTCGATTCTCTCAAAGAAAATTATGATTTCGTTATGATAAGCCATAGCAAACAACTTATTTCGCTTGTTGTTGATCCCAAGCACTTTACAACATCACTTTAAACTCGAATATTATCGCTAATTAATTGCGCATGCATAAAATCAATAAAAAACTTTAAAAAAATTTATTTTAAGTTTTTAAGCACGTAGAAAGCATAAATTTAATTTTAAAGTTATTGAGTAACATGTCCATAACGGAAATGATTGTTTCGGGAAAGTTTCCGAGGGTTGCAGTTTGAGCCACTCGATTACGGCAATAAATACGCAAACTTCAATTAAACTCAAATCGGAAAACTTACGGGTGTTTCATAGCAATCGGGCAGCGATCTGCACACCAAACACTCACCCTCTCTCTACGTACATCGCGATTTAACCAAAACTGTGTTCGTGATGGTCATTTAAACGCGCGTAACTTTTACTTCGGTAATAAATATCCCTGTAATAAACTTTATTCGCACGCGAGTCGGTTTTTTAATTGCCGTACTATTGATAAATAATTTACTAACAAAAGGAGGTCGGAAATGTTTTCAGAAGCGTTAAAATTAATCTGGAATTATAAATAAACACAAATTCATTCATTTACAGAAATATATAGATTACAAAACATTTACAAAATACACAGTGTAGTTGATAATTGTTTGTTATGTTAAATTTTCGTATGTTTTCATTATGTGTTATTTTATGATGTGGCATGTTATTTTAGGTTAGAATTCTAGGTTATGTAGTCTCATTTTGTTTAATATTGTATGTAGATACAAATTATTATTGCACGTGAGAATTGCAACACAGAAAAACGTTAAAAATCATTATTATTATTTTTATCTTGTTTATGTACTTGGCACAAGGGGATTAGATTAAGTTTGGTCGTAATTGTGTGAGTATAGAAGTGGATCACGATATCACATTGCACGCGATGTGCTTTGAATATACCTTTGGTAAAAAAGTGAACAATTGCCAAAAATACAAAAAAATTACACAAAAAATTCATAAATTTAATAACAAATATTTGTTTATAAATTTTTAGTGTATTTCTATTTCTAAAATCGTAAAATTTGAGAAGATATTGCTGGAAATCAGTAATTTCGCATCTGTGCACGCAAATTCTCATACACTCATCTTCTTTATTCCATTTCGAAGAATGGCAGCAATAAACCCACCCCTTTCGCATCATCCTTCAGACCTTCAACCCGTATTCCTCGCTTCCTGCTTTTCTTGTGGATTGCGGCGATGGGAATGAAAAATGAAAGAGATTATTACACAATTCAATGAAATTAATTCGACGGATTATGAAATGTTCCACTACACTCGGCTGGCGCACGCCAGCATAATTAAACTACGAATCATTCTTGTTTTATTATCTAATGAGGTCTATCATTAATTTCTAGATAATCTCAGCGACCAGGCTAATTGTAGCCAAACCACCAGAATTGTCCGTTTGAAGGCGAAGTATTCATTAGGGTTTTATTGCGATTGTAATTGTTGCAATCACCAGTGGAAGAAAAGAAAAATTTTGTTACTCGTAAGTGATTTAACACTATCATTATCAGATGGTTACATTTATATACAAATATTTTACAAATTTTTAAATTTTTTTTTTTTAAATTTTAATTTTCAGTTGAAGAAAACGTAAATTTTGATTTTAAGCTTTTATTATATTAAAAATGGATTTAAAAGTACTGAAATCACGCAAAATAAACGTTTTTTAACTAAAAATAAAAATTAATAATAAACATAAATAGATTATGCGCTGATCCAACGTTTGTCACTTGAATTTTTTTTATTAAGAAAAAAACCAATGGCCATAAACGAACGAGCGGAGAATAGTGACGGTATAAAAGCTCACATTAAACATACGATCGTAAATAAACTTTCATAAAGTGGACCATAAAGTTTCAAATTCCGTTTTTGGCTAAACTTTTAATCTAACGCATTATTATCATTTTAAAAATGCTATATATCTTGATTTTTCAATGACTCAGATGCCAAATGTTATCTTAAACTAAATTTTTACAAAAATGTTCAAACAGATACAAGTCTAAGTATAAAATATGTATCAGTCTGGTTGAAAACTTGCTCCGTGTTTATTTCAACCCCTCTAACCACCTTGCAGCACACACATATCATTCGTATGATACGCATCGCAAAAATAGACCTTGCTACTCTTTTAGACGTACGAGTACTCGTACAAGGCATGTATTCTTGATGACTAGCCTGTGTAGGAGGTGTAGGTGAAGTTGGAGTTCGAGTTAGAACGCAAAGGAGATGAAATGGAAGAAACGATGAAAGCCCGAGACGGAATTAGGAGGAGCGGAATGCGGATGCGGTGGTGCCGCTTGGGAGCCAAATGCAAAACACTGCTGGATGTGGATGCGGATGTGGGCCACGTACTACCATCGTGGCTTAGCGTGGGCGGGCGTTCAAAGCATTTCGTTTTACTCCTGACACAGTCAGCATATAGCATGATGCTGTAAATAAAAATAAACATTTTCGAAAAGAAAAATTATTTTATTTTCGAAAATTTAATTAAATTTGACTTAATTTTATTTTAATAAATTTAACTGGATGTATTTTTAGAAAATAAACATTTTTTGAGAGGTGGTTTCATGCTGCTGGTGTGCAAATGGAGTGCAGAGTGGTTTTGGATGGAATTCAACACTTCTGGAGTCATGTAAGTGTAAGTACATTCTAGGATGAAATGATCCTAGTAACTACGTAACGATGAACTGGGATCCGGACAAGACTGCATGTGCATGAAGGCAAAAAGTGTGCAAAGAGAAGCTGCATGTATCTATATACATATTTAAGGTGATCATCACACGAGAAAATGGCGCAGAGCGTGGACGAACGCCAATGGGTAATAACAGTGTTTAAGGGTGCTGGGCAATGGGATAAGGGCAGAAAATAGGAGACAAGGTAAAAATATACAAATTTCAAAGATAAAATACTAAAAATGTCAAAATATTCAAAAATTATTAAATAAAAAATAAAAAAAACTGGAAATAGTTTTCAAACAAATCGGGATTGATTTTACTTTACTTTTACATCAATTGAATATCTCCTACTACGTTCTCCAAATGACAACAATCCGAAAATTACAAATTTCCGACCGTATCATATTCAACTATAAATTCGGAACGTTTCCGATTGCATTTATCCCTCCAGTGCTTCAGGAAACAGCAACAAATCCAACTTTTCAGCTTGCTGTTGAAGTCGAAACTCATAATCGCTATCAGGTGAATTTCACTTGATACAAAATAAATGCACAGTTGCATTCTTAGGACTACTACCTAGAAACACTCGACTTTACCTTAGAGTGAGTGAATGAAAATGTACTCGTAGCAAGGATGTGCGCATAAAGGAACCATTTCGACACGCGCTCTAATGTCTGAATATAGTATTTGCTTATGCGCGTTTCGCGCCGTCCGAAAAGCTGCGCCGGCAACGAAACATTTACATAATTAAAGCGTTTTATTCGCCGGCTAAGCATTTCTTTGTTTCCGTATTCACTTCGCAACGATCGTACGGGCGAAATGGCATTAAATTACGAATTTCGTTAGGTTCCCTACTCGAAATATATATTATGTATTGTAATGTGTGTAAATACACAGAAAAAAATACAAATTTTGCTAAAGTTGATATATTTACTAACAAAATAATTATTTCAACATTTTTAACCATAATATTTAGACTTATAAAATAACTAGCTTTAACCCGCGGCTTCGCTCGCGAATATCTAAAATAATGAAGTTGCTTCCGTACGCGTCTGTAGTCACAGAAGAAGTAACAATGAAGTAGAATGGCGGGAAGTTTAAAATGGCTGAAAGTATAGTCCATGGAAGTATAGTGTACAGTCTCCATAGTGTAGTCAATTGGATTTGATGTTGACGTAGCTGTCGGTAATACAGTGTGATAATACAGTGTGATGGTACTATAGTACTTAGGTTTGAGCTTCATTGCTGGAATGCTAGATGGCGTTAAAGTAGTCAAATAGCCAGATGCAGAGGTATTATTGGCTAAACAATTTCTTTATTTTATTTTTAAAATAATTTTTTTTATTAAATAAAAAGTAGCCTATAACCATTCGGGGACCACTAAGAATATGTGTACAAATTTTCATGATGATCGGTTAAGTAGTTTTTGCGTGAAAGTGTAACAAACATCAGGACTTTCGCATTTATAATATTAATAGGGATTATTTTTAATAAAAACAAATTTTTCTTTGCCACTGGTAAAAAAATGACATAAATTAATACAAAACGGATATTACGCAATTAATCAATCACTTTCCTTAATTTTTTATTAATTCCTTATCATTTTCTTGATGATGGTCAGGGTCGTAAGTTGTAACCTTCAAAAAAGCAAATCACGTTTCCTAATTGCCGTGCGGAAGCACCAAATGTATTCATACGGCGCGTGTTTATAAATAATTCAACACTCGGGGAATTTCGAATATCAATGTTGAAATTGAACTAAGATTCCATGTGTGTGTGTATGGCATGAATGCGGATAATATTTGTACGTCAGTAGGAGTACGCGCTGGTCGTGATATTAGATTATTGCTGACATCGCGAACGAGGCGCCGCATTCGGTAGCGACTCACACATTGAGCATTTAACAGGTGTATGTGCACGAATATGTTTGTACCGGCGCGCCGGATGTGTTTGTTGATGTTGAGAGTGGGCGACTAGTGGCATTTTTCAGAAAAAGCGCGAAGCGGATCGGAAGAAGGGTAATTTCAATTTCGGCGCCGAAAAACTTTTACAAGATTTATGATTCCGAAAAATTATATTTGCGAGCTGGAAGACGAATTGCGCGCGGGGCTAATTTATTAAATTTTCAAAACGTCACTCTAGCTCCTGCAAATACATTTTATTTCGTAAATTGGAAAACAATGCGAGAGAATTCAGTTTTTTTTTAATAAAAAAAAAATAAAAACTTAATTAAAAACATAGTTAAATAAAGAATTAAAGAGATTGTATCAGGGAAAAAAACTTTAGTGCTTGGTCAATGATTGTACCAAGTACAAAACACCAAAAGTTCACGTGTCTTGAATAACAATCCCCAAATAAGCTGAATAAGCTGCTAGCTTACCGCAGTTTGTCCTTTTTCGTACGTGAATCCATTTCCAATTTTATTCTACTTCTTATTTTTGGCGTTTTACTCTTATCTTGTTGTTCTATTTTATATTTTGCGTTTTGTTAACTTTTCTAACCTTAAAATTGCAAAAAGATGTAAATATATATTGTTTGAAAGTTTTTAAGACAAAAACAAGTTTATACCACAGCAAAAAAAACAGAGGAGAAGAAAAGAGGAGAGAAAACATGACATTTTCTTCGCAATTTGTTTCTACCCACCGCATGCCTTTACGAGTATCTTTCAGGATGTCCCGGACGTAATATCAGAATATGTTCAGCGGCGGATAAAAGTTTAATCGGTTTTCGAAATGATTTCGTTCAATTTCTTAACGTCGACCAACGCCAACACATGTATACCAACATGCAATGCGTGTTGTCTTGTTTGCTTAGCAAGTAAAATAAAACTTGGCTTTTATCCACGCCTACAGTTTTCTTTGAAAGCTTGTTTGTTTTTTGTGGTAATCTCATTTTAATTTTCATGCACTCAATATAAAACATGGCATTTTACCTTTTTGTCATTTTAGAATTTTTTTTTTATTATTTCTTGATAATTTGACGAAATTAACACAAATTACAGTTTTGGCAACATTTCCACAGTGCTAGAAAATAGCTTATGGCGTCGAGAGTAGCAGAATAAAAGTTTAAAACTTAATTTTTAAAAAGAAGCAAAAATTAGTTCGTATTTTATCTCCCGGCGGGCGTTCAAGAAGTTCATTAAGAGCGACATCGCTCGCAGCGCACTCCTCCGCCGAAGTTAACACGACATGCTGTCTTTCCAACACCCACACCATGCGACACCCGCCTGCCCACCCGCTTGTAAATTGCGCCGAGTGCCCGACGACAGCCGTTGTCCTTAATTTAATCCTTCAATAGGTGCGCATGTGTTTTGTGCTCTTAACTAAGCTCTTCATTTACATCCTGCACACTCTCACGCTATACCATGCAATTTTTATTAAGCTTTGTTCTGAAAAATATATTTTTACATAATTTATTTATACACCTAAAATTATTTTAATAAATTTTTATGATGACAAGTGGTTGTTCATTGCGCATGCGCAAAAAATGCCAATTAAAATTTAATTACCTACATAAATGCTACGCTATGATAAATATTTACGAATATTCTTGTAACATTAACGCTGGCAATTTCACCCTCGTGAATTATTTGCTTGTCTATACGATGTGGCAAAACTCGGCAAGTGCAGTTTGCTCACCTCTGACCTAAAAATAGTAAACACTCCCTCACTCTCGACAAAAACCAGAGCGCACTCATAGTGCTACACATATTCCAAAGTATTCCGAGTATTCCCTGCTAACTACTCAGTACGCAGTCCATATTACCAGTATTACGTACTGTGGTTAAGTATACCATACGTATTAATTAGCACTCCTGCGTTTTCGAGCTAATTTTGCTGAAGAAGTTATGAAACTGTAGTCAAGTCGAAAGTCGCAGAATACAGAATACCAGTTGAATTAAAATAGAAGAGTAAAATAAGTAAAAAGTTTTATTTTTTAATTTTTAGTGTTTAAATAAAGAATTTTGTTATTGATAAAAAATGGATAAGTATTTTACATCTGCAATGCGTCTTTGGAGGTCATCCAATGATGAAATTCTTCGTAAGGTATCCGCTTACGTTGCGCTTAAAAGCATCGTGTCCCAAAACGTCGCGAAATTCAAAATGCAAATTGAAACGAAAACTTAACCTCGCTTACTTTTGCTCGGATCCACTTTGCATGAATTCAAATTTATGCAGAAAATACAAAAACAACCAACAACTGCATTATTACACTAGTAAATTTCAGATTATATTAATCACTAGCTGTTGCCCGCGACTTCGTTCCGGCAGTGTTTAATAAAAATGTAATTCGTTTTTACTTGTTCTAGACATACTCGTAGTAAGAGTCAATTCTATCAATAAGATTAGCAATTTTAATTTAAACAAATTAATTATATAAAGTTTTGTCAATAATGCACATCAGCGCGCCATCTCGAATTCAACTATTTAACTATAACTATGATTGAATCTCAATGTCAAATTTTATTCTATAGAAAAGAGCTGTTTTGAGGATTTTCCCGGCAATTATTCAAATTTTTCTCACCTTTTAAACCTTCCCTGGACCTCCACGAATAATTCAAGACCAAGATAAGATAAATCCGTTCAGCCGTTCTCGAGTTTTAGCGAGACTAACGAACAGCAATTCATTTTATATATATATAGATAATTATAATAAATTAATTACAACAAAATACACTATTTATTATTCAAATTTTATTAATTTTAAATTTTTATGAATTTTCTGTTGAATTTTTTAACATTAACAAAGCTGTCAAATTAAAAACAGAAAAAAAATTAAATTTTTCTGCACTATTTAAAGAATTATGATAAAAATACATAAAAATTTACTTGAATAATGTTTGTTTTATTATTGCTTAGCCATGTAAACACAAATTTTCTGTCTTTTTGCCTAAAATTTTTCCTAGACAAATTTCCCCAGTACTTAACTACTTAAACTTGGAAAATACTTACTCACATTCCGTAATAGCATCGTTTACGATTCGCCGACGTTGACTGGAAAAACTCGGCAACAATTCGCAACTCGTAACACTGCGCTCATTTGCAACCCTGTCAGCGCTGTCTCAACGTCTTTCAGCAGTCCAAACGAAATCATAGTAATTAAACGCTCGCCCGTCTAGGTCTAGAGTTCTAGACAATGCGAGACCAGCAGCCGTAACAATACGGAAAATTTACTGAATTCACCCAAACTTGGCGCAGCGAATATCAAAGATATACCGCTAAGTAAAAGACAATGATAAATTTATGAATAAAACTATTTTCGAGCGTTGCCAACTTTCACGCGGGAATTATTAACATTCATTGTATTATTTTCTTCAAACTCATTTTGTGTTATTCCTGCCTGCAATTGAATGCGAATTGTCAAGTAAATAAGCTTACGAAATAAATTATTAAAAATTGAATGGAGAGCATTGAATAACTGAATAAACTTAGAATCATATTTTCCTACAAAATTCACCGGCTGAAAGATTTGCCATTTGTGCACACACACCACATATAGATATCTAGCAATGTGTGTGTGGGTGGATGCACGCGAAGCCAAAGAGAAAACTTGCATAACCAAAACCATGAAATATTCATAACCTCAAACGTGCGCTCCTCGGGGCGCGGTGCTAGTGCCGACGAATCGCTCACGTGCGCATTCAGTACAAATAGATTTAAATTTTCATTGTGGCGTTTGTCGAGGCGTGCGCACACACCCACATAACCTCAACTCAACGCTAGCCGCTAGGTAAGAACGCATCGGTGCATCCGACCGCGGTGAATATGATGCGATGCATTGTGCTCGCGCGTCGAGCCATCGAATCCGACGGCCAAAGTGTTCAATAATTAATAACTTGACATGTTTGCAGATTTAGCAGGTATGGATTTGCATACGCGAGTACACTGCAGGTCATACAGGATGTTGAATAATTACTAGTCAACTGACAATCAAAACTCGAGTTGAAATGAAGTTTAAAGTATAGATTATTTAGGAATGCCTAAATAAATACTTAGTGTATGATAATTTGGCGATATTAAATTTATTTAAGCTGCGAGCGTATTAATATCACGCACGATTACATCCTGGTCGCAGCTGTTTATATCCGGTTAGTTTTGTAATATTTGAACGGAACGTTTTGTGAAAGCTGCGCGTGGCTTTGAATCGAAATTTCAATTTAAACTGGAATTAATTCTATGTTTTCAATGGTGGCCGCCACGAAATTATCATGAAATATTCGCCAATTTATATTTCTGTTCATTACCAATTCATAGATTTTTTTTTATTATTGCAAAAAGGGTTTGGCGTTTGCTAATCAATATTATAATACCTTCAGGCAAAGAAATAGAAAAAAAATTGCAAAACCAAAACTAAAAAATCCCTACTAATATTATAAATGCAAAAGTCCTGATGTTTGTTACACTTTCACGCAAAAACTACCTAACCGATCATCATGAAAATTTGTACACATATTCTTAGTGGTCCTCGAATGGTTATAGGCTACTTTTTATTTAATAAAAAAAATTATTTTTTAAATAAAATAAAGAAATTGTTTAGCCAATAATACCTCTGCATCTGGCTATTTGACTACTTTAACGCCATCCAGCATTCCAGCAATGAAGCTCAAACCTAAGTACTATAGTACCATCACACTGTATTATCACACAGTATTACCGACAGCTACGTCAACATCAAATCCAATTGACTACACTATGGAGACTGTACACTATACTTCCATAGACTATACTTTCAGCCATTTTAAACTTCCCGCCATTCTACTTCATTGTTACTTCTTCTGTGACTACAGACGCGTACGGAAGCAACTTCATTATTTTAGATATTCGCGAGCGAAGCCAAGGGTAAACTAGTTAAAAATAAAGTTTTACAAAGAAAAAAATCATTATTCTGCATAATTTTGTTTTTTTTTTCCTTAAAAAAAAAGTACTTTTTTTCTGCTTATAAACGTCTAAAAACTGTTAATTTAACACCAATGTACACAGAATAGCAAACAATCATTTTTCCCACACAAAAAAAATAAAACTGTTTGATTTGGCAAATTGGCAATATCGCATCATGTATAATTTAACCATTCATAGCTGTATGATCGACAAACTCAACCTTTTAATTAGAATTCAATATCTATCATCTGCCAAATCACTCTCGTCGAAATATTAACACATCCAAAATTTATTTATGAATTTTCCACCTCAAAAAAATATTATTTAACATAAAGGGTTAAACAACCTTTGCTTTCACCCCATTTTGACAGGTGTAAACCAGGTGGAAACCTAATCCATGCAAAGACTCACAAGGTGTCACTCAAATTCCCATGGAGTAGTTGTAGTCAAGATGACGGAAACGCACACATCCCCCGCACGCGCAAATAAATATGCTAATGAGGTGACTACTCGAGATACATATGTAATGCCAGCGTCACCATGTCAAGCCCCTCAAGATGCAAAACTAGAAACTCTAGAAACCCCTCGAAGCGAGCGTTTGTCGAGTCGTATTATGTCGCGACGCGTCAAGCAAGTGGTAAATTCTAATCCAATGTCTTCGACGCATTGGGTTGCCTACACGCCAGGCGAGTGAATGACTTAACCTCAATAGTAACACAAAAAATGGGCACATACATCCTTGGTTTGACGGTTTTTGGCTCTTGGCAGATGTGTGTTTGTCACCTACTTGAAAATCACGACGATATCGCAATTTGGTGCGTTACTTGACGTTCACTCGCAGAAGGCACTCACTTGTGTAGTTATTTCGCATGCGACGTAATTTAATGCATGTTGCGTCGCTAATGAGCAGAACTCCGCGCTTTCAATTGCAAAGCTGTTGTTGACAAGCTTAGGTGAGCTTCAAATTTTACAAGAAGCGCAAAATCATGCATTTGCACACAAATAAAACAATTTTTCATAAAAAAATTAAATTTTAAAATTTTGAATGAATTTGTTAAAAATTTGAAATTTTTTTAAATCCACTGGTTAATTTAACAACCCCTAGATAAAAATCTCTTCTTTATTTGCTTCCATTCGCAGATTTAGATGTATGCCCAGCGCGTTAGAAGATATAGCCAATTCAAATAGATACATTATCCCTTATGGCTTTCTTTTCCATCCCTTTTACCACTCCTATATATTTCCTACCTTTTTTTTCTTCCTTTCGTATTTTTACGTCTTTCTACAAGTTTCCTCCGGTCTTAACTCGCTCATCACGCCGACTGCACGCTTTGCATTCGTACGCGGTAGCTATCCGCCTACCCCGCGCCCGCTGTGAAAGTTATTTGAATAATTTTCATTTTATACGGCGCATAACACGGATTTCACGAAATGATATCATCGTGCTATCTTTTACCAGCATTAGAGAAACGAGTAGAAGAGAGCCGCTGATGTTCTTCTTGTGCATTGCCTCGCGGACCTCGCGCAGTGTTTGTCTGCGTTTGCAAAGCGCAAACTTTTCCCTGTTAGCAAAGACGGACGTGCAAAGTCTACCCGCAAAGACTTAGCATATGAATAGAAAATAAGATCAGGGCAAATATAATATAATACAATATTATCATTTAGTAATTGTTTTGTTATGAGTTTGCGTATAGAAACTTTCATTTTGTTTGCGGTGAAGTTTTCTATTTGTTTTTGAGGAGAAAAGAAAGTTATTTTGGTTATAATTCGGTTAAAAGTTGAGGGAAACACAAAAATTGTAGTTTTTGATTTTAAATTATCCACAATGAATTTTTGTGTTAATTTAGACCAATTATTCCGATAATAACGGAATTATACTATATATCTGCAGATAAGTGTCGATTTAATTTATATTTCTGTTCATTACTAATTAATAGATTTTTTATATAATTGCTGTATACATGCTAATCAATGTTATAATACCTTTAGACAAAGAAATAAAAGAAAAATTGCAGAAACCAAAACTAAAAAATAAAAATAAAGTTTTTCAAACAAAAAGAACATTTTTCTGCATAATTTTGTTTTTTTCCTTAAAAAATTACTTTTTTGAGCTTATAAACATCTAAAAACCGTTAATTTAATACCCATGTGCACAGAAGTTTTACGAGGAAGTTTTCTATTTGTTTTTGAGGAGAAAAGAAAGTTATTTTGGTTATAATTCGATTAAAAGCTGAGGAAAACACAAAAATTGTAATTTTTGATTTTAAATTATCCGCAATGAGTTTTTGTTTTAATCTAGACCAATTATTCCGATTATAACAGAATTATAATAAATATCTGCAGATAAATATCGATTTAAACAAGTTATTAATATCACATTTTTAATTAATAGTGTTTTAAACCAATGAAAAACCTAAATAAACAGTTTTTGAACGAAATAAACACATTTACGCTTTATCGTTAAACTTTATATTTCGCAATACCTTATTTCATTTTATTCTAGATTAATTGAGATATCATGCGCTGAGAATGCATAAACTTTCATTGCTTTTGTTCGAGCGAGAACAGCGCAGTTGTTTATTTTATTCGTTATTTGCGAGTAAACGTCGACGGGCTGTGATGAAACTGAAAATTATGAGTTATGTTCATTTTCACAAGCCAGCACGAACATTAATGCACCAAGTTCATTTGTGCTAAAGTTACGACCGAGTTACGGCATAGTCCCACGTAGTTTTCGTGTCCTTAAAAGTTTTTTTTTATTATTCTTGTGTACGATAATTAGTTTCGTCGGTAGAAAAACTTTCAAGCCGGAATAAAATTATATTTCACATTCTGCTTATCAATCTCCGGGGGTTTTTCCAGGAAATTTTAATTGAAACAACTGTATTTGAAAAATACAAGTATTCCTGAAGTCTGCGAATTTCGATAAAATCAAATTTTCATTGCATATTAATAAAGTTACGCATTAACTTCGCTGTGTTTACGTGAACTATTCCGATGATTTGTTATTGTATTCATTCACATTGTTTTTATCGATAAAATATTCATATAAAGTTTAATTTAGCGCAAAACAAATTATGTATTGCATAAATCAAGCAATATTTTAATAAAACTAAATATTTTGCGCAATAACAATATTTGTATTTTGGATGTGGGAATTTTAATTAATTTTATGCGCAAAAATAAATTCGGAATCTAGTTGGAACCGGAATTAGTAATAATACGAGTCTTATTCATCCTAATTCCACTTACCATGGACACATTTGTGTTGGCGTTAGCGTGGAAGGAGATGAATGAAGACGGCGAGACTGTGGGAACGTGGAAAACGTTCCAGGCGCACTCACATTATATTCTCTCTGTGTTTGCCGTTTGGTGCGATAATGGTGTACGCCACGCGCAATTTCAAATTTCCAGCGAACTGCGAATTGCGAAAGCGCGGAAAGCGCGACGCGCACAAGCACTTATCCTGAACGCCGAACGTGCACTGGCAGCCGAGGGAAGTTGCCGGCCACCGCCACCGGGAAAACTTTCAAAGCGGGAAAACGCGCGCAAACTCGCCGCGTTGCGCGTGTAACCTGGTTTTCCATTTACTTTACCTACCCCAACAAAAGTCGCGCTTGGTGGATTGGGCTGATAGCGTCAAGCCGCGTATTGTCCTATATTGTTGAGGGAAATTGTGTGGAGTAATCACAATTAATTCACACTTCTACCCGCGATAAACAAATTTACTTTAATAAAGCCATTGCGTGCTTTGTTATATTTGAAAATTACAACACTGCTAAACAGCTGTAGAAATGACAGGTTTGAAAATTAGACTTTGAATATAATTTATAATTAAATTAATTAACAATATATAAAGAATATTTACTAATTCAGAAGAAACATCGTGAATTATTAACTAAAACCATATTATTTTTATTGAAATTATTGAAATCGGGAGTTTGTGATAGGCAACCCAATATACTAAAAATATTTACCTTTCTAATAAATATTTGATATTCAAGACTCTACTTATATTTTAATTTAAAATAAATATAAATATAATATTCCAATTATTTTCATCTTTTTAAAGTTTTAATTAGATGGCTGTGAAACGTTTAACTTTTAATTACCTGTTACGTGTTACCCCACTGTAATTCACATAACCTAGAATGTAATGTTCGTTTGAATTTTGTTTACCATTTTCGCGCATTTTCATACGTCGCATCAAAATTTCAAGTTTCAGGCCAACCATGCCGAAAATTAAAATAGAAAACGTTGTTTCATTTAGCACAGAAGATCCTGTAAGTATTCAGATAATTGCTTTACATTGACACTCTAACTTTAATGAGAAATCTCACATTTTATTCACAGCATCATCCTGCATCTAATATCCTCAATTCAGATCCAGGCAGAAAGTGGAAATGTGCACGCCCAGGTGAAAAGTCTGCCAGTATAGTTTTACAACTGGAGAAAGCAGTTCAGATATCTGGCATTGATATTGGCAATGAGAATTCTGCATATATTGAGGTATTGGTAAGTCGCTCAAGCAGCAATGAGTTTAAACCATTGCTGGGTATGACATCCTTCATGACCTCCTTGGAGGCTAGGAATCATCAGAATATTAATCAAGTGAGAATGTTCACTAGTAATAATTTCTCACAACCAGAAGGCAGTGAGAAGTGGGATAGAGTTAAGATTGTTTGTATTCAACAATACAACAAACATGTACAATATGGGCTATCCTTTGTTACAATGCATTGTAATGAAGGAAGTGGACTTGCTGGGAAAAGGAATGTGAACAAGTTTACTCTGCGGGCTGACTCTCCTACTTCTTTTAGTGTAGGAACTTTGTTTTCTAAAGAACGGGAAAATTTGAAATTGGATGTCATTCCATCAACATCATTAAAAGGTAAAAGATGATTAAGATGACACATTGAACTACAAATTAACATTTAAATACGGAATTATTTAGGTGCAGCTGCAATTAGAGAGGCATCTACAAAACCATCACATTCACCACATAGATTTCCAATCGTCAAACGACCACCAACTTCAAGTCCGCAACCGTCAACATCTAAAGACGATTCGAACGACAGTGAAGAATCAAAAGACAAAAATCGTAATCGGAAAAATTTGCTTTATGATGATGAAGACGAAGCACCCAATGATAAAATTGATCGCCTCATAGAAATAAAGCAAAAAGAAGATGCTGAAAAGCAAAAATTAAAAGAAAAAGCAGATAGTAAGAAGGCGACACCAAATAAAACACCTAAGAATACAAATGGTAAAACTGGAAATAGTAACCAAGTCAGAAAAAGAAAAACAGATACCCAACCAAGTGTGCTTGATCCTGACAGCTCGAAAAGCCCTAAAAATCGGCGAACTGTGGATGTTTTAAAGGATGTTAATACCACGCCACCCAATGCTGGACCATCCTCACCTACCACTTCAAAACAAAAGCGACGATCATCAGAAATAGATGAGAGTAACGAAAGTCCGCGCAAAAAAATGAAGGGAGCAAATGGCGAGGAAAGGAAACACCAAACTAAACGTTATGAAAATTTACTAGAAGGTGTTGTGTTTGTTATCAGCGGTATTCAAAATCCGGAGAGGGCGCAGCTACGAACGAGCGCAATGGCGTTGGGTGCAAAATACAAAGCTGATTGGGATAAAACATGTACGCATTTAATGTAAGTTAAAAAATATACTTCCAAGATATTTATGATTACCATAACATAATAAAAACGAAATATTTCTAGTTGTGCATTCGCAAACACACCAAAATTCAATCAAGTACGTGGCAAAGGTAAGATAGTAAAGAAGCAATGGATAATTGAATGTGAAAAGCAAAGGAAGCGACTCCCATGGAGGCGATTTTGTCTGGATCGCAGAGATAACACCGGAAACGAAAGCGAAGATGAGATTTGGGAGGAGGTTGAGTTATCTGATAGGTAAATTAAAAAGTATGGGGTTATATTCACAGTTATATTACTGAAAATTAATTTTTCTTGGGATTTAATCAGCGAAGAACAAGGATATACTGCAGATCGGGATATTGAGGTATTGGTAAGTCGCTCAAGCAGCAATGAGTTTAAACCATTGCTGGGTATGACATCCTTCATGACCTCCTTGGAGGCTAGGAATCATCAGAATATTAATCAAGTGAGAATGTTCACTAGTAATAATTTCTCACAACCAGAAGGCAGTGAGAAGTGGGATAGAGTTAAGATTGTTTGTATTCAACAATACAACAAACATGTACAATATGGGCTATCCTTTGTTACAATGCATTGTAATGAAGGAAGTGGACTTGCTGGGAAAAGGAATGTGAACAAGTTTACTCTGCGGGCTGACTCTCCTACTTCTTTTAGTGTAGGAACTTTGTTTTCTAAAGAACGGGAAAATTTGAAATTGGATGTCATTCCATCAACATCATTAAAAGGTAACAGATGATTAAGATGACACATTGAACTACAAACTAACTTTTAAATATGGAATTATTTAGGTGCAGCTGCAATTAGAGAGGCATCTACAAAACCATCTCATTCGCCACATAGATTTCCAATCGTCAAACGACCACCAACTGCCAGTCCGCAACCGTCAACATCCAAGGACGATTCGAACGACAGTGAAGAATCAAAAGATAAAAATCGCAATCGGAAAAATTTGCTTTATGATGATGAAGACGAAGCACCCAATGATAAAATTGATCGCCTCATAGAAATAAAGCAAAAAGAAGATGCCGAAAAGCAGAAATTAAAAGAAAAAGCAGATAGTAAGAAGGCGACACCAAATAAAACACCTAAGAATACAAATGGTAAAACTGGAAATAGTAACCAAGTCAGAAAAAGAAAAACAGATACCCAACCAAGTGTGCTTGATCCTGACAGCTCGAAAAGCCCTAAAAATCGGCGAACTGTGGATGTTTTAAAGGATGTTAATACCACGCCACCCAATGCTGGACCATCCTCACCTACCACTTCAAAACAAAAGCGACGATCATCAGAAATAGATGAGAGTAACGAAAGTCCACGCAAAAAAATGAAGGGAGCAAATGGCGAGGAAAGGAAACACCAAACTAAACGTTATGAAAATTTGCTAGAAGGTGTTGTGTTTGTTATCAGCGGTATTCAAAATCCGGAGAGGGCTCAACTACGAACGAGCGCAATGGCTTTGGGTGCAAAATACAAAGCTGATTGGGATAGAACATGTACGCATTTAATGTAAGTTAAAAAATATACTTCCATATATTTATGATTACCATAACTAAATATTTTTAGTTGTGCGTTTGCAAACACACCAAAATTCAATCAAGTACGTGGCAAAGGTAAGATAGTAAAGAAGCAATGGATAATTGAATGTGAAAAACAAAGGAAGCGACTCCCATGGAGGCGATTTTGTCTGGATCGCAGAGATAACACCGGAAACGAAAGCGAAGATGAGATTTGGGAGGAAGTTGAGTTATCTGATAGGTAAATTAAAAAGTATGGGGTTATATTCACAGTTATATTACTGAAAATTAATTTTTCTTGGGATTTAATCAGCGAAGAACAAGGATATACTGCAGATCGGGATACTGATGAGGAAATCGAGCGAATTCATCGTATAATGCAAGGACAAGAAGATAAGAAACTAATGGGGGACGTGAATGGCAACAAAGATACAAAACTAGAGGAGTTACCAGCATTGCCAAACTACTTCTCTGGGCTTAAGTTTTATTTAAGTGAGAATTTGGGTTCTTTAAGAAGGGATCTTACGAGATATATTGTTGGATATGACGGGTGAGTTATCTAGATATTTATATTAATTAACATGTGTGAATCTTTCTAAAAAAAATGGCGACCAGTGAAACTCGCAGGTTGATTGATTTGAGTTAAGATGTCATTGATATTTACAGAAAAATAATAGAAGATTATGAACATATCGATAAGGGAGTGATAGCAATCTCATATAGCCATGAAACGGACGAAATCCAAGAACTGCGCAAACACACTGGTCAATTAATATCGCCGCTTTGGCTCCTCGAATGTCACAATAAAAAGTGCCTCCTTCCATTTGACGACTTTTCTTTGTGAGTTTTATATTTATTATTTTATAATCGTCGCATTAATGGCATCTTCAACTGAAGTGAAGTTACTATCTATTAATTATTATTCAATTTGACAATTTCGTTGGACTCTCTGTGAGTGAGGTTTGTTAATGGTTTGTTAATGCAATTGATACAAGTGTTATTGAACTAATGAAACTTACTTGGGCTGACTGCTTGAGCAGAGTTGATTTGATACAATTAAGGGAACTAATGAAAAGGAGCGCTATCAATCTCGTTAAGCATAAATAACAAATAAAAAAAATACCCACGCCGAAAACACTAGCAATCTTGTTATTGCTCCTTGGCACATTGAAATGAACCACTAAATGAATATGTTTACAACTTATAAGTAAACAGAGTGTTGCATAAAAACGAATATAAAATATCGATATAATAATACATTTCATTGAAAGTGTTTTTTAAAAATAGAATTAACTGTAAGATCTTCTTATTATAATTGATAAATTGTTCAGATTATTATGATTAAAAGAGCTCTATGTCCCTTTACATTTGCGTACGCTGTATTAAGAATAGTAAGATTTTTTGTTGCCGGTTGTTGCGTTGTGTCGAATGTAATGAACGATATGATGAATGCGATAAGAAGACGAGAGCGCGTCGCGATAAAGTTGAAGCCTCGATCGCCGCCGTCCATCCATCAAACATATGTTCAGTCCCCGACCGATCGCCGGGGACAGATAGTAGCAACGCGCGCATGAAGAATAAACATCGCTGATATCTCATAACACACCATCACATCGTACTGGACATACGATATAAATGTATTAGGAAAATTGCACGAAACGGAAGCAGAGAAATATCAAAAAATATAGGAGCGACCTGGACGAGCCGGTCAGTTGTTGGAGGTCGTTGAAGGCGAGCGCAACAACTTTTTTATGCAAGATGGACGTGCGTGAACAAGCCTGTAGAGAGCATCCATTGAATGGCAGCTTCAGTGCACATGAAAAGTTTTGTCAATTGATTTTCGATGGGTTTCTTTGCTGGATGGCCACCAGGGCAGGAGAATTGGCTCATCAACCATGTCCGAGTGCGCGAGCAAGCGACAGTATTGTAAACACTGTAAGTTTATTGTTTAAATGTGTTTTATTTTAATTTTATAAAATTTTTAAAGTTTCAAGCCACAAAACAATGTGATCTTGATGGGAATTGGTATGTTAGTCCTGAGCAAGGGAAAGTTTGGACAAATTACTCAGAATGCGACCTGCGTTCGTACTCTAATGGTACCGCGGTCCTTAACATCAACGTCCGTTTGAATAAGTCTTTTATACATTTGCTACATGAATGGCTACCCACGTTGAAGTGTATTACCCATTATGGATATTGGATATCACTTATTACTCTACTGTTCTGCGTTTTTATATTGATTTCCATAAAGTAAGTCTTAATAGCAATTAAAAAAATTGGACATGATGATCTGAAATATTTGTTTATGAATGTATTTATCAATGTTTCATATGCTAAAGTAATTGTGACATTGTTGGTTGTATTAATCTGGCATCTGTTTGCTCTATTTATAGAAAATTGCATTGTGCGCGGAACGTATTGCACATCCACTTTTTCATGTCATTTATTTTACGCGCAACTGCGTATCTCCTCAAAACGGCCCTTATTGTTGATGGCTTGGCATTCCGATCAGATTTAGCCACCAATTCAAATGGAGTGCCAAATTATATTACTGAACACTTTGTAAGTGAAATATTTACGAATTTATGTGAATTAAAAAAGATGGACGCTTAAAATTTAATTCAAATTTTAGAACTGGGTTTGTAAATTCGTTATGAGCACTTGGTACTACTTTACGCAGGCGAATTTTATGTTTATGTTGATGGAAGGAATTTATCTACACAATTTAATGTTTCTGAATTTATTCTCCGAGAAGAGTAGCGTTCGAATATATTATTTGTTCGGCTGGGGTAAGTCAAAAACATTTTACGATGAAATTGTGCAAATTAAATAACGTTTTTTGCATGGCAGGTATTCCTCTATGTTTTATTCCAACTTGGGCTGTTCTACGTACTTTATACGATGATGATATGTGCTGGACCACATCAAACAACGATTATATTTTGTGGTTGACTAAAGTTCCACGCGATTTGTCAGTTTTAGTAAGTTTAGATGCAATTTAATTTAAAAAATGGCGCACAAATGATTGGTGAATGTGTTTCAGATCAATTTCAGCCTGTTCGTCTCCATCATGCGTATACTGTGCATCAAAATCAAATCGATGTACGTCCAACATAACAAAGTCAAATATCGGTAACACGAAACGCGTCGCAGTGTGTAAATCGTTGGTTGTAAACTTGATATCGGACATTGATTTGCAGCCGCCTCCTGCGTTCAACGCTAACCCTGATGTTGATCTACGCGGTGCCGTACACACTTTCCGTCCTCTGCCTCGGTGTGGTATCATATTACCGGGAGACGATGGTCGAACTGATTTGGATTTGCTACGATCAGATCTTCAGCGCGTTTCAAGTGAGTAAACAACACCATTAAATTGATTGCACTCGGAGAAAAAATCAGATATTGACAGAAATAGCACTCGAACAAGCCGCGAAATGTACATAAATTGATGGATACACTCGGGAGGTGTCATGTGGATTGATTTATTGCGCATCGGAATAATGATTTCTTTAAAAGTTGAAGATTTTCCTGCCAAGTTTATATAAAATTTACCATACAGTCAATATTAATCTGCTTCATTTTACAGGGATTATTAATGGGGCTGATATATTGTCTCCTAAACAGTGAAGTACGTTCTGAAGTAAGACAACAATTCTATTCTTTCCGCTATTCCTTCCAAACTGCGAAGAGAACACGCGCAACTCGCACAATTTCACACACCATGCAATTCACCATTCCGATACCGATCAAGGAAGATCCCGAACATCGCAGGACCACGGATTGCAACTGCTATAAATCCACTGAGAATTTATAAAGGAAGCATATAGACACACAGGTAAATACGAGGACGAGACATATTTATTTATAACTTTGTTTTTGAAACATAAAAAAGAACTTAATGTCCAGCAGCGAAAACGGCAAACTTTAGCTGCTATTGCGCGCGCGCTATTCGTATTTCGTACAAAACGCAGAAACGCTTTTTTCACAAATATGCTGTAATGCACACACATACACACATGAAATGATAATTTTTGTCTATCGCCAAACATGCACACTCACACTCATACAAAATGCGTGTAGTGTAAATTTTCAAACTAATACTCGTTGATTGGTCGTAATGTAATCTTGCAAGAAAAAGAAACATAGATAACAATGTAATGTTGAGTTGCGATGTGTTTCAAATGCTCGTGGTGAAATGTAGGTGTAGTTTGGTGAGCTACAATATTAAGTTTCGACTCTCGAAAGCAGAACGTTCAATTAAACTACTCATGAATCTCCTCCAGCGCGCCCCCTGGCTTAGTCTTAGAAACGAACGCTTATAATTAGAACTATAATGCGCTAGTTATTCGACGTACTGATTGATCATCAATTTGAAACAATTCCTAGCACGTAGTGATTTTACGCTTATTCTTTGCGGGCTTTCCGCTTTCGCACCGGCTCCTCCTTCTTAGGAACCTAGAACGGAACAGAAATCGGTGTTTAAATGTGTGTTTGTACTTAGATAATAATTTTTTTAATGTTCCTATAGCTGTTACGAACAGTAGTAATAGAAAAATATGTGTAATACATACCTCTTTGTACTTTGCCTCTTCATCTTCCTCCTCGACGTCGTCTTCTTCGTCATCATCACCGGAATACTTTTCTTTTCATCATCGTCGGCATCACCATCGCCCTCCTGTGGATGAACAGACATTCCACGCACGATGTCATCATCGGCGGTCACTTCATCAGTCTTTTTAGCTGCTGCAGCACGTTTTTGCTCTTCCTGGTCCTGAGTTTAAGTTAAATTTTATAATGTCATCATAATAATTTGCTACATTTTAATAACTTAGCGTAAAGGAAGATTTTCTTTACCTGACTAGAGGATGAGCTTGGTCTACAGCACAGGTACAAAATAAACACTACTGGAATGCCTAGCACTATAATGTACACAGCCCACAACGCTGGATATTCGTTGGTCAGGGTCGCCAGACGCTCGAATACGCTTTCCTAACAAAAGCAATTACAAGTAATTAGTGATCATACTTCCTGGTAACAATAAACCAAGTAGGAAATGTAGATTGATATGGGGATTAGGCAGTATATGAAGTAAACTGCCCAAGCCTTTGGCCTGTAGTTCATTGCTTTCATCATGCGTCCCCAAAGTGAACCCTCAACATAACAAATATTCATTTTACTCACTTAGACAAAAATTATACTTACAGCGGCTTTGGTGATTTTAGCACGCTTTTTGTCATATGTTTCGGCAGCCCATTCCTGCGCGGCTTCCAGACTGTCAGTGATGATAATATTGTCAAATAATAGATTCTCTGACATGCTCCAAAGTTCAAAACCAACAGCACTCTGAAAAACGCAAAATTCATTTTTAAATATTATGTAAATAGGTATGTGAAGTGACTTACAATAGTATGCATCTTAAAAGGTTGTTTGTCCTCATAGTAATCCGGATTGGGAATCATCCTCGGCCTCCACTTGCCCTTGTAATTTGGATTATCGACCAAAGGTGCCTTCCATTTGCCTTTGTACTCTGGATTGTTGATCAACGGTTGTTCCCACTTACCGCAACCCACGGCATTCGCACACGCGGGGTTTTCAATCAATGGCGGCTCCCATTCACCGTCAATTTCGTTGTCCCAATCGGCGGGTTTCAATGCATTCAGATCCGGAATGGTCTGAGTTTCACTCTCCAACCAACCATCTGGCATCGTCGCGCTTTCATCAACAATCTGTGCAGGCGCATCTTCATCCCAATCCTCCGGTTTCTTCGCTTCAGGATCCGGAATCTTTTCTCTTTCGTCCCAGTCTTCTGGTTTCTTATCGGTGGGATCTTCAATCTCTGCTGGAGGATTCACAGATGGTGTGAAGTCCTCTAACAAGCTACCCTCGTTAAAGACTTTCTTGTCAATCTGCACTTCATAGGTATTATCAGGGTTGATGATCAATGTGAACAAATGGGGCATCTTATCCGTGAAGAGTTCATCGTATCTCTCCTTAGGTTTTTTACAGTGTTTCTCTTCGATAGTGCCATTCTTGGGATTCTTGTGCCTAAAGATAAAGTGAAGCTTGTGATCAGTACCACACTTATCTGGCCCAAACATGATCGTATATGGGGTTTTATCGTGAAACTGCACAAGATTCTTGGTGTCAATGCCGTCGCTAAGAAGTTTCAAGTATGCGCCTCCACATTCTTGGCCCTGTTGGAAGTTAACCTCGTACTGCACAATGAGTGGCTTGGTGTTAAACACGAAAGGTTTGACAAGCCGCGAGGAAATTGCGGCGTGCTTCGCCTTCGATTTCAGGACCATGCCTTTGTCGTTGAGTAAACCATCACGGGATGGGGCCTCCAAAGCCCACTCGCCATCGTACTTGGCGATATCCTCGGAGATGCCCTCCTTCTTAGCCTGAGATTTTACCCATAATTTGTGAAATTGCGACTCATCGTCAAAATGTTCAGCGAGGTAGATGGCGGCTGGATTCGATGGTACTGGTGATGTGTACGGGAAATCGTCTTCGACCGGTGCAGGTTCTTCTGGGCTTAACGTGTCTTGTACCTCTTCAGATTCTACTTCCTAAAATTGATATTTAACATAATATTCTAATTAGAAAATTAACCATCTACTTACAAATTCATCTATATTGTCTGCTGAAATAGCTGCTATGAGAGCCCCAGCCATAAACAATAAAATGTGTAACTTCATGGTGGTGATTACTTCATGTACACACCTGGAACCAGACAACAGACATTACTTATAATGAGCACTAACTATCTTTATCTTATCATTTACTCTTTATTTAACTAGTAAATAAAGTTACCTAACAGTAAAACTCTATTTTACTTCAGTCCTATTCATTAAAATTAATAATGTTTAACGTTATGTCAAAGTAACTTATTTAGAAAATGAAACACCTAACAACCACTACAAAAATGTCAAAAAAATAAAATGTGTCCCCAGTGATTACCACGGATAATTTAATTAAATAAATTATGCATGTGTGACTTGTTCCAATTCAATTTGGCCACGTAGTCCATGCATTCTCTTGTATTCCCTTAATTAAATTTAATTTAGAAAGCCCTTTCTGAGTGTCAGAAGTTAACCTCATACGGGAAGTCGGTCAGCCTACCCGACATGCAGCCGCCGCCAGAAAACTACCAATTAGACTCTAGGGTAAATATTACCTGATGAAATTCTCACTGAATTGCAGGAAATATCAGCACATTCAAGCTTCAATCAGCGGCGAAACTCCCGAATGAAACACGATTTTCACTGGTAATTGAGCGCCGATGTGGTCGAAGCTGAACGGTTGGATGTTGAATGACTAATGACAGCCGCTGTCGTACCGTCGTCAACACAAGCGGCACCAATCGCAGGCGACCAGATGGCAAAGGGCGGAAAAGTAAATGCGAAAGTAAAATTAGCTATTTTAATTTGACAAAACAAATTTTATGCATATTCAAGTGCAATAATAAAAACTAAATTATTGAAAGGAATTTTTGTAGTCTACGCCTTTTTCAAAATCGAAGTTGGCAACACTGCGCCTGGCTTCAACGCCAGTATAATTTCGTTCGTTGTGGGGAGCACGTTGCTCGTCGTTTTATTCATATCGTCGCGTTCATATAATATAAATAACGCTGTTTGTATTTAGTTTTCCGTCAAACTACTGTTTTGTATCGTGATTTATCCGTTTTATATATTCATTATCTCAAAATAGATGATATTGTCAAGATTTCGCGACACGAACATTGTGCACACACACGTTGGACTTTATCTTCGCCGGTTTTGAAGATGTAGTATCATCATTTGCGTCCGGTAAGTCAAATTTATGTTTTCATTTAATCGTTAACTAGCTGTCAACGAATTATCTGAATATTAATACAAGGCATTTGAATATTTTTCCATGTTTTGTCTGATTGGTTTATTTTTTTGTTTGTTGTAGGGCTTAACCAGCTCAAAAGGCTGTATTGGAATGGTCACAACAAACGTGGAAAGAAAGGTAATTAAGTTTTCTTTTTATAAATCTCATTTTCCGTTGTACATACAATGAAAATTGCTCTTTAATTATTTTTTTGCGCTTGTCAATACGGTAACGTTAAAACTGACAGGTTCCAAAGAAATGCTGTAAGCCAGTACAGTTTTCTGCAAAATTGAGTAATTCTGGCCCCTGCCATTAGATGGCGCTGCTAAATTTAAACTTGTATGCAACTTTATTGTGATCACTTTGTATACCGATAGATGGCGCTGCATACGTGTTCAGGCTTTTTAAGTCTGCAATTTATTTTCGATTTAATTTTATGCCTTGAGGTTGTGCGACGTTTGTCGGTTTTAAAGTTCGTTTTTTGTTTATTGAATGCAGTCGCAGCTCACCAAGTTTCTTCATTAAACCGCTTTTGGAGGCCTTTACTTAAGTAAAAATTGACCTAATAATTAATATCTCGGAAATATTTGATCTAAAATCGGTCAATCTTTTTAATTGCATAAATATAATTTAGTTTTTTCATTAATTTTAATAATTAATCTAAATTGTGGGACTATTACCTGTATCATTTATAGATGGCACTAGCATGGACTAAAAATCGTAAAATAGGTTTTTATTGTTTATTTCTTATAAATATAAAAATATTTATTGATTAAAATTACAACGTGATTTTTTTGGATTTACAGGTTTTTTTGTTGAGTTTAACATGTTTCGCCCAGAGGGCATCTTCATAAACTTTATGATTACGTATTCACCAAAGAAAGTAATAAATTGTTTATTTCTATATCAGCAAACGTGGGCATTCGACACAAGAATTGCGTTTATTTTGATCACAACTTACACTTTCTTATCGCATTCTCCGCGTGGTATGCAACGCATGAGATTATCTCACAAATTGACTTCCAAAATTGCATTTTTATGCTTGAAGGACTAATTTTTGCTGGTTTTTAGGGATTTTGCACTTGAGTCTTACATCGTAGAAGGAGCATTCTTGCATCAGATTGTAAGTATTTAATTTCTTTATCATTTTCTTAAATAATTTTTGTGATTACCTCACAAATTGACCCCAAAATTGCATTTTTATGTTTGAAGGACTAATTTTTGATGGTTTTAGGGATTTTACACCTGAGTCTGACATCGTAGAAGGACCATTCTTGCATCAGATTGTAAGTATTAAATTTCTTTATCATTTTCCTTAATAACTTTTGTGATTACCTCACAAATTGACCCCCAAAATTGCATTTTTATGTTTGAAGGACTAATTTTTTATGGTTTTAGGGATTTTGCACCTGAGTCTGAAATAGTAGAAGGACTATTCTTACATCAGATTGTAAGTATTAAATTTCTTTATCATTTTCCTAAATAATTTTTGTGATTACCTCACAAATTGACCCCCAAAATTGCATTTTTATGTTTGAAGGACTAATTTTTTATGGTTTTAGGGATTTTGCACCTGAGTCTGACATCGTAGAAGGACCATTTTTGCATCAGATTGTAAGTATTACGTTTCTTTATCATTTTCCTAAATAACTTTTGTGAATATCTCATAAATTAACCCATAAAATTGCATTTTTTATGTTCGAAAGACTAATTTTTGCTTGTTTTAGGGATTTTGCACCTGAATATGACATCGTAGAAGGACCATTCTAGTATCAGATTGTAAGTAATTAATTCCCTTTTATCGCCTTTCTCAATAACTTTGTGATTATCGTACAAATTGAACTCGAAAAGTGTATTTTATGTTCGAAGGACTAATTTTGATGGTTTTAGTGATTTTGCACCTGAGTTTATCATCGTAGTAGTTTAATCTCATTTTTGGTATCAGATTGTAGTACTACTTTCTTTATCATTTTTAAATAACTTTTATGATTATCGTACAAATTCACCCCAAAATTGCATTTTTATGTTTGAAGGACTAATTTTGCTTGTTTTAGGATTTTGTACCTGAGTCTGACATCGTAGAAGGACCATTCTAGTATCAGATTGTAAGTAAGTAATTTTTATCATTTTCTAAATTAACTTTGTGATTATCGTACAAATTGATCCTGCAGTGCATTTTTATGTTCGAAGGACTAATTTTTGATGGTTTTAGGATTTTGCACCTGGAGTCTGACATCGTAGAAGGACCATTCTGGTATCAATATTCATATAAACGTTTCTATTCGTGTGAGGTTCACCATTTGGTAGATTAATGTACTGATGACTCCACCTCTGTATTGTTAATGACTTCAGAGTTGAGATAAGCATGTTCAGATGAGTTTTGCCTTACTGTTGCAGAATTCCACTGCTGCTTTTGTTATTGTTGGTTTCCCCGATGTGGAATTCTCCTAGGATTTGTAGCTAGTGGTGGAGAGTTGTTGCTCATTGGTTGGTTATACTCCCCAAGGACTCAATGGCGGCCGACTTTACAGTTCCATTACTCACACAGGATTCAAATATCCTTCTGGTGAGTTGGATGTTTTCTTCTTTGACTTCTCTTTGGTTCTGATTGCTTTGTTGCATGTTTAGCAAACTATTCACATCCAGACCTTCTTCACTCATGTTTCACTTGGATATTATGCTGTGAAGGTTGAATAATTGCTCGCTTTCTTGCATTTGAATGCAAATATGCCTGCCCAGGGAAGCGTTGGGGCCATCGTTGATTTCAGGTAGTTTTTAGTTAGAATTTATATGTATTCGATACAAGCCTGAGACGACGTGGCAGCCATTAAAATGCTTCGGTTAAGGGAGGAGGAGAAATTAAGAATTTGCTGTTATGATATAGGCAACCCAACATACAGCTCTTCTACCTGGTATTAATATATATATTCAATATTGCTGCAAATTATTAAACAACTATAATCTTTATTTATATTTATCAAAAATAACATAAAACGTTTAAAATCACGAGTTAGCACAAATTCTAGTCAAATATTTACTTGTTATGATAAAATTATAATTTTGTTCCCAATGACCGGATTTATACACCCAGTTTAATTCCCAAGGTCGTAAATCTAGTAAAAAGTTTTTAAATCAAAACCTGGAGGAGTGGGTATACCATTTGCAGTTACAATGTAGGCAACCTTAACATACACCCTGATTTTACACCAGGCATCTTCACATATATTCAATATTGCTGCAAAATTATTAAAAACAACTATAATCTTTACTTATATTTATCAAAAAATAACATAAAACGTTTATAATCATGAGTTAGCACACATTCTAGTCAACATTTAGTTGTTATAATCAAATTATAATTTGTTTGTAATGAATGATTTATACACCAGTTTAATTCCCAAGGTCAAATCTTAGAAAAACTTTTTAAAGCAAGAACCTTGAAATTAAACTGGTGTATAAATCTTTTCAGATTTGCACCTGAGTTCGACATCGTAGAAGCACCATTCTTGCATCAGATTGTAAAGTATTTAATTTCTTTATCATTTTCCTAAATAACTTTTGTGATTATTCCTTGCCAAATTAACCCTTCAAATTGCATTTTTATGTTCAAAGACTACTTTTGCTTGTTTTAGGATTTTGCACCTGAGTCTGACATCGTAGAAGCAATCTAATTTTGTATCAGATTGTAAGTATTTCTTAATTTTTTATCATTTTCTAAATAACTTTTGTGGTTATCTCACAAATTAACCCTGAAAAATTGCATTTTATGTTCGAAAGACTAATTTTTGCTTGTTTTAGGATTTTGCACCTGAGTCTTCGACATCGTAGTGACCATTCTAGTATCAGATTGTAAGTACTAATTCCTTTATCATTTTCTAAATAACTTTTGTGATTATCTCACAAATTGTCACCCAAAAGTGCATTTCTATGTTCGGAAGGGACTAATTTTTGCTTGTTTTAGGGATTTATTCTGAGTCTGATATCGTAGAAGGACCCATTCTAGTATCAGATTGTAAGTACTTCAATTTCTATCAGCTTCCCCAAATCAACCTTTGTGATTATCTCACAAATTGTCCCCCAAAAGTGTACTTTTAAGTGTTCGAAGGACTAATTTTTGCTTGTTTTAGGGATTTTGCACCTGAGTCTGACATCGTAGGAGTGACCATTCCTTGCATCAGATTGTAAGTATTTAATTTCCCTTTATCATTTTCCTAAATAACTTCTTTTGTAGAATATTTCTACAAATTAACCCTTAAAGTTGCATTTTTTATGTTCGAAAAGACTAATTTTGCTTGTTTTAGGATTTTGCAATCTGAGTCTTACATCGTAGAACCACCTTTCTTGTATAAGATTGTAAGTATTAAATTTCTTTATCATTTTCATAAATAATTTCCAGTGATTATCACACGGGAAACCCGCAAAAATGTCATTTTTGTGCTTCGATATGCTATTTTTGTTTGTTTTAGGTAATTTTCCCAGTAGTAGTTTAAACAAATTGTCCCAGAACAAACGATCTCTTTCATCAGAATGTGAGTAATGAATTTGTTTATCATTTTCATAAAATAATTTGTGTGATTATCATATCGGGGAAACCTGCAAAATGTCATTTTTGTGCTCGATATGCTAATTTTGTTTGTTTAGGTGTCTAGCAGGCGAACAAATTGCCCTAGGACAACGATTCTTTCCATCAGAATGTGAGTAATGAGTTTGCTCTATTATTTATAAATAATTTGTGTGATTATCACACGGAAACCTGCAGAAATGTTTCATTTTTGTGCTTCGATATGCTAATTTTGTTTGTTTTAGGTGTCTAGCAGGCGAACAAATTGCCCTAGGACAACGATTCTTTCATCAGAATGAGTAATGAATTTGTTTTCATCATTTTCATAAATAATTTGTGCGATTATCACTATCGGAAACCTGCAAAAATGTCATTTTTGTGCTTCGATATGCCACTTTTTGTTTGTTTTAGGTGTCTAGCAGGCGAACAAATTCGCCCTAGACAACGATTCTTTCATCAGAATGTGAGTAATGAATTTGTTTATCATTTTCATAAATAATTTGTGTGATTATCACACAGGAAACCTGCAAAAGTCGCGTTTTGTGCTTCGATATGCCAATTTTGTTTTACTTTAGGTGTCTAGCAGGCGAACAAATTGCCCTAGGACAACGATTCTTTCATCAGAATGTGAGTACTAACCTGTTTATCATTTTCATAAATAATTTGTGTGACACACATCGAAACCTGCAAAATGTCATTTTTGTGCTTCGATATGCTAATTTTTGTTTGTTTTAGGTGTCTACAGGCGAACAAATTGCCCTAGGACAACGATTCTTTCTATCATGAATGTGAGTAATGAATTTGTTAATTACTACAAATAATTTTTGCGATTATCACACGGCAAACCGCAAAAATGCTTCGCCTTTTGCGCTTCGACGTACAATTTTTGTATGTTTTAGGCGTATAGCAGGCGAAACGAACCGTCCTGTGAACATCATCGCGATTCTCAATCAGATTGTAAGTACTGAATTTGTTTTATCGTTTTCATAAATAATTTGTTTGATTAACACACGGAACACTGCGCAAATCACTAAAAATGTTCGTTTACCCGAATACTCGCACAAACGTCCCGCCACATCGTAAACTGTACCTACTACCAAAACAAATTTTCGTTTGATATAATGAAAAGCAAAATTAAATATGTTATTTTTAAATATAAGCAGACGCATTACAGATTTCGTCGTAATTGTTTCAGTTCGTGGTCCTAAACCAGATGGTGCCACTATAAGGCGTGTCAGCTAGCTATTTTGTTTTGGGACCGCCACGGCCAGATGGCGCTTTCATCGATTTAGTTTGAAATCTTACTTCATTTTTGTTTTGTTTTTGGTGCACAGAGTTGCGGTGCGCATGTCACTTTTATACACAACTTTTATGTAAAACGAAAATAAATTTTAAAAAGTTCGATTTTTTGTATTTCGGTTGTTTTAGGTGTCTAGCGGGCGAACGTGATATCGTAAAACAATCATTCTTTCACAAGTATTGAAATTGTATATGTATAAAAAATATATTTATTTATTAAAATTCCATGTGATTTTTTTGGATGTACAGTTTTTGTTTTTTGGAGTTTAACATGTTTCGTCCTGAGGGCATCTTCAGAAACTGTTTCTGAAACTGTTTTAGTTAATTTAGCGAATTAAATATGAATTAAAGTCACAAATCACAGCGCATCTGATTTGTGTTTGTTTGTTTTTAGACGTCCAGGAGTTGAACGTGATCTCGGTGTACGAGATCGTGCAATCGTGCCTGCATTCAATTGTGAGTATTGAAATTCTTATCATTTTCATATCTGCTTTGTTCACGTAGCCTGCTATCTTTTCCCTTTCTAGTCGATCGTGCGATGCTGTTCGGTACAATGCGTTTGGTTCACAAGTCGATCTTCGTAACTAATTTGCGCTGCTCTTTGGTGATTTTAAGTCGGTAGTTGAATTAGAATCGATCAGCAAAGATAACATTTAGAATTAATGACTAGTGCGGCGTGCAGTGCCAATAGAATTATCGCGAGTGGAAGCCAGAATTGTGTAGTTTTACATTGTGCGCATCATCTTGCCGTCGGCCGCCTGATATCCTGTCGACACGAAGAATTCTTACTGATTTATATATTTTGTACATTTATTAAATAATTCAAAACGTGAAAAATATACTTCGATTTTTTCCGGTGTGGAATGAAGTCCGTAAAATCTAACTGTACCAGTTTGTGAAGATTAAACATTCAAGCAAGTGTAACTTGTAACTTAAGTCACTTTCGTGAGTCACGTTGAACACAGCGTAATTTAAATTTCACAAAATAGAATTAAATTTGTATATGTACCTATCTTAATTATATGAGTTTGAATAAAATATACTTAATAGGTATATTTTGAAGTAGCATCTATCAATGTTCCTATATTGTCGTTTTCTAGAATTAGATTTAAAGATCATATTATTTGATTACCTGTGTTTGAAATGCATATAAGTAAGTGATATATAAATGTTGTTGTTTTAAAAGGTGATAAAATAAATAAATATTAATACTGAATGAATAGAGCTTCAATAAGTGAGCGTTGTGGCTCAGGTGGCATGTGCATATGCTAGCATGCTGGAGGTTCGTGGATCGAATCTCAGTTGTAGAAGGCAATTTTATTAAATAATAAGAAATTTACGAAATGTGGGTTGCATACCACAAAAATTCAAGATTCAAATGTTAGAAATAACTTAAAAAGCAGAATACGACGAAACAACAGTAAGAATAAGTAAAAGAGATGGCGGAGGAGTAAGGAAAAAAGAGTAAGTGGAGAGAGCAGCAGCAGCTGGAGAGAATAGGAGGAGAAACAAGAAGAGAAGAGAATAGAGAAGAGAGTACAGGAAGAAAAGAGAATAGGGGTGACAGAATTTTTAAATTTTTGGCACGTGTCGTTATAAGACAGTCACAGGTCGATCTCCCAGAGCGCCTCCGGCGCTCTGGGTCGATCGCCCACCGCTTCGATGCGTCCATTGCCCTGCCCATCCTACAGCTACGATGTTCTGCGCTTCCATCCCCGGAAATTACTGTGGCATATTAACACTTTTATGGTGGGGATCATCCTCGAGTGGGAGAACTCCTTATATGACATTCTTCAAGAACTTATAAAATATTTCTTGTTTTAAGTCGCCTCAAGAGAGGCGACACTTAAAAATATTCTTACAAGTTCTTACCTGTAGCTGAAATGAAAGATGGAGCACACAAATCATACAGGATACCTTAACAATTTTTATAGTGGGGATCATCCCCCGAGTGGGAGAACTCCTTGAGGACTTGTAGAGATATTTCTAAGTGCCGCTGCGCTCTCAGAGAAATACTTTACAAGTTGTGACCTGTACCTGAAATGATAGAAAGAAGGGGTGCACAAGTCATAAGACACATCCATTGCCTTTAACATTTCTTTATTAACAAACTAAATACAATATAAGTTCATAACTTGTATGTTCAATAGTTACAAAACATATGACGTCATTTTAAAACATGTTTATAACCTGCATTGCCGCGCTATGCTAACGGCTGCGAAATTATAAAAGATAACACTGGAAAATAACAAATTACGCATTTTTTTGGCGTGACATCAGTGGAAAATCAAATACAGGGTGTTGTCAAAAGAAAATCTTTAATTAAAAAAGGCACGCGTTCGCGCGTTATAACAAAAACAACCAATTCTCAACAATTTTCTGGCAAAACATTTTTATACTGGGAGACGCAAAATTAAATTCTGCATTTGGGAAAATTAATCCGAACTAATTATGACAACGCGTTCACCTGTTATAACAAAAAAACTACAATTCCTACCGCAACGAGTACTACGGCGCAAACACAACTGTCATTATAACTCGCGTTACTGAATTTTCTGGCAAAACATTTTTATACTGGGAGATGCAAAATTAAATTCTGCATCTGGGAAAATTAATCCGAACTAATTATGACACCGCGTTCGCGTGCGTTATAACAAAAACTGGCAAATTCCTAGCGCAACCAGTACCTAGTGCGTATACACAACTTTAACTATAACTCGCGTTACGGAACCTCTCTGGCAAAACATTTTTATACTCGGGATTAAGTGTGCAAAAATTAAATTCCTGCATCTGGGAAAAATTTAATCCGAACTAATTATGACACCGCGCTCGCGTGGTATAAGAAAACCACAATTCCTAGCACAACGAATCACAATTACAGCGCAAACACAATCCATTATAACCTCGCGTTACGAAATTTCTGGTAAACACATTTATAATTGGAGATGCAAAATTTTGAAATCTGCATCTGGGAAAAATTAATCCGAACTAATTATGATACCGCGTCTTCGTTATGCAACAAAAAACTACAATTCCTAGCGCAACGAGTACTACGGCAAACACAACTTTCATTATAACTCGCGTTACGGAACTTCTGGCAAAACACATTTATATACTGGGAAATGCAGAATTAAATTCTGCATCGGGAAAAATTAATCCGAACTAATTATGACACCGCGTTCACCTGTTATAACAAAAACTACAATTCCGCAAGCGCAACGAGTTCTGGTACGGCGCAAACGCAACATCTTCAGCAATTCGCGTTACGAACTTCTGCAAAACACATTTATACTGGGAGATGCAAAATTAATTCCCCTGCATCTGAGCAGTACCAACTGAACTAATTATGACACCGCGTTCGCGTGTTATAACAAAAAACTAAAATTCCTAGCGCAACGAGTACTCAGTGCGCGTATACAATACAACTTTTAACTATAACTCGCGTTATGGAATTCCTTCTGGCAAAACATTTTATACTGGAAGATGCAGAATTAAATTCCGCATCTGGGAAAATTAATCCGTACTATCTATAACACTGCTGCCCGGTGCGTGGTATAAGAAAAACCACAATTCTAGCGCAACGAGTACCTTCATGGCGCAAACACACAATTTTCATTATAACTCTGCGCTACGAAATTTCTGGTTAAACATTATTGAGGTACTGGAGATGCAAAATTAAATTCTGCATCTGGGAAAAATTAATCCGAACTAATTATGACACCGCGTTCGCGTGTTATAACAAAAAAACTACAATTCCTAGCGCATCCAGTACTAGTGCGTATACACACAACTTTAACTATAACTCGCGTTACGGAATTTTCTGGCAAAACATTTTTATACTGGAAGATGCAGAATTAAATTCTGCATCTGGGAAAATTAATTCGAACTAATAATGACACCGCGTTCGCGTGGTATAAAAACTACAAATTCCTAAAGTGCTAACCACGAATACTACGGCGCAAACACAACTTTCATTATAACTGGCGTTACGAAATTTTCAGGTAAAACACATTTATACTGGGAGATGCAAAATTGAAATCTGCATCTGGGAAAATTAATCCGAACTAATTATGATACCGCGTTCGAGTGTTATAACAAAAAAACTACAATTCCTAGCGCAATGAGTACTACGGCGCAAACACAACATTCACTATAACTCGCGCTACGGAATTTCTTCTCTGCAAAACATTTTATACTGGAGATGCAAAATTAAATCTTATCTGGGGAAAATATCCGAACTACTAAGATGGCCGCGTTTCGCGTGTTATAACAAAAACTACAATTCCTAAGCGCAACCAGTACTAGTGCGTATACACAACTTTTAACTATAACCGCAAGTTACGAAATTTTCTTGGCAAAACATTTTTAGTACTGGGAGATGCAAAATACCTGCATCTGGGAAAATAATAAGAGGAAATTATACCAGGAGTGTAAAATCCTGGAGATTGAGAATCGTGAAATTGAAGCCGCGGGAAACATATCGGAGAATGGATTTGCATTAAAACCAGAATACTCAAGCTGAACGGACACCATACCACAAAACCCCGAAATTTGAACTGTACTGAAGAGAAATTTCCAGATCAAATAAAAACTGCGGTAAATCAAAATAATTCAATGAAATATTTAATCAAAAGAATGGAAATACTACAATCGATAAATAGAAGTCAAACAATTCGTGTGTAAAGTTAGAAAATGGTAATGTAAACAGCTTTTTATCTGCTGTTTTTGCTTTTCATGCATCAAACGGCCTACATCTCGCATCACCGGGAGCAAAACCGAAAAAGCAGTCACGTAAATAAGTATTGTCAGGCATTCCAGAAACGTGCCCGTGTTAATAAAAGAGTTTTTGCGTGGATGATAAAAGTTTTGGATTTTGTTAAGCAATCAGAATGGATTTAAAATAATTTTAATTTAATTCAAAATATTATAAGCAATTTCGAAAAAAAATTTGTTTTGCATATTTCTTGTTTTTTCTTATTTAATTTTAAGTTGTAGCAAAATATTAAATTCTGTAATGAATACTTTGTTCATTAAAACTAACTGTATTGTATTTTGTTTATTATGTCGCTTAATGCAGGTTGCACAATGACTGTTATCGCGAGTTAATTATTTTGGCATGGATTAAATATAAGTGATGTGTGTTGCTTCGTTGGCAAAACGGCGGCATGTGTCCTTTGATAGTACCAGCAGGATGCAAATTACGCAAAGAGAAATATGCCAGGTTAGAATTTAAAATTAAAAAAACGCGCAATTTTAATTCTTCTTTCATTCATTTCAATAGTTTTAACACATCAAAAATAAAAATAAGAAGTGATATTATATTGCAACTGATCAAATTCAATAAACAATAATATTTACAGTAAAATACCAAACAGCATTAATATAATACAATATTCAATTATACTATTATCCAAAACTGTTGAATACACCATTGTTGAAATTTAATCCGCCTCTGAATATTATGCTGCATCCAAGCCGATAATTGTAAAACAGTACGCGTGCTCACACAGAGGCAGCTTGTGCACTAATTGTTATTCCGTGTTGTTGCACGAGTGGAAGTGCATGCGTTCCATTCAATTCTAATATACGCGCATATATGAATTCGTAAAGGCAGTAATTATAATTAGAGAATGCCTCTTGATAGACTGTGCGAAATAGAGCAATAATAGCCGCAATGTGAGTGTAGTTTTTAGTAATTTAGATTCTAATGGCGTCTAATGTGCGGTGTGTCGTGGTGTGGTACTGCAATCGCAGTCACAGTCGGAGATGTGTTCTTCGGAATGTGAGTTTACCACCATTACAACTTACGTACTAATTGTAAATGCCGACATATTTTCAAATTAAATGAATGCGCCATTATGGCTGAGGAAATACGACTGAATTTATGTTGTTGAAATAATTGTAAGTGATTACTTAATAATTCTATTATGATTTTATGATTTGATAAAAAACACATATTTTTTATTTAATTAAATTTTGAAGCATAAATAAATTAATTTTAAAGTTGAGCTTAGGTTAAGTCAAAGTTGCTTAAGTTGGTTATTGTATATCATAATAAAATATTCATTCCAAGGTAGTAAAATACACCGCCGTAATGCAAAAATAATGCGCAATTATACGGTAATCAAATTGCCGGTGGTATGAGGTAAAATTAATTGAAAACTCTTGCGCGCTGCCCTTCGCTCGCCACCAACCGCCCGACGATAACAACAAAATTATAGCGCGCTGCTAAATTGGCGGCGGCGCGCGGCGCGGTTATCATAAAAATGTAATTTACGACGAGGGCGAATAAAAGCGACTTGCGCAAATATTGCCCAGCATGAGTGCGGGTTGTGGGTGGAACAGAGGGCGCTATAGTGATGCAATACCTTTGCAGGCACGACCACCAGCTGCACGTCAGCAAGGAGCTATACATAAACAAAGTCGACACCGTTTTTATTATCTTGAGGCGGTTAAAGGCACCGCCACTATTCATCGAGCCGACCACAAACTACGTAAGTGCGCACGTTGAGGATATCGTGCACTTGTAAAAACCCTCGGAATGAGGAAAAAGGAAAATTATGTTGGGAAATTGAGAAATTTATCAGCGAGATGGCTTTATTTGTAAATTACGCGTTTTGTTTTTATATGTGAATATTTATATCAACATTAAATATTTGTTTATTTGACATATCTTGAAATATGCTCAAAACTTCAATAAAAACTATTTGTTCCACGTTGGAAAATTTAAAATTCATGAAACATGCCAAACTGAATCTACCAGCATGCGATCACAAAAAAGCTTACAAACTGACTTGAATCTCACAAAACTTTTATACGTTGCAAAAAATAACATAAGTTTTATCCAAGCTAGAGAATTGTATCAAATATTTCACAAACAAATTTTATTTTTTATTTTCAAATCCGTCAGTTTAGATTATTTGTACTTGTATGATAGTTGCGATTATATCGTGTCTTATCAGCCGGCGAGCGTTGCTTCTGAGCGGGGCGGTAAAACGACATAAATCAATTTCAACTTTTCTCTGTGACTTGTGCAGCACTCGTTGCGCACGTTCAATCTTCTAAGCAGCGCAACACAATAAAAAGCCAGCAGACGAAAATCAGATGTAATCATACTTACTGGCTGAAGGGCTGAAGAGCTGCGACTACAAAGCGAAAGATCTTCGACGGTAGATATCTTTTAGATATTTGTTTTCTATTCGCATTCGCGTGTTATAAAAAAGCAATTTTAGTAAGATATTTTGTGAATTGGCGGGGTTTTGCATACTGATTCTTTTATATTTTGCTTTGCGTTCTAAAGCTTTCAACAAATATTATATATTTTGCTAAAGTATAGTACAAAATATTATATTCTAGAAATTGTAGGATCAAAAATGCATCTATTTCATGTTTTACTCTTTGATTTTAGTTAACTAAGTTTTTTATTTTATTTTTTGAAGTTTTGAGATACTAAAAGAGGTATTTCACACACAGATGGCTAAAACCGTGATTAAAGTACTTTAGCCATGGGTTTTAATCACGGGGTGAAGTTTGCGCCTGCGCATTAGCCTCCATAGCAGTAAAATGCCCAAAATATGACCACAAAAGTTTTCCAACATTAAAAAATTAAATACTTAGTTTATATATGAAATAATAACCGAAACTTTCGTTGGAAACACTTTTTAATAACTCTACCGTGAGCTTTTTATATGAGTTAAACAAATGTTCACATTCCTTGCACCTCATCACGCCGACAATAACAGAAAATCGTAAAAATACTACCCGAGAATGTACCTCTCATTACCGCGACTAAGCCCACTAGCAGACTCCCGCTCGTCCTCGTACAAACTTATAAATCCGCTGCTTAGCTGCTTAGCATACGACGACTCGTTACAATGCGTCCATAAACCGTGCGCCGGCGTGCCGGTGGCTCAAACACCCCCTTCGCGTAACACATATATAAACTTTCCACTCACGGACGCAGCAGTTTCGTGCTTCGCACGTTGCGCTCGTACTTTACGCAAATGTGTCAAACTAACGTCGGCGACATCGTGGCAAAAGCCGGTAAAACTTGCGAACGGAACACGGAAACAGGTGAAAAAACTACGCTCCGCATAATCAAGCCTTTAATTAGCTGCAAAATACCTGGGATACTTTCATTTGTCGTTTTAACTTCATGGGTGTGTTTAAGTAGAAGTAAAAAACTCGACTGTGTAGTAAGAGTTCTTCATGGAAGAACATTTTTGTGAGTTTCCGGAAAATGTCTCAAATAAATCAAACTGGATTAAAAATTAAAGACTTAGCGTCTGTCTTGCCCGGAAATGGAAATAAAATGTATTTTTTACTGAATAAATAGTGAAACTCCTAAGAATTAAATGAGAATTATTTAAAAAATAAGAAAATGCTGTAATTGCTGTTAGAAATTGTGAAATTATTATTTTTAAATAAAAACTTTACAATAATTTAATCATTTGTTTAATTATTATTTTGTAAAATTGTATCTTAAATATTTATTGATTACGAAAGATTGGAAAATTCTTTATCAGATAAAAATATAAAATAATTATATTTCCTACAGTAAAAGGTCGAAAATCGCGACTAAAAGCGCTAAAAAGTGACATTTCTCAATTTTTGCCCATTTTATTCAAACGCGAATATCTCGTAAACTAAAAGAGATATTTAAGATCTGATCGCAGCGTCTTAATCTACAACTCTACAATTCTATAATATAAGCTAGTTAAATAGGAAATTTAAGATGAAAAAAATAATTTTAAAAAAATTGGCGAATGGGAGTCAGCAATACATGTACGGTGTCCTGAATGCGGGTCACTTCTACCGCTACCCTCGTACGGTGCCCTGAATACGAGTCACATCTAACGCTGCCCTCTTTTAAACTAAAAGCACAAGCGACCAGCGGAACAAAGAATATGAAAGATTGTAACATCAGATAAATATTAAAAATAATTTGATTCCATGGGGTATATGCGGTCAAACCTAAGCAAAAATATGCTACATGCGATACGAGCAGATTGCAACGCAATACAAAAAACGTAGTTTATACACAAACGTTGATAAATAAGCAAGTTTTGGTTGATGCTAGTCCCATCTATGAATTATACAGTAAATAAAAACAAACAAATTTCCAAAATTCTCCTAAATATGAAAATGAAAAACCTTTCAGTGAGATAAAACAAGAATTGTCCCTAGCAAATTTTTATTTATGAATTATTCTCGACCTCTCCTATATTCCCAATTTGAATACCTTATCTTATAAAGAATTTTCCGAAGATTTCGAATCTTCAATCCAAAATAGGGATAGTTAGGGCGGAAATCCGCTGAATTGCATCTTCAAGTACAACTCTTGCGCATTTGTAAGTGAGATTTATCAGTCGAGTACGCGACTATCTTATGTATTTGGAACACGCGGTGGACCGCAATAAATTAAAACAACGTAAATACAAACTAATATAGGACGCAGGAATTAAAACAAAAAATATAATTTAATTATAAACTTACCAATGCAGAACTCATGGACTCCAAAGCACAGCAAATACTGTAAATAAAAAGAGAAAACACAAGTTAAAACAAAAATAATTCATACGATTTAGTAATATTATAATCACACAGCGTAAAAAAACAAACAATCTGTGCTGTTTACTTAAAAGTTTCTTACACCAGCACGGTGGGTCATTCTCATGATGAATATCAAATCAACATGGGGGCGATACACTTAACCGGCATTTATGGACAAAAGACGCGCAAACAGTAAATAACATTACTATAGTCAATTGATGACCGAATATAATGCGAATTTGGCAAGTAGATGTCCGGACAAACAATGCGAGTCGTGTAAAATACGCCTGGATCTACAAGAGACCGGCACGAAACTGGCTGCAAACTGTGCAAACAACAACGCGACAGTTTATGATAAGAAAGCAATCGATGCGCAAAGCCGGCGGCGCGTCGATGGCACGCGACCTTGTGTGCGAATTGCAATAGACACGTTCTTATAGCAATAAGAACTAAACTGAAATGTGCTGCATGCGACACCGCGACGAGAATCTTACCCGTAGAATCTCGCACGGTAAATGCGATAAGAAAGTTGTTTATACACAAACGCTGATAATAGATTTGTCTTCATAACGAACACAATTCTATTTTATGATATTTAGTTCATGCTAGTGCCATCTCGGAATAGAATTTACGATGCGACAGTTCACGCTAAGGCTCTGCACCAGCCGCAAGAACCCCGCAGGTAAAAGCAATAGATGCACAAAGCCGGCACGCGACCTTGTGCGTGAAATGTAATAGATGCGCATAGCAGGCGGCGCGTCGATGGCACGCGATCTTGTACCCTAATTGCATGCAAATAATAAAACATAGAACTAAACTGAAATTTAGGTCAACTGCAAACTCTTTCAATAATTAATAAAATAATAAAAGTATTTGAAATAAATACGAAACAAAACGTTATTTTCAACCATGTTGAAATAAATTTTAGTTCCGTCGGAACGCAATCATTGAATTAAAATTCTTGTTATTCGCATAATAATGATTAGAATTAGAAACGTTTTGCACAGTCAATTAATTATTGGCATGCACAAAATATCGCCGACCGTCGCCCGACGGCAACGGACTCACAAACACGTGAATAAATGAAACACGCAAAATTTATAATTAAGAAGATTACACACGCGATAAATAGTTGATAACATATCAAACACGTTTATTAACACTAATTATCACCAGCGATCGGGAAATATAACGCTATTTAGTCAACTTAAATCAAAGAATAACACGAGCCGAAAGTGTGGAATGTGTGCTCGCTGTTATCGCACCGATGCAACAAAACAAAATTCACTCGCTGGAATATTTCGAGATAATCCTGCATCGTCGCGCCATCTGAGGACATATAATGAACCTCACAAAAGTACTAAGTGTTTAGAACAGTATGGCGCGCATGTGTAGCAGTGCGGAATTGTCTATGTAGCAGTGAGCGGTCACGCACATAGATGGTAACATCCGTGTGACACACGTACGCGAGAGTGTGCATGGATCACCTTGTCTAAAGGAATAGCAGTTTTGTACACAAATGCAATAAGTTAAACCTAGATTAGGTGTGATGAACAAATATATAACTGCGTTTTATAAGGTTGTTTCCAAGATTAAAATATAAATGGTATTATATCAGCGCTCTTCTTACAACAATTAGATACAACTCGATAGAGAATTAAATTCTGCATCTTTTGACCCTGTTTTCAAGTTTGTACGGCGCATAGTTTCAAAATTCTTATGCTAAAAGATTGACCGATTTTACATTAAATATTCGAGAGATATTAACTCTAAAGTTAATTTTTACTAAAGTAAAAACCTCCAAAACGATTTAAAAAATAAACTTGATGAGCTGCGACTGCGATTAATCAACAAGAAACTAACTTTAAAACCTGCAAACGTCGCACAACCCCAAGGCACAAAATAAGACCAAAAATAAATAGCAGAGTAAAATATGCATTACAAACATGCCGCGCCATCTATCGACACACGTAATAATGAGTAAACAGCATTTAAATGTCTGGTATTAATACTCAAACAAGGATCTCTAATATTCAGATAATCCATTGACAGGTAGTTGACGATTAAATGAAGCCATGAAAAAATAAATTTGACTTACCGCATTCGAATGATGATACTACATTTTCAAAACCGGCGAAGATAAAGTCTAAAGTGTGTGTGCACAATGTTTGTTTCCCGAAATCTTGACAATAACACCTATTTTGAGATAGTGAATATATAAAATGGATAAATCACGGTACAAAACTTTAGTTTAACCGCAAACTAAGTACAAACAGCGTTGTTTATATTACCAGTACACGAAAATATGAATAAAACGACGAGCGACGCACTACTTACGACCAACGTACTCATTCTGTGGCGTTGCACAGTGTTACCAACTCAAATTTTGAAAAAGGTACGTTTTGATATGACATTTTCAAAACGTGCCCACGGCGAAACATTTTACACAAAAATAAAACCGAATTTTATCACAGAAATACAAATTACAAAAATATAAATTGTATCAACTATTAATTACCTTTTAATGTTTTATTGGATGTGTGATTCAATTTTTGGTTAACTGTTCATGTTTTGTTTAATTGCAAAATTACATTTCGGTTGTAAGTGTTTCGCTTTTGCTGTGTGCACATGAATTAATGGAGTGTTTTTATGTGTAGATCAGAGAATACGATTTCCTGCTGAAAGCTAAATTAAAATATGATTACCTCAATCTTTTTAGTATTGTTGCATGAATCAACTTCCCAGAACTCTCCCTGTAACTAGTACATAATCAGGAATCGTGTTTTGATTATTGTTCTTTGGTGTAACAAGTTATAAATGTATAGGTTGCAGTGCCCTGCTTCTGCTTCAGCGTTTCGATCGGTGGTAGGGAAACAATCTGTGTCTCCGTTGTTCCGCGCATGCGCCAGCAGGAATCGCGCGTCAATATGGCGAATGTTTTGAAAAATAAGTAGCGCACAGTAGCGTCTTCGGTCAGCGGCTGGTGGGGCATCAGCTGTTTAGCCGCGGCGTTCGCGCTCCTCGATAATCGTGCGTCGAGTTCTCTTCGTCGCTGAAGATGAGTACGTGTATGTGTAGTACGATGCGATCATGGGTTCCATCGCCTCGGTGCTTCAGTGGCAGTGTGCGGAGTGCAAGCTAATCAATCCGACCGAGTCGGCCGTCTGCCATCGGTGCGGCTGTCGTCGCCAGCGCAAGAAGTCACCCGACGACGACGACGACGAGGAAGCCGCACGCTGCACTGTGATTAGACGTATAAAGTCCCAACCACCACAGCAGCATCTACGAACAAAAGAAACGCAAAGGTATGTAATCTACAATAATCCAACAACGGGTCCCGAAGTGTCTGGGGATGATGCAGACACGCAACATTGCTACCTGCTCGAGACTGGTTCCTGCAACATTTCTAGAGCAGTGGAGCAATGATGATATCAAGCGTCATAACATCGGCACCTTTTAGCATGTCCTTCAATTGGACGAATCAATAATATTGTCACAGCTGTACGCTGTGTTCGGGGGACCGCCGTGTCATTGTTACTCTTTGTTTGTTTGCATACCTATCATGTTACCAACCCTACCGAAAAAGGTACAAATATGATTCGTAAAATTAACTGTTTTTTGAAATACAATGGTAGGTAGTACGAGAGGGTGAGTATAAGCTGAGTAAAGTTAAGTAAACACTTACTGTACGCTATACCCTCACAATATCGCCAAAACGATATTTTTACTAAACCATTGCAAGTCAATGCAAGTATCCACATCAGGCTTGACAAATACTTGCATTGACTTGCAATGGTTTAGTAAAAATATCGTTTTGGCGATATTGTGAGGGTATAGCGTACAGTAAGTGTTTACTTAACTTTAACTGTTTTTTGTTGTAGTGTGTTCTCAAATTTCAGCCATAAATTGTTCAAAATTATTTTTATTTGATTTTTTTATTTGATTTATTACCATAAATTTGTTGCTCTTAATTTCATGTACATAATTATATACTTATGAAGGTACATAGATACATACGTACTAGTTTTTGTCCTAGAAATATTAATAAATTGTTTGTTTTGTCGAAATTATTATCTGTAATGAATTTATTTATTCCATTATTCTTTAATAGTTCAACTTAATTTTGAGAGGTAACGTGTATATTAGATAAACTTAACTATACTTATGAATTATTTCGTTGGCAGACTGTCTTTTTGTGCGGTCGAGCGCGATGAATCAATTTATTAGACACCCCGACAAGTTGACGTCGCCACGCATCTTTAATTATTTAAAAACTCATGAATACTGAACGTACACTTGCGCTTTCATTGCGGGGTTGACTCCAATCATACAGACATATGTTCTATTCCAATCAAAAAAAATGACGAAAAAACATGGAGGATAAAGTTGTAATATCAAATTTCACGAAAATAATTACAACAAATAGTGTTTCTTTTAATACGTACGTCTGTATTAAATTTATTTTATGTATGTTTTTATGTTTACAGTAATATTGTATACTAGCTTTAACCCTTGGCTTCGCTCGCGAATATCTAAAATAATGAAGTTGCTTCCGTACGCGTCTGTAGTCACAGAAGAAGTAACAATGAAGTTGAATGGCGGGAAGTTTAAAATGGCTGAAAGTATAGTCTATGGAAGTATAGTGTACAGTCTCCATAGTGTAGTCAATTGGATTTGATGTTGACGTAGCTGTCGGTAATACAGTGTGATAATACAGTGTGATGGTACTATAGTACTTAGGTTTGAGCTTCATTGCTGGAATGCTAGATGGCGTTAAAGTAGTCAAATAGCCAGATGCAGAGGTATTATTGGCTAAACAATTTCTTTATTTTATTTAAAAAATAATTTTTTTTATTAATTAAAAAGTAGCCTATAACCATTCGTGGACCACTAAGAATATGTGTACAAATTTTCACGATGATCGGTTAAGTAGTTTTTGCGTCAAAGTGTAACAAACATCCAGACTTTCGCATTTATAATATTAGTAGGGATTATATCAAAGAAATATGAAAACAAAGATGCATTTTGACGTAAATTGTAGAACGGAAGCATAATATCTATTATTTATTTTTCCTTGTTTTCCTTTCGAAACAAAAACATTTTAATGGCTTTAAGTTCCCTCATTAAATATATCGCTTTTAAAATTTGTCCTCAATTAGGTGTAGGTGTACTACAAAACTCCCTTATGGTCATTAATGCAAGGTTCAAGGCTACAAAACTAATCTAAACTTTACTTATCGAGTTTTTTGTTATAAACTATCACATCATATGATTATGATTGATTTTTTCCTTATGACAATAACACCTGGATTCCTCTGGTTTTATTTATCCACAAAAGGCAAAAATGATAAGATAAATATCGGATTAAAACAAATTGAAGATAGTGCAGCATTTGTTGTAATCATTACGGTGATGACGTTAACCGCGTTCACTTTATTCGTGGTCATGAGCAAAAAAAAAGAGTAACATTAATATAAATATAACCACTATTCTATAAAAAAACTACCCTTTCATTATCATCGCTTACCAATCATGTCGAAGTCACGTGTAATGAATGCAACATTGAATTTTATCTATACATATTAATCTAACACTAAAGTTCATGTTCGAAACTTCTTACCCCAATGGGACTTGTCATAGTCATTCTTTTTAAATAAAACATAAATTCCATTGTAATTATTTATTGTTCAGGCCCGTGAAAGTTTTTGACTGAATATTTAATATGGGTCAATGTTGTCCCCGTCATAACGGGGGTGGACAATTTTTTCCGTTCGCGTTATTAACATGAATGGCGATTATCTATTTCCATTCGTAGTCCATGTCCATTCCAGTCAAATGATAAATCGATACGATATTTTTTTCAACAGTCGCATTGTAGGGGTGTAAACGTGGAATCGCGTTCCTCAGTGACACGCCATCGTTCGTCCAGCGACAAATTATTGTCACTGGTGTGGGCATTGCACAACAACCACTAGCACGGCACTTTCGCTCGCAGTAGCCCGAAAGGGATAATTTATTATATTTGTTTGAGGTATTCGAGAACGTTCCCGCGTACAATGAACAAGTAAATATTGAAAGTGGGCCAAAAATCAAAAAATAATTTGTTTATGATCTACTCAAGTAGAGTGTGCGTTAAAAACTTGCATTTCGTTGTGTGCACACGCTGACTACGATTCTATTTTAATCTCAATTATTTTTGTTTCAGTGGTAACTCCCGCTCGGATTCGGTGAGAAGCGTCGGAAACGTTGGTCGCTCATCAAGTGCGCCGGATCTCACCGTCGTCGGCGCGTGCACATCCTGCGGACTCATCGCGCGGTCCGCGTGTAAGACATGCGTTGCGTGTGATCGGCGTATGGCCACGATGAGCGGCGTGTGCAAAGTTTGCGCCGCGCTCACGCTGCCCCCCGTCGAGCAGCCTCCGCAGCTGTACCAATCCTACGATCTGAAGGTGGTCTGCCACTGCCAGAGCCAACCCGCCTCCGATGCTCGCTCTCGACTTCTTGGAATCTCAAAGATTAAAAGCTATAGCTGTTCTATTGGTGGCGGGGAAGGCAGTGGATTCGGAGGGTTGGAAATGCGGCAGAACGTACGCACGACCGCAAGTGGGATCAACTACTCCAAGGAGAAGCACAATCAGTACCCGTGGCGAGTTAAAAGTGGTCCAATGGCTACCTGGACTTGCAGGCGATGCACCCTGTTAAACAATCCTGAATCCATTATTTGTGAGGCTTGTGAATCTCCTTTCTCGCCTGATAATAATAGCAATATCAGTCGTAGTGTGATAATTAAGGTAATGATAGCTTAATGTTTATCTCCCGAAATAAAAAATATGTACTTCAGTACAATAGATCAATTGTGTGTTAGGTTGATAACTGGTCCGATAATGATGCGCTGAGGCAACCGAGTCAGTCATATGCGCACGAAAAACCGATGTACAGGAGATCATTCTCCGAACTGCCGCAGACACAGAATCTGAACACGCCGAATCTCAATCGTCGCTCGTTAGGCGCTGACATTCTGCAACAATCGTTTCCGAAGTCGAGCACATCGATGACGGACATCCAGGCACAGAATACAATTAGCAGTATTACAAACAGGTATGTCCCATACACATGTCCCAGCAGTCATTTTGTACATGTTGTGTTTGGCAAATACACAAATCGGGCATTAAAAAATCTTTAACAATCAACAACATCTTGGCATCCACGCGCAATGTTTTTCTTTTGCATTGAATCAACACTTGGAAATTCGTTTTGTGTTTACACACACTGCTCACAATAACACAACGCATCGCATCAGCAAGTTTTGCATCGTGCACCATTCGTGTGATTCTTGTGTTATCAAGCAGTGGGTTTAACCGAAAACGATTCCGGTGTGATTCTAGAACGGAAGTTAGACGCATTATCGCCCAGTTTCTGACGTTTTCCATTGCTAATTTAAGATACGGCAGTCTGAATCGTTCGACGAGTGATATTAGCGGTTGTGAGGGCGCGATGGCCGACGCCGTGTACACTTACATCGGCATCACCGATCCGGACGGCGGCGATAAGGGCCACCTGTACGAAAACCAGAGCGTGGTCGACGCCGCCGCCGCGCACGGCAAAACGAAATATTTCGATCCCAACAAGCACGAGGCAATGTACTGGCTTATCACGCTTTATTACCATTGATGCGTTATTAATTATTTTAACCTTACAGACTGGAAGCCCTCAAGAATAGCCCACCTAGTAGTTGGAGTCCCAAGGAGAGGCGATGGACCTGTGCGCAATGTTCCTTCGCTTACAATTCGCTCATTGTGGATCGCTGTGAGGTGTGCAATTGTCTTCGAAGTCAACCATGCACCATTACTGTCACAGAGGATATCAACACCCCTTCAAGTTCATTAGCAATGTTTGTTTTCGAATAATTATAAAATTAGAATCTATATTAATAACTCTATATTCTTAGTCCTTTCAAATGGAACGAAACAACATCTCAAGTACCTATAGCAACGTTGGATCAGGGTCTTGAAGACGACTTCCAAACGCTACCGGGTGAAGACTTCCCCGATGATGGTAAATGGACGTGCAAAAATGCACGCTGGTGAATTCGGGCAAGTCTCTCACGTGTGTGGTTTGCTTTGGTTCGAAACTGAAGTCGCTCTCGCTGTCGCACGATATGACACTGCGTAAAGGCGAATTCTGGACCTGCGGGAAGTGCACACTCAAGAATCAGATCGGGACACTTGTGTGTAAAGTGTGCAAGACTGAAAAGCCTTCAACTTTAGCTCTCCCAGCGCCTACTTCAGGTTCGCGGAGTCCATCACCTCGACATCATTCACGCAAACATCATCATGCCGGTAATAGCTCACGGGCTGTTTATGCCAAGGTGAATTATGCACAAAAACGAAAAACAAAGCAAGGATTAATCTGGAATCCGATAGGGAACAAAGTATACACAACTCTATTTCATGTTTTTAATTTTTCTATATGTGTATTTTGATTTAGATGCTTCAACGAGTAATTCAATAATATTACCTTTGATGAAACCTTGGGAATGTTTGATCTGCACGTTTGAAAATACCAAGTCGCAAGTGTATTGCGATATGTGTCTGAACATGCGGCCTGATCCAAGGGAACCTCCCGAACAACCTCAGCGTTTGACAGCTGAAGAACTGGCGAATAAACATTGGAACTACATTGTGCGGTATTGTAAGTTGAAAAAACAGAGTTATATAGATGATACGTTTCCGCCAGCACCGACGAGTTTGTATTACAATCCCCCGGAGAATAAGGATGTCAAAGATCCCAATTGGATCTTTGTGTAGTGCTGTTTAAAGCTCGCAATGCTTCACCGCCGAATATTGGTGCGCTTGTAGAGCACAGTAAACGGCAAGTCAGGGGTTTTGTTGGTTGTAACAAAATGCTCGAACCCGCCGAATATATCGTAGTGCCATTGGCGTTCAATCATTGGCACACTGGCTTAGAAGATGCCGAAGCATATCCTAGGTAATTAAAATTATATTTATAATAACAAATCACTATTTCTCTATATCACAGATACGTTCTGGCGATTCATTCCTCCAAGAAGGTCCTTACCGAACAAATGATACCTCCACAACATATACTCGCTGACTCAATCATCTCACTGACGCTGGCACGTGGGCAGCGTCACGAGGGTCGCGAGGGTATGACCGCTTATTATCTTACCAAAGGCTGGGCAGGGTTGGTTGTAATGGTTGAAAACCGCCATGAGAATAAATGGATCCACGTCAAGTGTGACTGCCAGGAGAGTTACAACGTTGTTTCGACTCGGGGCACGCTCAAAACCGTCGATTCTGTGCCACCGTTACATCGACAGGTAATTATCGTACTCACCCAGCTTGAAGGCAGTGGCGGATTCTCGATTGCCCATCGCCTCACGCACCGCCTTGCAAATTCGCAAGGTTTGTACGATTGGGGAGCACCTGGCACTTCACACGACCCTGAGTTGGACCATCAGACGAGCGGGCTGCACACGCCGCGTCTGATAACGTAAAACAGCTCTCTGTTTCTCCGCGGTGTATGCTCGACTCCCGTTTAAGTGATATTAATGCATAAGGATATTCAACCGTGAACATTGACACTCACTTGTATTGTATTTATTTAAGTTTTGTGTTCGAAATTTAAAAGGATTACGTTTAATAGTCTTAAGTTACGAAGGTTGTGGAGACATGTAGTCTTTGCGCTATTTCCATTCTTGATAAGAATTCGAAACACAACGCCCTGTATATGTTAAGACTGATGCGTAGTTTGTGCTATGTTGTGCCATCTCGAACAATGAAAAAAAAAAAACAGTTTATAATAACGGTCCTAGAGATGATGCCGCTGAATTCGAGGCTGGTTCGACTTTAAACGAAGGTAATACTTTGAACATTCTCACTTACACGTGTTCATTAAATATAGTTTAGTGACAGTATGTGGCGGGACACATTGAAAGAAAGCAAATACTATCAAATCGTAGTCTTCTATCAGAAGAACGCAGAAAGCAGTACACAATATAATTCTAGCACATATAAGTTGCTTACCTTTGATTGCGCAGGAACAATTCACGAATTGTTCATCAACGTCATGCAAAAAATGGGAATAATGTTGGAAAAAGGAACTTCAGGGTAATTCAATTGGACATTCTCTTGAACACAAGTAAAAGTTTTTGGACGGCTATTCTTTCGTTTGGTATTCTTCAATATTAAATACGGCTAAAATTAGTTGAAACAAATCAATTCTCTTGTGGGCGTGTTTTTCCATGCAATGGAGCAGCTTATAATTTTGATTTCATGGCAGACAATAAATGGTCGATATTATTTCTATGTAATTCCAAGACAAGCTAATGCAATGAAAGTGTTTCGCAACGTGGAACAAGTCTGTAGAACAAAGTATATTATTCAATTTAAATTTTAAAAGTATAAGTGTCATATGTGCGGATATAATATAAAACAAATCGTCTAACTTAATCCCCTTCATTCTTGCCAAGTTCTTGGTCCAAGTTTTCCTGCGCTTTCTGAACCACACGATCTAGAAACTCTTCCATCAATATGCTTGCCTCTAATGAGTTCATTTTTATATTATCCAAGCTTCCTTTGTCCACCAATCTTACTTCTGGTACAGAGGCGGCCACTTTGTCTGAAACCGCGTCCATATTTTGGTCTTCCAAGACGTAATGCAATGGCACATTATCAAGTATTTTTTCGACGAGTTTAGTGATCATCTGTATGGGTTCATCTTGAGAATGAACACTGAGCACACTATTGGCGATTTCATGAATTTGTTCTGTCATTCGACCTCGTATAATACGCTGTTCTTCAGTTTCTTCTTCCCCTTCAAAGCTTTCATTCTAAAAGAAGCATAAACATAATTTACATAGAAATATAAATGTTTTTACCACTCACAAATTCATCGACTGTGTATAATTTCTCTGCGGTGAGTTCAATCAAAGAGTTTTGCTCATCTGTCAACCCGTCAGAGTTTGGAATGCCTTTAAGTATATCATTGATAATCTCAGCCACATCACATTTGTTCATCACGGCGGATATCACACTTTTAAGAAGTGATACGACTTTATTGTGTCTTAGTTGTAGATTAATGTTTTTGAAGAGGTCATCCATGATGCCATAGATAACTTCCTGTCTTGTTTTACGTCTACATATAAATATTTTTAGTTATATTTTAAACTTAACGTGATAAACCAATACTAACGCTTCTTGAATTTGTCTATTGGCCCAATATTCTTTTGCGTAGTTCTCTGTGTACATGTAATCATCGATCTCTTCCCATTCTGAAACGAAACTCTGCTCTTCATAAACTTCCTCGTCAGATACGGTGCTTGGTGTTCGACTTTTCGGAACTTGCAACACCAAACCCTTTGTCTTGTACGTTTTGATTTCTCGTCTCAACAGCTGTAAACAATTAAAAGTTTTACACTAAGATTAATTATTTCATAATATATTACTAACTTCAATATCCTCATTCTGTGACTTGATTATCTTATCCAACTTCATCAATTCAACCTTGACTTTATTTGCTTGTTCAAATAAATGATCTATACCAGCTAGGACCTTCTGTTGATGGTCGTATACTTTACTCAAGTCGTCTTTTTCCACCCTCAGCATACACAACAAATCCTGCGAAGCGGTGTTCAGCTTCAACCATTTCATCATCGCTTTTTGATGACCTTTGAACACTTCATACAAATGATTCATCTGTGCATTAAACATGCCCTTAACATCGGATAGTGACAGTCTCAGATCAAATATCATCCGCTTGAGTAGATATTCTTCAAGTTCTTTGATGTCCACTACACTGCCGAATTTAGTATTCATTTCGCGTATGATTCGCGTTTTCAGTTTCTTCATTGTTAAATCCATCACATCGAAATCAGATTCCATTCGTTTCAAATGTAATAAACTCAGGATATGTTTATCGGTTTGTTCCTGGCGCTCTTTTTCAAGCACACCAACACGTTGATACAACGCTGATAAAGTTCTCTGAGAGAAAACTAGCGTGTTTTTGATGTTGTTTAAGCCACCTTCTGGTTTAATATGTTTCAATTGATTAAGTTTCAAAATAACCGTGCATATAATCTGATTGAGTTTCTGTTGTTTTTCCCGTTGAAATAATTCTAATTCATCTCTGCGCACTTTTAATTCTGAATCAATAATACGCATTCGTTTGGCAAGAATTTCTTTGCTTTTCATCTTTGCATCGGTTTCAATGGTGCAGTTCCGATATTGTTGTTCAATTTCATGGCGTTGATTGCGCAGTTGAAATGTCAAATCATAAAAGGTACGATCACAACCCTTTGGACATACATTTTCATCTAATCGTACTATTCCAAAGTCTTTGGAGTCAATGCTAGCAGCGTCTTCTTCTTCACTTTCATCGGAACTTGACGAAGACGATGAAGTATCCGAATCGTCATTAGGTCCTGCAATTTTCGGAGGTTTGTATTTCTTCTTAAATATTCTCTTGAAAAAGTCGAAAAATTTATTATCGGACACTGTAGAGTAAAATGTCTTGTTGATTTCCTTCTCTTGTTCTGTTAATTGATCCATTTCTTTCTTTAAATTGTCAATGGCGGCAACAAGATGTATATTCTCGTCTTGAATATCTAATAATTCTGTACGTTTTGAATTGACATTGTCGGAAAGTTGATTTTCTTTCTCTTCACAATCTTTCAAGATGAGAAGTTCCTGGTGCAAAAGCAACAAGTGTAAATGCATAATATTTGCTTCCACACGCACATTCATTATTTCATGTCTGATACGACTGTGGATCATATCGAAATGATCAATGGCGGTGACCATGCAGCGAATAATGCGATTCTGTTCGTAGCGTTTCACTCGATATCGAATTTGGCGGAAATGATCCTCCCAATCGCTAACAATATCATTTTCTTCTGGATCAACCGTTGCTTCAAGAAGAATCGAGCGTTGAAGTTGATCATCTGATAACTTTATTAACGTTTAAATATTGAATATGTATTAATACAGTACTGAAAATGGTAATAAAATACCTTTAGTGGTTTACTTTTGACTTCTTCCTCTTTAGGCTTGTTGCTGATTGTTGAAACATGTATTTCCAAATATTTTTCCGGGTACTCTTCTTCATCGATTTCAAAAATGGCTGGTCGTTCATAATGGTCACCAGGAAGTAATTCCTCTTGTACAGCTTTCAATCTTTCATCATAACGTATTAATACATCATGTAATGTCCGTTTTTGATCTCTTAAATCGTAGATTTTTAGATTTGCGCCATGAACTAAGTTATAAGACTGAAATAATGTTTATGTTTAAAGTATTATTAATTGTATATAAAAACAAAGCAAAAACTTACTTTTTCTCGGACCAAAAGTAATTGTTTGTACTTTTTAAATGTTGTTTCGCGATGCAGTTTATGAACTTTATAATCAGGAGCTGATTTAAGTTTGAAATCTCCAATCATCTCTTCCGCTTCCTGAATGGTCTCTTCGTCTTCATCTCCAGTAGTTTCGGTAGGCATAAGGGCATTATAAATGTCCCACTAAATAAAATCAATTAAACATAGAATTAAATCCTGATACGATTCTGTTTCTACATTATCCCTACTCTAATATTATGCCGGTTGCGCATTTAAATCAAAACATAACCGCTAAATTCATGTACAGTGACAAAGTAAAATTTTCATCGCTTTGTTTTATCATTCATCAGAGTTAATTGCATTAAATCAACAGCTTGTAGGGGTGTGAAGACCAGGCAGAGAACAGACCAGATTTATTCAAAATGTCTACCAATAGCTTCTTTGGATGGAATCTTCTCTACAACAGTGTCACACAAGACATCAAATCAAACCAGGATGTCTTAATATGCCTTGCACATTATGTCTTGATATCAAATGGCTTTGAATGCATTGGCATTGGAGACTCCAAGAACATGGATGGTAATGAACCCAAGTCAGAAGCTTTGCCTGCAGGTTGGGTAGATCATCAACTTCGATATGTCTATCAAGGCAGGTTGTATCTCCTTCAAGGTACTAGCTTAGATGATGGCATCATGATAAATCTCATTAGAGTAGATGAAAGAACCACATCTATGATACAATTAAACAGTAGGACTGTTCTAAGGAGAACCGGAAGCATTGATGACATGATTCCCAACAACAAAGAAGTTGTCAAACAAATTAAAGAGCAACTGATTGATAAGGTAATCATCAGCAGTAAGAGCAAAGATAGTGGCAGTCAGACAGCACCACAGGAGGCCCAGAGAACAGGATCTGCTACAAGATTTATTGATCCACCAGAACCTGCCAGGAGTCTACCTGGTAACCTTGGACTTGGCCCTGGTAGATTTGGAGGTGGGCTTGGTAGTGATGACCTGGATCCATTGGCAGGTATAGGTGGACCACGGTTTGGACCCGGAGGCAGTTTTAACCCAATAGGTCCGCTGGGTGGTGGTGGAGGAATGTTATTTCAGCCACCAGGGCGTTTTGATCAGCCTAGGGGAGGTGGAGGGGTTCCTCATGGTAGTATTCCACCTGGTGCAAGGTTTGATCCATTCAGGCCACCTGATGTTGATGGTTTACCGCCTAGAAGGCGCCCGAGACCAGATAATGACGAAATGCCACCGCCGGGATTTGATGATATGTATATGTAATTCTTAACAATAAAACCCCCCACATTTTCTACACATTTCTACGCATTAATTAAACAAATTTAACTGGAAACACTGACCTCTCTTTTGCGGTTGTCTTTCCACTCTTTTCTGGCACGGTATTTACGCAGAATTCGATTGATTGGTGGACCGAGTTTGTTTTCGATTATATCCGGCGATAAACCAATCAGAAAGTATTCTAATTTATTTTCCATCCTGGGAGGAGTCTGCGCACGTATGGGTACGGCAGTTGCACGTGAAGTTTGCCTAGAATTCATTTTAATATTTAAATTTTTTGTTTGTTTTAGGAGAAATTCATGATTTTTTTTACATACTCACGATGGGTGTGTGTATTACCCTTTGTACTTTCCAACGCAAGTGTGTTAAATATCAATCAACAATTATTTTATAACATGTTGAGATCAAATTGAGTACTACCTGCTTTTTAAATCCTCTTCCGCCATTTTCCTATCTACCGTATCTAATATTTCTTGAAAATCAGCACCCAAACAATGTTGTTTAATAATTCTGATTGATTCATTTGTTCTTATACTATACACCCGAATGGGATACACATCCATTGAGTCGATAAAATGATGTCGGAGTTTCTCCAAGCGTACACGTGACTTCTCCATATTGAATTCAAACTTTTTTCTCACCAATGCTTCTTCATTTGCGAGCGTTTGTTCCAAATCATCTTCAACGCGTTGATCTACCATGAGTTCTTCAATGGTTAACTTCTGAGATGGTGGTAATGCTTCGTTGGATTTAAGGACTTCTTCGTAGCGTTCGCGAAGTGTCACAATTTTTGCTTGGTAAGCTACCAAAGTAATAAAAAACATGATTTAAACATAATTTACAAAATGTTTCACAGATCTCACCGAGTTTATTCTCTTTTGCAACTTTGTTTAATCTATCAGCTTCCATGTTAACAATGGTCTCTTCCAAACTGGGCATGGTATTACAATTCACATTATCAAACAATTTATACGTTGACAAATCCGGTATGATACGTTGAGGAATATTAATCTTTGGTTTAGGTTCATCGGTATTGAATTTAAACACAAATACATTGCCATCATTCCCCGAAGTGAGGAAGTATTCATTATCATAGGAGAAACTAAATCCGGGAATATATCCATTGTAGTTGTCATGCATCGCCAGGGACCAATAATTGGTAAGATCATGCCAATCATTTGGGTTTATACGGTTTATTCTTATAGACCCATCAATCATTGCAAATAGTAGGTATTCTTTATTATGACTGTAAACATAATTAGCTACGTCTGTGTTTTCCGCGCCGGGAATACTCATGAATCGAAATGGGACTGGATCACTCTGACCCAGTTTATATTCGTATATGAACCCTGCATCATAACCAGCCATTGAAACCCAAAGCGTATTATCAACGGTATGTTGAATCCAATAGATTTTATTTGGTTCTTCTGGAATGTATAATTCCGGAAGTACTTCCTCAGATTCTGAGTCTTGTAGGAATAGTTCTTCGTCTATATCTAGACCAGGGTTATCATTACGTATTTTGATAAGGTTTTCCATCTTTTTCTCGCGTTTTGCTTGCTTTTTTGCTTTGATATTCTTGATATGAATATCCCGATATATTTGAGATTTATACGAGTGAAACCTTTGTGAAATTGGCATCGTAACCAACTCAAAACTAGTTTTTGTGTAGGGTTCAGGTAATGTGGGTAGTTCCATTGAATAGATCTGCCCATGTGTACAACCAACAATAACAGTATTTGGTTCATCATTATGCCATGTGAAACACGTAGGACTGTCTTGGATTGGTATAAATCCAATTGGCACCAGCCTCGGGTACTTCATAGGTTCATACAAAACCAAAAGCACAAATATTGTATAATCCTCAGCTCCTGTAACCAATAATTTCCCGGTCTTGTTTAGTGACATTGTAGTAATATTTTTATTGTGCAGTTTCAAAATTTGTATAATGCTTATTTTGTAACTAGCGGGCGGCCGTTCTTCGATTTTCCATACTCCCACTCTGACAGTACCATCACCAAAACAAGCTAGGACGACTTCCCCCGAACGATCAAATTCCATGGGCATCCAGAGGATTTGTGATCCTGGTGCCGGGAACAGTATTATCGTGAGTAACTTCCTGGTGAGGTAGTTGTATAAATGTACCCATCCACCTATTCCGATGGTTGTAAAATACGGTCCCCAAGGACACACTGCTAATCCCTTGGTAATACCTGCGTGGCTTTTAAGTAGACGCTCACTTGGTGCAGCTTCCTCTTCGATGTTAAGATCTATTCTCCAGATGGCGCCTTTGGCATCCTGTGCGAAATAGTAGGTGTTTTCTGGATCTTGATATTGTTTTGCAATACACATGAAACGAGCACCAGGAGTATGAAAATCATATGTGGGTTCCATGAGACAAAAACGGTCTTCATCTGGAGGATCTGCTTGATCTATTGTATCATAGAACCACATTTTTACATGTCCGTCAAGGGACACTGTCCATAATTCACCATGATGGTAGTTGAACTGGACAATTGCATCATCGTGACAACGTTTACGGTTTTTACGACAGACTTCAAGTTTGATCAAACCCTCTTCCCATACGAGGATGTTACCCCAGTGACAACCTGAGATGACTTTCTCGTCGGCCATTGGGAAGATGCCGACAATGTCTGAGTATTCAGTTTTGCCAAAACGGCCTAGATTCCCTTGAAGTTTGAGTCCTGTGAATGTATTTGCTATTTTCCAGAATTTTATGTGTGCAACTCCTTTAAATATCCCCATAAATGAACAAATTTAGTTTTATATTATTTTATTATAATTTATTGGTTACCTGAAGAGGTTAGGTGTCCAGGGACGTATGGAGAGAACATAACTCTCAACACATCGTTCATGTAAGAGCGAGTACGTAAAAGAATAACTGCTTTGGACCAATTCCAAACTGTTATCATATAATCAGGTTCTCCTCCCTGGGAAACAAGGAGGTCGCCATTGGGACTGTAATTCAGGTGGGTGTATAACTTTGAAGTGCCTGTACCTCCTTTGAGGACACAGACGATTTCTAATGCCGGCCACTCGTAGATAATAATGAGTGGATTTTTCCATTTTCACCAACAGCAAAATGGGGAAATGCTGGATTATTCTGTAAACAAAACAATTTAAAACCATGCAAAACACGAGATATAACTTACTGTAATATGACCAATGCCACCTCCTTTGGCACTTCTTCTGTACCACATTTCCACAGTGGTTACATCAAAAAAATGTATCAGATTACCAGAAGCAAAGATTATAGTGTGTTCATCGATAACAACCAGGTTGTAAGGTTTCTTACAGTCATATCCATATGAAAAACTAAATAATCAAAATTTAGTAAAAAATAACAAAAATACTTTGAAAGATTACTCAAATTCCAAAATGTTCTCTTCTATATCAGACCCATGACTACAATAAGGCCGAGAGATGAAATCTTCGGTGCGATATTTAATAGGACCTTCATAACCATAATAATCATGCAAATCTTCACCCTCTTCTTCACCACCGACTGATATGGCATAATAGTATTTTTCAAATGGGTCAGAAACAGTTGTATTCACTTCCGTAGAGGACATTTTCGAATTATGACGTTAATTCAATGTAGTATCATGAGATTTTGTTGTCAAAGTGTACACAAACAGCTTTCAGAATTCCTAGCAACAAAATTATCGATTTAATAAAGTTTTTTAGGAGTAAATTAGTAGATAGGTTAAAAAAAAAACGAATTTTAAGTTAAAAAGTTTTTATTTTATATTATTTATTTTAATATCTGACCAATTATACAATAATTCACTTGAAAATTATGTTTCAAATTTTAAGGAATTAATTTTCACTCAGTTATCGATTCAAACTCTATTGACATCTATTTTATTTCCAGCTAAATTAACACTGTCTTCCTCTGTCGCGGATATATCATATTCTTTCTTATGATTCCTCTGCGTTTTTCGTATATTTTTAATTTTTAAAAACACAATAACCACGGCGATTGCAAGCAGAACCATGGTAACACCAGCGACAATCAATATAATATTAATAGGTGTTAACAGCTTCTCGAAAGCTATACGTTCATCAAGATCGTAATCCTGCCAATTCGTCCACGTTCCATTCCAATTGTTCGGATCCGCTTTGGGGTCTCTCGGAACATTAATCGGCGCCCTCACCGTCCGCCGGACGTTCATCAACGCCGCCTCCAGATTGATCAGCATTAAAGGTCGCACATTGGCCAAATTCACGCGCTCACATGGATCAGTTTTTATATTAAACAGACAGGGTGATATCAGTGGATCACATTTTTCACTCGGTGTTTGTTCATCGTTTGCTGTCACCGGCCTGCATTTAAGTGTCGCATCATTACGCAATTTTTGAATTGTCGGCGCGCTTAATAATTGCGTTCGTGCATTGGACCCTCCGCGATTTGACGATAGGTGTTTAACGCGTTGAGAGCAACCCCGGCTGATGAGGATAAGATTTGATTTTCTGTGTATGTATAAGAGTGGTTTCCTGAGGAGCCGTACCATTGATCAGTCATCATATTAGAAGTGCGGTAGATGTACTTCCAATCACCTTGGCGAATTGCAGCGTAGTTCCAAATATCGTCGATATTGTAAACGAAATCCGTGCGAGGACTTTGCGCGCCTTCAGAGATCATGTCCCACATGTCTTTGCCATCGATTGCTTCCGATGACAGCTCCGACTTGTTGAGACCTAATTATCCACAGGGAGGAAGACATAAAGCTTATTAGGAGGTTTGATTGGATTGTAATCGAAGCATTAAGCTTTTAAGAGCATTTACGCCAAGTCAATTCAATTACCTGCAGCTGAATAGAATGTAGGCAACCAATCGGTAATGTGCATCATTTCGTAGGATACACGCTGTGGTTTTTTGATTAGAGGACTCCAAATTGCTGAGACACATCGCATTCCTCCTTCCCAAGGAGAATTTTTTAGCTGAAATCCAAAAATATCAAAAATTTTAAAACAAATTTAAAAAATTCTTATATAAAACAACTTACCCCACGTAATGGATAATTAGAACCATGATTTGCATGTATTCCCTCTGATTTTGCCCCGTTGTCAGACATAAAAAGAATGATTGAGTTCTCCAGCATGTGTTTCTCGCGCAGGGCGACGATGACTTCACCGATGCTTTGATCCAACATTGAAATCATCGCTAAAAGTTTATATTTATCTCAGTACATTTAAATTCACTTTTAAAATAAGTTGGTTTTGTTACCAGCGTAAATTCTCCGTTCAGGATCTTGTATATGAGAAAATTTTGCGATTTCTTCATCTGGGGCTTGCAGAGGCTCATGATCGTTTCCGCTGTGCGGAGCCAAGTGAGCCAGGTACATAAACATCGGATTTTTCACGTCGTGTTCGTGTATGAGTTTGACAGCTTCTTGCGTGAAAAGTGTCGTGGAGTATTTGCCTCTTGACTCCCAATCTACTGACATGTTGCGACGCATGTCATAACCAAACTCGGAAGTGTACTACAACATAACCTCAATTATTAGCTATTGAATTGTTATTTTGATTGTTTTTGAGGTTAAAATTGATATTAATTTGGATAAATTTTGATTTATTGATGAATTTAGTTTTATTACTTACTGTAGCGTGTACTGTATGATCGTAATAGTCTTGCATTCCTTGCCAATAACCAAAATGAGAGTCAAATCCTCTATATGTTGGTGTATAGTCTTTTTTATAAAAACCAAGATGCCATTTCCCAATGGCGTGAGTTTTATATCCATTGTTTTTAAGACGTTGTGGAAGTAATGTTTCATTTAGTGGTAGACCCCATGGTTCTGGTTCCAAAATAACCAAATGTTGCATTCCTAAAGAAATAAAAAAAATTCTTTAATTAATCTCTACGAGACTGTGAGTGTCATTAAAGGTTGGAATTAGAATTGCACCGCATGCAAATTTTCCACCTCTAAACCATCCCCCAAAGATGCAATCACACATGAGGGTAATGAAGATCCGCCTTCGTTTGTGAATCGATAACAGCTCGTTGAGTTCCAGCTTCGCCGCGTACCCAGAATAATTGGAGCGTTAACAAATTTAAAATTATGCCGGGTCTTGCAAAAATTTAGCTTTAATTTACACGCGAGTGCAAACTCACAACTTACAAGCACGTACTTGACACGGGTGCTTGACTCTGGATGTTATTCCGAATTCAGATTTGTTTGAGCACTCCTCAAGTTAAATATTCGTTTTTTTTTTGGTTTGGTTTGACAGTGAAGAGAGGAGGACGAAATAAATTTTGTGGTTTGTTGATTTGCGGCGTGAAAAGTGTCATTACAGTAAACTCACTCACCGAGGTGGATTGGATATTTGCCAGTGAGGAAGGCTGCTCTCGAGGGGGTGCACAGAGCTTGCGTGTAATGCGTATTGAGAATAACTCCGTTGTATGCTAACGCGTCAATGTTTGGTGTTGGGATTTCGTTACTGCCATGAAAGCCCACATCGTTAAAACCCTAAAAATATATAAAAAAAAATATATATCCAACAAATTTAAACATAAAAAATATTTAAAAATAAAAAAATAAATTTATTTATTTCTACAACAAATATAAAAATTGCACTTGTGCGTAAAATTGTGCGTGAACAGAAAAAACCTTGCGATTGTATGTCGAACTCGTTTGTTTCATCTGAATTCGTTCAATGCCAGCCATCGCCAGACGCCAAGAGGTTGAGAAACTATAACCTACAGCCTCGAAGCAATTAATTTATTGTTGGAATAAAAAATAACTTGTTGAGATAATACTGTTTACATTCTGCGGCTTATTGCTTATATTTTAATTGTTTCCTATACGAGTATTACATGGAAAATCCAAGTCATGACCATGATCATCAATTTATTATTATTTATAAATCAAGAGAGAACAAAACAATTAAAGTACGAGTATAAATACCAATGTATTATTTAAGATAAACCACAAACATGAAATGAAATGAATTCGATAGTTGATTGTTTGAATGAGCTACATTGCAACCTTCACGGTTTGATCGATTTCACCCAATGCAATCAAACAACAAATTGCCAAACCAAATCAAAACTGAACCACTAGATCAAATCCCAATTTATCTGTATATATAAAAATGAATTGCTGTTCGTTAGTCTCGCTAAAACTCGAGAACGGCTGAACGGATTTATCTTATCTTGGTCTTGAATTATTCGTGGAGGTCTAGGGAAGGTATAAACGGTGAGAAAAATTCGAATAATTGCCGGGAAAATCCTCAAAACAGCTCTTTTCTATAGAACAAAATTTGACATTGAGATTCAATCATAGTTATAGTTAAATAGTTGAATTCGAGATGGCGCGCTGAAGTGCCTTATTGACAAAACTTTATATTGCATAATTTCTTTAGAATTAAAATTGCTAATCTTATTGATAGAATTGACTCTTACAGTATGTCTAGAACAAGAGAGTAAAAACAAAATTACATTTTTTATTAAACACTGCCGGAACGAAGTCGCGGGCAGCAACTAGTTTTTGATAAAAATTTACGCAATATAAAAATACATGCTATAATATCGATAAAAATATTCTATGATATAAAATTATTCTGTAAGTACTTGTATATATGTGTAATATGCAAATGATGAGTTAGTTAGTGTGTAATTAAGTGCTAAAGTCGTTTCTTTGGAAGTAACTTAAATTATACATTTTCAAGCTGATTTCTTAACTTTTTACACACAAACAAACAGAGTAATCGTTCTGTGTTCCTGATTCATAATTTATATTCTTTAGTCATATTCGTCTTATCAATTACTTACTATTTTTACTGAATTTTATTACAATACATTTATCAATTAAATGTACCGTTATCTCTATACCCCATTCTAAATATAATTGCTACAAAGACGAAATTATTATCTTTGAGAAAATCATCGCAAAGATTCAACAGAAATAGTTTTAAATTAAATCGAAAATTATTTGACTTGAGAAATTGCTCTTCGCGATATTGATTTTACAGTAAATTTACAACTCAATGTTGATTTTATTTCTGTGCCAAACAAGAAGAATTAACTATCCGGAATGATATTTAATATTGAATCTATTTCTCACACAAAAATCATTTTTACGTCAAGTAAGTGAAAATATATTACAGAGGATTCGTCACCACCAATTTAGGTCTAATTTTGTTTGAATTTGGTACTTCACAACGACCAGCGTACCGGCACAAACGTTCACTAAAATGCTACTTTACCTCCCTGTCATGCACATCTTCATTTAAATTACCGGTACGCTGTCCAACGTTATTATAACGGGATGTCAACAGTGAACGGTACACCGACTGTCGCTTTATTCTGCGATCAGATGCCTAAATTGTTGTTCCGACCCAGTTATTAATCAATAATACCCATTGCGACATGAATTCGATTCATCTCGAGCAATTAACGCTATTTACACGCCCTAAAATCAATACACGTTCGACTATGATTACCATCCGAAATGCGAATAAATTAAGTAAAAACAGCGTATGTTGATAATGAAAGTCATCATCAAACTTTAATAATTTTGATACTGTGAACTTTTCCCTGCAAGCTGCCAAACTTTTTATATTTTATTTACTGACAGTTGATGCTTCTTTTCGCCGCGGCATGAAAACTTTTTCACTTTAATCACTGTTTTGCTTTAGGCTTCATTAAATAAACACAAACAAAGCTTTAGAGACTTTCGTTCTAATTCAAATAAAACTAAATTTTTAACAAACGAAATAAAACAGGATTTATTCATTCGATTTATAACAGTCGCTTTATTCAAACGCTTGCACTAAAATATTAAGCATACGAAGCTAAACCAAAGAGGACGGGGCTAACAAAAGAAGGATTCTTTATATCGCGGTATTTTATCCAACCGAACGTACTCTTTGGAGAACCGCTGCTGCTCGCGCGCGCATGAGAAGTAAGGCCTGGTAGTTTGTCGAGAGGAAAGTAACCGGTTTCTGGGCAACAACAAAACCCCGCACGTACGTCTGAATGCCTGAATCCCCTGCGCCAGACGCTCACACGGCGGGCGCGCCTTTTTCTTAGTCGGCCGCATCTGCCTGCGTGCAAATTCACACTGCTGAGCGCGATTTTGAGGAGCCGGATTAATCCGATCTGGGAAGAAAAGCGACGAACGTTGCGATGAAATGAAAACGCGCGCGCGCCGAACACAACGGAGCGAACGGAGTGAAATGAAAATCCAATTAGCGTAATGAGCTTTGATCTGCGCAGATTGAATATGGTCACCGAGTGATGATAGAAAGATGAATAGAAAATTGGAGGATTATTCAAAACATGAATCCGGATTTGGTTTTTTATACCAAAAGTTTTTGTTTTCTTTGGGATTAAGTTACGTTTATAAATGCACAAGAGAACGGTCATGAACCCCCGCGCCATTGCATCGCCTACTACCAATCGTCATGTGATACCGATACATCTGCTGTTTGTTTTGCGAAAAGGCGGCGTCGGCAGTGAATTTTGCTCAAAATAATAAACAAATGATTTACACTACTTGATGCACTGTGAGTAAACAAATACTAATATGAAGTTTAAAAACCCCGTCTCACAAATAACTTTAATTTAACTTGATTAAATCAAAAATTAAATAAAATCTCATTCTGGCTTAATTTTTATTTAAATTTAATTTTTATCATTTACAAAATTCATGGAAAAGCCAAAAAATTAATTCTATATAAAATCCCCTTTCTATTTATGTCAACTATTATCAAAATTTAATGAATTCGTAAAAAGTTTGAACAAAAAACTTGTTTTGACATGAAAAAAGTTAAAATAGTTGTGTAATATTAAAACAAATATTTGCAGAACAGCAAAAACCGCATGTATATGTATATACATGCCCATGTATTATTATATTAGCACAGAATTGCTTTACAATGTGTATAACTTTGTACAGCGCACACGAATTTACGAGATGCGCGCACATGCATATTTTGTATCTCATCTCAGTGCCCACATACCTCACTCTACGTAGAGTTCTACGTATCCTCGGTTTGCATACTCTCACAAGTTCATTTCGACGATTTCCCGCAGCCGGAATTTGAACCCATACAGCGCACAAAATATGAAATGCAGAATTCAAAACCCAGGCTGGAAAAATTCAACAACAAAAAATTGCGGAATTTTTGTACGCTTGAGTCGCACATGTGTGATGTTGTTACTATTAATTAAAACATCGATGTATCAATCTGCTGCGCTTGAACCTCACTTTGAATAGACCCAGCTCTCGTGAAACCCTCGAAAGTTTCTTAATTAACGCGCATGCGAAACGCGGCAATTACTCGCCTGGCATTGGACTGTTTGAATTACCAATATATCAACCTAAATGTAACCATATTTAAAAAATCAATGTTTGAGTTATATTATATACCAAACACTTTGTCACACTATTGCTGCCCAAGTAATTGCCCTGGCAGTGTTTACAAAATGTAATTCTGCTTACTCTCTGTTCTATTACCGTAGTAAGAGTCAATTTCTATCAATAAGATTTAAAGTAATTTTAATTTAAAGAAATTATGCATATAAAGTTTTGTCAATAATGCACTTCAGCGCGCCATCTCGAATTCAACTATTTAACTAAAACTATGATTGATTATCAATGTCAAATTTTATTCTATAGAAAAGAGCTGTTTTGAGGATTTTCCCGGCAATTATTCGAATTTTTCTCACCTTTTATACCTTCCCTAGACCTCCACGAATAATTCAAGACCGAAAGATAAATCTATTCAGCTGTACTCGAGTTTTAGCGAGACTAACGAACAGCACTTCATTTTTATATATATATATGATTTTTTGTAGATGATTTTGTGTGTTCATTAATTTGATTTTTATTTCACAAACAAAAATCCTGTAACTTTTAGTAAACTTGCGCTGCTTATTAAATATAATCGTGCAAGAAGCTGGAATATAATTTCGCCGCGACACTGTAATCTCCTGTTTGGCAAAGTTGAAACACAGTCAAACAGTGAGCGCAAAGTTTTCGCACTTAAATCTCGACTTGTCTCGAGATAAGTGGAAACATGCGTGCGAATTTAAACGAGGACATTATGATAATAATAACACCAACACGCGTTTGCTAATTTAAAGTTACGGGAACAAGTTGGATGGACTTGAAACATTTAAATTTCCAGTTTTAGTTGAAATACTTATTCAATAGGAATACAATAGCGCTGTTTATATATTTTTTGTGTGTATTATCTGTATGCAAGGACGGTTTATATTAACGCTGACAAAGTGTTGGCTATCTGTTCGGCCACGTTATCGCACTTCCGTGTCGTTGTCGCGAAAAGTTCATTCAACGTGTAATGAATATGCTCAGAGTAGTTGCGAGGTGAGAATACCTGACACGTAAATTCATTTTTTCTATTTGCATCTTTAAAACGCGTTTTTACGATTTTAAGCAAAACACGTATGCAAAAAACATGTAACAGTGGAGTGCGCATTAAGAAATTACTTTAGTACTTTAGTCACGGGTTTTAGTCACGGAGTGGAATATAATTGCACCAGAAATAATAAATTACTTATTTAGGCAACTTTTATTAAAGTTTACTCGGAAATATTTATTTTTATAATTTTACTGCATAAATATATTGACAAACCAACTACTCCATTGATAAAATAGAAGTTTTGCGGTGACAGTCATCGGCGTGTAATTGCATTGTCATATTGTACGTGCATAAGCCGCGCAGTGCGTGGAATGGTGGATATTGAAGACATAATAAGCGCGGCGCGTGTAACGGATTCGCGTTATTGTGCGTTTCGTTCGGAACGGTGCTTTCGATTCGCGCAGCAGCCAGCAGATCGTCGATGTCAGCTCGCCCGCTCGCTGAGAGTTGAATAGACTTTGTTGTAGTTGTCGTTATTTCACGTGCGCGCGACATGAAAGCCCATGAGGACAATGCTGATGCTAATGAATGCTAATTTGAAGTTTTAGACTACACGCATTTTTGCTGCTATTCATGCATAGGTGGCGCTGTTAGAAATTTATTTGCAGTGGCGGTTAACCGAGATTTCCGGAGGTTAATAGCTGAAAATGCAGAAAAATTTTCGGCACAAGCCACTCGACCACTAGGATCATCCCGGCGTGATGGATGCACTCGACTTGAGCTCGTGTCATTGCCAAGGCACACGAGTATAAAAAAAAAAGCACAAATCTCCATTCAAGCTTTCTGTGCGCGGATGAGATATTTTGAGACTTGAAAAGTGCAGCGTGGAAAGTAGAAAATGGAAAAGTTTAAAGTGAAGTTGATAATTGATTTCTCTTCCACCACTCACTACCATTACTACTCTATATATACTACCATCAGTAGAGTAAGTACTTACTTACTTACTAAAAGTCAATGGGGGGTGGGACGTAATCATGCAAATGTGCCGCCGCCGCCGTTGCCGCTTGAAGAAAGCGAAGCGCACGAGTCCGTAAAACCAACCCACCCACCCCTCTATTGATTGATTGACCCAGATTCGGCGCGTTTAAATTCAATTGTTCCTGTTAATATTTATGTAACGTAATCACATATTCAAAGCGAGCCGAGGCGGCTGAGCAAAACGATGCCGCGCCGCTGGTTGGCCTATTAATCTTTGGCGGAAAATGCACGCCGATAAATACGCATTGTGTTTACGAAAGCGACGCCGGGGCCCAACACACACGCCGCGGGAAGAAAGCGTCGGCATGCCGCCGCCGCCACCGCCGCCGGGAGGAGGAAACGTTCGAGCACGAACGCGAAAGAGATTTATGTCATGACGCTCCGAGCGCTGGCACACGTTCCGCCTGGGGAGCAGCTCCCTCAACCCCCCGAGTCGAATCGTATCATGTCTTTTAACCTTAAAAAAATCAAATTTTTGACTTAACACAACGCGCATGCGCCATAACTACACTTATACAACAGCGCCATCTGGTATTAAAGTAGGCGGAGCATAGAATACCTTAAAATGCTTAAAATGTCTTCTGGGTAAAAGTTTTAAACATTTAACTCGTTATAGTTTATGATTCTCGGAACACAAGCGCGTTTTCAACTTTATACGTCCTTCTGCTGCATTTTGTCTTGTCTCTTCTTGTGTTGTGTTGTTGTCTTGATTAAAAGGTAAAATAAAGCTAAAAACCTTAGAAGCAGTGAACGCAAAGGTGAAACACACACACACGTGCACGTTTTACGTTTACGACGCTGCTGCAAGAGGCGAAGAGACGAAGGTCAGCAACCGGTTTACGTGCGCGAGCGCACTTACTTCTTCGGCGGGTTGTGTTCCCGAACGCATCACACGTTCTTGTCGACTGCGTCATCGGCGCGCGAGCCTTAAAATGTTACAGTATGCTGGGCATGCGCAATATACATTACTACTAGCGCCATCTGTACATTTCAATGAGTTTAAAATATTAATTTCATTAGTGGTGAGTAATAATATTGCGGTTAAAGCAATAATCATGATGAGTAAGTGATTTTAGTCATAATTGGAATATCAATTAATAGGAAATCGTAAATAGCACAACAATAAAATTACACTCTGCTTGCAATAACAATAATTAAATTTATTATGCTTATCATCGTGTTGCGTTGTCAAAAATATTTAAGAATGTTTAATGAAAATAATTAACTTGTTTTTCGCAATAATTAAGACCAAGTGCGTCATAGCATAGCGAAAATGGGAAAATTTGTAAACAGTTTAAGATTTACAACTTCTAATGTAAACGATTTGTTCACTTTTTTTGATTTTAATATGCTGCAATGAAAATAAATCAAACGTTTGAGTGAATCAGATCGGAAAATGAGGAATTGTGTTGAATGTGCGAAATGTGGTCAATGCCATCGCACAAAAATGTTACTTGTGACGATCACACACATTACACGAACAATAAAAGTGTAACTTAATTTAGGTCACGTTTGTCAATAATGCACTTCAGCGCGCCATCTCGAATTCAACTATTTAACTAAAACTATGATTGAATCTCAATGTCAAATTTTATTCTATAGAAAAGAGCTGTTTTGAGGATTTTCCCGGCAATTATTCGAATTTTTCTCACCTTTTAAACCCTCTCTAGACCTCCACGAATAATTCAAGACCAAGATAATATAAATCCGTTCAGCCGTTCTCGAGTTTTAGCGAGACTAACGAACAGCAATTTATTTTTATATATATATATATATAGATAATGATGAGCCAACATTACAATTTTATCAAAATTTCTGTTAAAAACTTGATTTTTTACACACAAAAAATTAAAATTTAAAAATTGATGTTTTAGGCATTATTTATGTTTGTGTATCTTAAACGAAGTGTGAATTTGTCCTGATGTGCAATATTTTATGCTTGGCTTATGTCACGTGTGTTGGCTTAACCAACTGTGAAGATAAACTTTCTTGTAAGACATTTCAAAGCACAATTTCTACCGAATATTTATTTGCAGGAATGCACGGACCAACTAACAAACCAGGCCAGACTGAAAATCTGCCCGACAGTAAACTTATGCCTGAATACTTAAAAGTAAGATATTTCGATATTAAATTTGCCGAATCGAATCAAATTGAATTTATGTGAAGAGATTTAAATTTAGGTATAAATGTGTTTTATATATTTTTATTCATACAATTTTTTCTTTAGGATTTGGGCTACGAGACGCACTTAGTCGGCAAGTGGAACCTCGGTTATTCACGATGGAACGCCACTCCGACGTTCAGAGGATTCGATCATCATCTCGGATTTTTCAACGGTCATGTCAGCTATTATGATTATCTCACTACTCATAAGGTAAATATATTCAAATAAAAATTATAAATCTTGGTGAATTAATGAATTAAGCAATTGTTGACTGAGTTTAGTTTAGACAAACAAAATTTAAATTATCTCTACTTGAGTATAACTCCATTTAAAGCATTATTCAGGTTTTAGTTGCTGGTGGTAGTAAAACAAGCAAAAATATTAATAAAATATTAATATATTAATCATGAGATTAATTTGTTGAATTTGTTTATAAAATATTTCAATTTTTGAATTAAGAAGAATATTTGGCTGTGGCTGTATTTAATCCGCGTCGTCGTCGAGAGATTTACGGCATTCTTTCACGGCGTTTCCTCTTAGTCGGATTACGCTGAGATTATCGCACTATTTACATTGGTTGGCGAACGCTCGTTCGCATCAACCCCAGAGCTCGTTGCAATGCATCGCAATGAGCGCCGCGCCTCGCGCAATGAGCGTGCAGCGATTTAAATTTCATAATTTTAAAATTACATATTCAGGACACGCTTTCATCGCCGGCTTTAATTGAATTTTCATCTGCAGCCTTTTCAATATGCTTTAAACCAGTAAATAAACTCAAAAGAAAATATTAGGATAGAAATCTTATTGAAGAAAAAAATTAAGTTCATACAGACAAAATACAAAAAAATTTAAAATTGTTATTTTAAAATTAATTTTGCATATAAAAATCTTTTAAAAAGGTTTAGTAAAATTTTTTTTAAATAAAATAAATCTAAAAATTTTTGTTATCATGCTGTATTTATGTAAAAAGTGTTGAAAAAGTGTTTGGCTTCTTGATGATGAAAATTCATTCTGTTTTGCTTAATAAATAAAACATTCACAGGTAGACGGCAAGGATTACACTGGTTTTGATTTGCGTCGCGACACGACGCCGGCATGGGACCTCGCAGGACAGTACGCCACCGACGCATTCACAGATTACACAGTCAAGACGATCGAGAAGGCCGACGGCAGCAAACCGTTCTTCATCATGCTATCGCATCTCGCCGTTCATGTGGGCAACGAGGGTAAATACCTAGAAGCACCACAGGAAACAATCAATAAATTGAAACACATCGATGATTCCAATCGTAGAACTTATGCTGGTAAAATAATAAAAATAAAATTTATTTTTTTATTTTATTTTTTATATTTTAAAATTTGAATTTAAATAGCAATGGTATCAAAAGTTGATGACAGTATGGGTACAATAATGTCCGCGCTTTTAAAAAAGAACCTTTTGGAGAATACAGTGATCGTTTTTGTGAGCGATAACGGAGCGCCTTCAATTGGTGTAAGTCACAATTGGGGCTCAAACTTTCCCCTACGCGGGATAAAATCCACACTATTTGAAGGCGGTATTCGAAGCGTGGCTTTTGCCTGGAGCCCCTTGTTTGTGCAGACCGGCCGCGTGTCTTTGGAACTGATGCACGTGACGGACTGGCTGCCGACCATCTTCACCGCCGCCGGCGGCGATCTCGGACTCTTGGAGCCTGATCTCGACGGCGTCGATCAGTGGAGCAGTCTGCAATACGATCTGCCTTCACCCAGAGACGATATTCTCATTAATATCGATGAAATCACACGGAACGCTGCGCTTAGGTTTAATAATTGGAAACTTATTGTTGGTACGTCAACTAAATCTTTCTAAATTAAAGAAAAACTTGAAAAAATTAAAAATTACAAAATTAGAATTTTTTTCAAATTTTTCAAAATTTTTTCAAAATTTTTCAAAATTTTTTTTTTCAAAATTTTTCAAAATTTTTTTAATTTTTCAAAATTTTTCAAAATTTTTTAAATTTTTAAGCAAATTTAAATTAAATTTTTTTAATTAGGAACAACTAGCAATGGAAATTTTGATTCGTACTTCGGTGATTCCGGTAAAACTAACATAGAAGAACAAAGTTACAATACATCCGCAGTAGCTGACAGTCCAGCTGGTCAAGCAATCAAACAAGTGACCTACACACCGTTATCAGAAAACGAATACATTTCCTCGCGCCGACAGGCGACTTTGAAGTGCCTCAATCCGAAAGCAAAGCGGACACCCTGCACGCCGTCCAGTAAGTGCCCTAAAACTACCAAATCCACACATTTTCATTCATAATATGCACAGAATATTCACGTGTGCACAAAAACTTCAAATTCAAGGTTCTGCGCCTGAGTGTATGAATACTAATTGGTAATTTTCGCGTTTCGCAGACGGTGAGGTGTGCCTCTTTGACATTCGCATCGATCCATGCGAGGAAAACAATCTGGCGACGTTCCTGCCGTCCGTGGTGCGTCGGATGAAACGCGCGATGGTGGATTACCGAGCAGGACTGGTGCCGCAGCAGGCGCGCACGGTGGACATCGAGAAGGCTGCGCCGGAACTTTTCCAATTCACATGGAACCCCTGGCTGGATTGTGGCGATGCGGAATGCAAAGCCTAATTGAATATTTATTTAAATTTTTTACCAGTCGTAAGTTTTGCCACGCCAACTAATCGAAGCGAATCGCGAGCGAAAATTTCCAAATATTCTCATAAATATTTATTTACGTTTTGTACCATATATTAATATTCTGTATGTTTTGTGTGTAAGTTTTGTTTAAAATGTTTTTACGTTTTTTGTTTTGGATTAATTCTAGGAATAGAATAAAAGTTGAATTTTAGGTTTTCAGAGTGCAAGTTTATTTTTCAGTCAATTTTCGTTGTTATTAAATGAAATATCCAAAGGTTAAGGTGTGGAAGAGGTAACTGAAAATGCCAACTACTAAACGCACCACGGTGAATAAGCTGTCTCCCAAGGAATATAATATTGTCCAGCCAATTGATGTTTCCGATCCGGTTTCTGAAGCTTCTTCACAGAAGACGACGTGGAGCATAAATGCCAACAAAACAATGACCAGCAAAGTAGACTAATAAAATATTATTAAATATTAATATTATATTAAATTAAATATAAATTTTAACACTACATACCTTCATTTTTATTTTTGGGGAATAAGAAGCAGTTAACTTGTAGTTTAGTAAAGTTAAACTTGAATTACTATCAAATCGAAAATTTAGCTATTTATATAAAATACGAATGCATTAAATGATTGAATTTTACATTATTTACTTGATGAATATTGTTGTATAATGTTTATGTTGATAACACACTTATTTTTCAAAATTAGCAATGTAAATTTCAGTTCCCCGACAGTGTCTAACCCAAATTTGTATAAAATACGCATATAAATAGTGCGAAACTTTGACAAACATAGCCACGACACCAAACAACCGCTTCCAAAATGAAGGTAAATTCAAAAATTAATTAGTTTGAGTAATAAATAAATTTTTAAAACATGTTTAATGCATTTTGATAAAAACTTGTGAACTGATAATCGTTTTAATATAATTTAATTTATTTCAGGTTATTTTTCTATGCGTTGTTGCTGTGTATTTGTTTATCAACGCTGTCTGTGCAAGTCCTACAAATGGTTTTCAATCAGAAACTTCTTGGGAATTTTTGAGCCTGAAGATACTGAATTGAGTAGTGATAATAATAAAAGTGATGAAAATCAAGGTAAAATAAAAAGAATTATAGGTTATGTGTCTGATATAATTAAATTGTTACAGGTGAAGATTTGGAAGCTTCTGAGTGGATACCTCAAGAATCATGGACTCCAGTTTTAAGCAGAAGCAGAAGAAATCCGTATTACCTTCTGTTTAAAAAACTCTCCCATCTCAAAGGCCTGCTATTCAAAGGTTTCAATTTTCATTCATTCTCTTTCTTCCCTTTTTTCTCTTTCTTCCCTTCATTTTATTATTATCCTTCATTCTTTAACTTCCGTCCATTTTTTTCTATCCTAGTTTCTTTTATTTTCAATCAAGTTTCTTTTTTGGTTGATTTCAAATTTTGATTTCAATATTCTAATCATATATGGCAAAACCGTTATTATAACCTAGATTGATAGTGTTTTTGTTACTTTTGTAAGCTGGCAATTTATCCTTTTTATTTAAACAAATATTGGTGATGTTTTAAGATTCGATTAGATCCAACATTGAACCTTGACGGCGGCATTCGATTGTCTTCCGTTTTACCTTAAACTTTAAACTTTCGGCTTCAGCAAACAACTGAATTCGAGCGCTCTCGAAAACTAGGAAGAGTCGCGACGGTGGATGTTAAAGGATTTGAATAAAGCTGACGCGAATAACTCGAGCACCATTCACTCACTGTTCGTCGTCTTCTTACGTTTCCTTTTTTCCCTGTTCTTTTGCGCTGCAAATCGACAGGCATTCGCGTGTCATTTGGTTTTATTTCGAAATATTCACTTTGCATTTAACACCAGCTTTTTATAAAATTTTAGAAAGAAATTTTTGTTTTTAAACACTCTGTATGAAGATATGTTCGGCTTAAAAGGTATCTCATGCATTTGTAGCAAAGTGAAGAATCTTTTTATTCTTTTATTGAAATTTCTCTTCCTGTGAAGTAAAAAACGACTTTTAAAAGCGGAGGAGTAAAAGATAAGAAACGCTAAATGTAGACGTAAAAGTCGGTTGTAGGAGGACAAGTGGAGGTACCGAAAGAGTTGAAATAAAAGTAGCATTACCATGTCAAACATGCTTTTTCAATTTGGCAAATTTTCAGACGTCAAGAATTTTTTTCTCTTTGACGTCCCAATCGATTTTTTCCTGTAATTATCTTATGATGTGGATAGATGGTGAACAAATTGCAGCGTATCTGGATTTATTACAGATTAGAGCAACGTCTGATTGATTAAGCATGAAGCACGTATACTTTATTGAAGTTTAAAAGAGTTTACTCATAAAAAGCGTAATAAATCATGTGATATTTAGAATTAGAAAATAAATTGATACCAATATTAAAAAATCGGAAGAAAGTGATTAATAACACAAAAGAAAAAAATTGAAAAGCTTCTTATGATCAAGAAATAAAATTGGGTTAACTCCTTCTAAGTTTAAAGATTTTTTATTTATTTATTTTGCTAATAAAATTAAATTGCAGAATTTAAGCAGTTAGGTGACGTATTTATGTATTTCCTAGCTTTAACCCTTGGCTTCGCTTGTGAATATCTAAAATAATGAAGTTGCTTCCGTACGCGTCTGTAGTCACAGAAGAAGTAACAATGAAGTAGAATGGCGGGAAGTTTAAAATGGCTGAAAGTATAGTCTATGGAAGTATAGTGTACAGTCTCCATAGTGTAGTCAATTGGATTTGATGTTGACGTAGCTGTCGGTAATACAGTGTGATAATACAGTGTGATGGTACTATAGTACTTAGGTTTGAGCTTCATTGCTGGAATGCTAGATGGCGTTAAAGTAGTCAAATAGCCAGATGCAGAGGTATTATTGGCTAAACAATTTCTTTATTTTATTTTAAAAAAAAAATTTTTTATTAAATAAAAAGTAGCCTATAACCATTCGGAGACCACTAAGAATATGTGTACAAATTTTCATGATGATCGGTTAAGTAGTTTTTGCGTGAAAGTGTAACAAACATCAGGACATTCGCATTTATAATATTAGTAGGGATGATATAGTAGATTCAAAAATATGTAATTTTATTGAATTGTTGTTTACAGTTTTCTTTTTTCACTTCGTTAACTCTTGAAGCCGTATAAAGTTCCAAATGTAAACTTGGCCCGAACAAAATATTTCTAGATGAGCGAACGCTGACAATACACACAATAGTTGAATTGTGAGCCGTGACTTTTGCTAGCAACTATATGCAAATAAAGAAACATTGATTTATTCAATCCTACTCGAAGTTCGTTAGAAGTTAAGCTGGTTGCACATTGACAAAAAGCAAAATACGAAATATATTCTATTTTGAATTCATCTCAGTGAGATATATTTGATGATACATAATATATTATTATTCCAATATTCTCATTTTGGCAATTATGTAATTTGATTCTGTTTAGATGTCGACTTAGTTTCCATTATTTCGTTACGCTGACTAGGTCCAGATAGGTACTCGTACTCCAGATGTAGATAGTTCCCGGAGTCTTCAATAATTGTTCTTGCGTCTGCTTTTCTTGCTCGCCTCCCTTGTCTTTGCGTTTTCGAGCGTCGTGTGCGCAAACTGTGAGTAATATAATTCCAGGTACAAGCGTGCGGTATGTAGGCAAGCACGAAAGCTCAGAAGCAAAACCAAAACCAAAAGCAGAAGTGACGGCAAGAATCGCTAAATTCTGGCGCACCGCTTGCGGTTTTACGAGTCGAAAATTTCGCTTTCTGCGATTTCCATCCCCGAACTTTGTCTCTTCGCGCGTGACGAGACGAACGAGACGCTTCCAACAAATATGAGTAATATGCTCTGGCGCGAATCGACCGTGGGCTGTAATCATGTGGGATGTAAACTGATTCATTTCAGAACTACATGAAATTTAATCAATAATTAGTTATTAAGCTCAAACAAAAATAAAAAATTGCAAAAATTGAATTTTTCAAGTAAATAAAAATAAATTACTGGGGTTTTGCATATTTATTGAGTAATAAACTTTAAAAAATCTAAATTTTTAATTTTTTTTATTAGTTTTTTAAAAAATTGGCGTTTTTAACCCAAAAACGTCTTTTTTCTATTTCCTTCATTGAAATTCATTCATTAATAACTTAAAAATTGAATTGCAAAGTACGGTTATTCATATTACACTAAATAAATCATCAAACTTATAAAGTTTTTGAAAATCTCGTATATATTTCGGCTGCAGAGTCAAACAGTATAAAACTCATATGAATAATGCTTCGCGGAAATCATGACATCAATGTGGGTGCATTTTGGTGGATGTTGAATGAATCACAGGTCCGATGTGATGAAGGGATGCAAGGATGCAGGAGTACAGAGGGCGCGTGTACGCGCGTCGCGACGCCGCAGCTCGTGGCACTCGCGGCTCGCGAACTGTGAAAGCTCTCCGAAGAGAGCGATAAATCTGTCGCACGCCTCCCGCATCACGTCAGTAACGTGTCGCGATCGGTCTTTCACGAACCACGACAAACGCCACCAGAAAAAAACTAAAAACATAAAAAAAAGTTTATTAAAAGTTTTGTGTAATAAACTATAAACAGTAATGTTTTAATTGATAAAAAGTTAATTAAGTTTGGGTGAGTGGTCTCTACTAATTTATTATAAATAAATTAATTAACAGAAGAATTGTTTTAACGTAAGGTTTAGTTTGTTGTTTATATTCACAGTTCATTTAACTCTCTTCAATTAATTTCACTTTATTCCGAATTTAACTGATTGTTATTTTCTTACTCGCATTCTTGGCGTTAATCAACACGAAACTAGTAGAAAACCTGTGCAAAACTTATTGTAAGGGTTAAAAACTTAAATTAAGTTTACGTCACGTCACTTGCAGTCGCAAATGATAAATTGTCGTTATTCTAAGGGTTCCTCAAAAATTTCTGTATTGTGATAAAGTTGAAAACTTTTTTTTAAATAATTTATTTTGAATGACATAATTAATTGATGCATTTAATTAATTATGCTAATATTATAGGTATAAACCTGAGCTAATGGAATACAATTTATGATTGCCAGATTGATAGATACCACTATGAACTTTGAATTTAACATATCATATCATAGATTACATCATAAAACTGTAATTTAAATCAAATTAATGCAATAGTATTTTTTACATTGTCCCATGAAAGAAAAATTAAATGTGCAACGCATTTTCCTAACTCCCACTGCGTTTTCATGGTCAATTAAACTGTTGTTAAATCCGCGTACTCGGCGTAAACGCCGTAATGCGTGAGTAATGTGGATCATGTGAATTACGAGTACGTGAGTTTAGTGAAAAGATTGCAATGTTGCGAAATTTACGGCGTTACAATGATGCTCAACGTGCAACGCGCTGTAATTTAAAGAAGTGTAAATAATTTCATAATTTTATATGAGAAAACAATTGGTTTAGAAATTATCACGTTTTATGTTTGCATATTCCCGCTGGAAATAAATAGAATCTCGCTAAAAAAGAAAATAGACATCCTTATAGCAATTTGATCTATAATTAAATCAGAAGTGCACATTTTATGTTTCTAGCGATTATTTTTTCTGCTCGAACATAAATAAAATGCTTATTTCCTAAGTTTTCTTCCGTCTTTATGTCATTCCTTCGCTTGTTCGTCTTATTTATGTGGCCGTATTCATATATTTCAGTAAACTTTATCAGTGTCTGACCTAGACCGATGGAAATAATCAACTTTTTCTATTTTACTATTTCGCGCACGTTGTCCACTGATTTTTAGGTTGTGGCGCAGATTTATCACCTCAATCAAGTTTTAGTTCCTTATTAATTAGATGAATAAATTGGTCATCAAATTATTACTTTTTCTTTGATGAATTATATAATATACTAGCTGTTGCCCGCGACTTCGTTCCGGCAGTGTTTAATAAAAATGTAATTCGTTTTTACTCTCTTGTTCGAGACATACTCGTAGTAAGAGTCAATTCTATCAATAAGATTAGCAATTTTAATTTAAAGAAATTAATTATATAAAGTTTTGTCAATAATGCACTTCAGCGCGCCATCTCGAATTCAACTATTTAACTATAACTATGATTGAATCCCAATGTCAAATTTTATTCTATTGAAAAGAGCTGTTTTGAGGATTTTCCCGGCAATTATTCGAATTTTTCTCACCTTTTAAACCTTCCCTAGACCTCCACGAATAATTCAAGACCAAGATAAGATAAATCCGTTCAGCCGTTCTCGAGTTTTAGCGAGACTAACGAACAGCAAATCATTTTTATATATAATATATAGATATATAAATATTCAAATTTTAATTTAATAATAAATTAATCTTATTGTTTGTTTAGCAATTACTGTCAATTTATCAAAATTGCGATAACGATCAATTAATTAACCATCGGCACTACAACGAGGACGTGTGAACTGTGAAGTACATCACAAATTATTGCGTAAAACACACACAAACAGATATAATTTTAATCAACTTAAAATTAAATCAATCAACGTCTAAAAATACTTTTACTACGATCTATTATATAAATTTTAGAATTGGTTTTTATATTCCTATTGAGCAAAAAATAAATAAAACCTTTTTTAGATTTTTATTTATTTCACATAAGCGTAAGTTATAATTTGTTGGTGTCAAGAATATCAAAAAGGAAATGAAAAACGTGTAAACATATACAAATCCGCTTGTCATCCGAAACATGCTCCTGAGTTAAACCTTTAACAATCGCATAAATGCAAATTTACATAATATTTTAGCCTTCTGATGAGTTTTGTAAATTAACAGAAGTAGGGCCGTTTTCACTCAGTTTTCCCCAGCCTGATGCATAACCATAAGCATTTACAGGTGTCTCTTCTTCAAATCTTGGTAAATCTATTTTTTTGACTTTTGTATTGAAGTTTAAGTCATCATTTAGTTCCATTATGGCAATATCTTTACTTTGTGTGGATCGGTCATATTCTGGATGTACGTGAACGCTGACAATACCTTTCGCCATAGAAGGATTAATTTCGTTGAGTTTTGTCATACCAACAAAGACTAGGAATCCTTCAGTTGTAATATCATGGCTGTATAGGTATTTTTAAGATATTTAAAAAATGAAGAAATGTTTTTAAAAATATTTACTCATTAAAGCAATGTGCAGCTGTCACTATAAATTTTTCGCTAATGATGGAACCTCCACACCATATGGATGTAGCATTACCAACAGCAATTTGATAGGGTACTTGAGTGATGTCTATTGGACTGCCTCCAACAATGCGTTGTTGTGGTGGAGCACCTTAAGAGAAAACAAAACATAAAAATTAAATATATTCGAGAATATTTAATATTTTCTCACAGAAAATCACTCCGAAAAGGCAGAAAATCACCACTAGGTTAAACATTGTTTCAGTTATATGACACCACAACTAATTGCGATAAAATTTATTACTGAATTTATTATATATCTTATCTCTATATTATGAAAGCAGTGGGAAATCTAAGTTGTTGTAAAGTACCATTAAACACAGATTATGATTTAAAATGAATCATAGTAGTATTAAGTCCAAATTATTTATTAACAATTAAAATCAAAAACATTTACAATCCGGTGATTTCAGTAATGTAATCACGAAGATTGATAACATGAGCATATACACCAGGGAAACCAGGAGTAGCGCATCCACGTCCAAAGGAAGTAATACCGTAGATCACGTTGTTGTAGACCAATGGGCCACCAGAGTCACCCTGTAAAACAAAAACAAAAAAGTTATAAAAATTAACCAAAATGATTTTTAAGATTTTATTATTTACCTGGCAGGTATCAACTGAACCATCAAGAGCACCAGCACACTGCATGTTATCAGCATCAAAGTTGCTATAACCTGAACACTTATCAGCAGCTAACAGTTGAATTTCAACACCCTGTAACTGAGTAGCAGACTCTCCATTCTCGGAAAGCTTACCCCAACCAGAAGCATACGCATAACTACCAACAGGGACCTTATCACTACCACTGGGTAGATTCACCGGTTGGATTTTATCGTTGAAAACCAACGCGCTTTGCAGTTCGAGAATAGCAATGTCAACATTATGCGTCTGCTGGTTGTAATCGCTGTTGATGTTCACTTTCTTGACTGGCTTGAGCATGGAGCTTGTGATGGCGGTCAGCTTGGTCATACCAACGAAAACCATGAAGGATTCAGTGTTGACATCATGACTGTCAATTAATAGGAAAATATTTACGTATAGAGTAAAATTTTAATGTTGATGCACGACTTACTCATTGAAGCAGTGAGCAGCAGTCAAGATAAAACGATCACTGATGATGGAACCACCGCACCAGATGGAACCACTGTTACCAACGGCTACCTGGTAGGGCACCTCGGTGATATCGATGGGTTCGCCATTTACAATACGATGGTTCTGAGAAGGCGCCGCTAAAAATATTTTTTAAAGTTAGGTTAAGTTAGGTTATGTTAGGTTATGTCAAGTGAGGTTAAACTTACCTAGGGCAACAGCCAAGAGGCAGGATACAAGCACAAGTTTGAACATTATTACTAAATCAATTCACAATAACTATTTTCCCAGATGCATTGATTCACGTTTTATATCATTTGTTATCATTTCTTAATCAAGATAACAACATTTTTTTAAACATAAGAGTCTGATTATAAAAACTAAGCCGTCAAGTGTTTGATTGTCTTTCTGTTTATCATATTCATGAATCAAGTATTTTATTTACGAATTTTTGGATAATATGTTTACGCAACGTGATAAACAGCGACTTTTAAACGTTTTCATTTATTTTTCCACTTTAAGTATATAATATCATTAATTAATCTCCTCTAGCAACACTCTGACATACTATTCTTTGTCATTTGTCATTTCATTCCGGAGTCTTACTTCTGTTGGTGATGTATCAGGTTGATAAAGATAACAACAACTTAAAAGATGGGAGAAACCCGTTAAAGTGTCGAGGATTAAAAGATGGACGTGAACAAAGTGGTCGTTGGGTCTCGTACACTTCGCCATCGGCATCAGGATCAGGATCGATCCGAAAGCAGAAATAGAAAAACGCTAGCGAGTTCGTGGGCAAACAATCAAAAGAGTGATAAGTGCGAAATGAAAGCAAAGAAAACATCGACAGGAAACGCGACATCGGAAAGTGACTAATATCGTATATTAATGCTTTTTTCTGACGGATTTTTGCGTAACTCAGAAAATGGCTGTTTACTTGGCCTCGAATCAACTCCTTTTCGTCTATTACTCAAGTTTGATAAGTTTAATTAAAGTGTTTATGAGTTTACCGAAATTCCATGTTGTTTTTTTAAGCACCTATCTCGGTAAATTTAAATTAAAATTACACAAGCACTTGAAAAGTTTGAGGCTTGATTTAATCTATTCACGAGTCTAATTAAAGAGTCTAAAGTTTAAAATAAGAATTGGGCTGAGATATAAATAGATATGTTCCTAACTAGTTTTGTTTTATCTTAAAATTCTATATTTTTCATTTTTAAGGCACAAAAAGCACTTTAAGCACTGTACTTTAAACACAGACGGCCAAAGTGGTGACTAAAGTACTTTAGTGACGAGTTTTAGTCACGGAGTAATGTTTACGCCTGCGCATCAGCGCATTTTAATACTAAAATTAAAAAAACAATTTCCATTCAAAACTTCACGGTAGGCCACACACTATACAAGTATTCAAAAAACAATTAATCGTGCTTCTTCAAGCAGCTAAATGAGCATCCTTTCATAAAATATTTAATTATAACATCAAATACCAAGCAGTCAACGCAAAAGAAGAAACGTGAAACATTTTCCAAGAAATGAAAAGCAAATATTTCTAAAGAACAGTTTTAAATGAAGCAATTAACGTTACAATTTCAACTAAATCTAGCATGAAAAAGATTGATTTCTTAGGAGATATGAGCATAATTTCCAATAATTTCTACGTCTTCAGTTTTATTAGATACTCGTCTTTTGCATAGTAATAAAATTTAATTTTTGCCTTTATTATTCGTACAAATGCTACGGGAATACAGCGAGCGCAACAGGTGGTCGCGCAGGCTTTGCATCTTTCGCGAGGATAATTGCCCCTCATCGCTGGATTTTAATAATCCTTCCGCATGCTTGCCTTTCCGTTATTAAAACTTATTACCTCACGCGCGGAAATTGAATTTCCTTTCCAAATCTAGTCGTCCTAATTGCGCATTGTCGTCAAGGTTATTCATATACTTAATGATTGTTTAGTTTACTGTCAGAGTTGTTACAAATTAAATTTTTGGGAATGAGTGCTAATTTTCAACGCGTTTGTTTAAAGTCGATATTTATGTAGTAAGATGAATCCAAAAAGGACGCCGTATTTGTTTGGGCCTGTTATGGCCGCCATTTTTCGTCTTGAAGACCAAGGTTTTCGTTTAAGTGATATTAGAGTTCTGCGCGAGGTAAGCCGTGGACTGAAGAAACAGTGCAAACGCGAACCGCCGAATCTTAAAATGCGCGTTGCTCAAGCGCTTAATTATGGTATAAAAGGTGGGGTATTGCTTAAGACGTCAGGGCGTATGCGTATGACGGTTGGACCGAAAGCACTTAAGCGATTAGAATTAAATAGACCTCAAGTAGTTCCTTCGCGTCGGAAGAAAAAACTACCAAGAAGAAGCAATGCAAATCGGTTAAATCTAAACGAGAAAAACCGAAAAACGTGAAAAAATCATGGAAATCATATTTTTCATTTGCCACCAAGAAAATTACTGGAGATCCAAATAAAAAAAAGTGTGCGTGTAAAAGAAAAAATACAGAAAAAGCAGAAAAAGAAGAAAAGAAAGATACAAAACAGTCACAGACAAAACAAGATTCAAAAACAGATGTTAAAAATAAAGATACATGCAAGCAAGATGATCATAAGCAATCTGATCATGAAAAATCTAAATCTCAACTTGAAAAACCCACTGATGAAGTGGTATTACCACCACAGCGTTCAAGAAGTCGCCGCCATTTGAGTAGGAAGAAGAGTAGCGCTGTCAAAACTGGCGTGCTTAGTGGACGAGTGTCAAAAACAGTACATCCACGTAAAAGTAAAAGTACACATCGTAATCAAAACACATCATCAACCATAGAAGTCGGAGACGAAGAATCTCCCGATGATAAAACTGTTGTATTGGATAATTTCCATAACGGTAGGAAAAAAAATTGTTTTGTTAAAATGACATTCACTTTATGCAACCATATGTACATTCAAATGAAAATAATTAAAACTTAGTCAATATTATTTAACACTAATAATTTTTAGGGAACCACCAAGATCCTCCCGTGGTTAAAAACACTGATAACACTGATAATCGACGTAGCAAACGCGAAACGAAGGGCAAATCAAAAACACGAAATTACATAAATTGAAATTATTAAAAAATTATATTCAAATGTATAAATTTCATGTTTAAATAATATGTTTCCAAATATTTTTTGTTTTTACTTTCTTATCAAGTCTAATCTAGTCTTGTGAGTCTTTTGTTCAAGGAAATGACTAAATCCGTATTTGAATAGCAGCACGTAAGTTAGATTCACGTCCGCACACATGACCATTCGCAAGCAATTTCGCCCGATGAAATTGATCCGCAGATCTCTCGTTTCCCGTAATTACTGGGCTTGGTTGTGTTTTGGGGTTGACATGCACATGGAGATTGCAGCTCCGCCGCGCGCCCGAAATCGCAGAGAAAATCTGGGAGTTCAGCAGACATTGAAATTAATAGAAACCGGACTCAAGTCTAGATTTACATCTACGAGTAGATACTGTACGAGTACTGTACATTTAATAAAGGGCTGGTTAATAATATTATTTTGTGTCGTATTACATGAGTAGGAGATAATTATTTCTTTTAATGGGTTGCATATGAAATTATTTGAATGCTGTTTTATTTGTGAAGTGATAAAGGGATCAGAGTTAATTGCTTTGTATGCTGCCAGTTCGAATTTACTCGTACAGGATAATTGGATTTACAGCGATTAGACGCAAGCAAACAGCATCAGGATGATATTGATTCATTCGATATGATATTACATTATACATCATTAAAATTATTGCGGAAAACGCAATACATCCTGACAAGTAAATTGCAATTTTAATGAAAAATTAATTTTGATTGTTTTTTGCTTAAAATTGTGGTAAATAAGAAAAAAATTGATAATTATTATTAAAATTTATCATTACAAAACTGCTGTTTTATTTTCTCGTTAAGGCCCGCCGGCCGTCATCGAGGTAGATATTGTGGTGCGCAGTATGGGACCAATCTCCGAAGTTGACATGGTAAGTTTTCACTTATCCCTTAAATCCTCAAACCATTTCAACGCTAAAGCTTCCTATTGACTTAAATCGGCAAAAAGTAAAGAAATAAATATCAATTCCTGATACAGAAGTAAACATGTAGAAATTATTTGATTTTTTTACAAAATGCGTTTTAGTGATCAAATTTCAACCCTTAAAATTTTTATCTTCTTTTTTATTATTTTTTGCAGACATATTCGATGGATTGCTACTTTCGTCAGTCATGGGTAGACCGTCGTCTGGCCTTCCCCGGTGATGAGAAAGACACCCTCGCTCTAAGCATTTCCATGCTTGCGAAAATCTGGAAACCCGACACATATTTTTACAATGGAAAACAAAGTTATCTGCACACAATAACAACCCCAACAAATTTGTGCGATTGTTTAAAAATGGACGTGTTCTATATTCATCTCGGTAATAATTAATAAATAATTTAAATCAATACATTATTAGAATAATTTAAAGATATTAAACGAATGTATGCACTCGGTTTTAATTATTACGGTGCTTTCAAGCATAAAAATAATTAAAGCAAAACCATTGACGTCAACCCGAGTAAATAATTAAACGGTGTGCACTGGGGACGTTTTAATTTTTCATTGCGTCTATTTAATATGAGTTGATAAATTATAAGAAAAAACACAGACGGTGAAATACTAGAATATTTGTTTATCATACATTTTATCTGTTTGCTTGTTGTTATCGAAATTTATCATCCAAAGTGACGTAGAGTAATCAAGTTGGAGGAAAAATGTGAGTTGTGAAATATTAGAAATGCGGGGATATAAATGGTTGCCTAGATGTTTCACTATCATCAAAAAAATTGATATGAAGATAAAGAATACTGCTTCCATCAAAAACAGTAAAAAATACAATTTTTGATGATTTGATATTTTTATACGAACACGTAACTTATTCAGTTATCATTTTTTTATTATTCAGGTTGACATGGACCTTTGCAAACTGAAAAATCAATTTGCATTCGAATAATTGATTTATTTTCTCATAAAATACATTTTTAAAGCAATTAAACAGTTTAATTTTGATTTTTTAATTTCTTTGTCGATTTATGATGAAAATAATCCATTTTATTAATGAATCATTTCAATTTTCAAAATATATCTTGGTATAAATGAAAATTACAGAAACATAACGTTGAAATGATGGTTGATATTGAGACCATTGTTCTCGGCACCTAGTGTTGTTTCGATTGAACGCTTTCGTGCGTCCTGCACTCCCGAAATGATTCAGATGGGAATTCTGGCGTTAGGGGACCGTTTTGGAACAAGTGATTCCACTTCAGGCACACACAAGCCTTCCCGGTTATTTTATAAAACCAGGTGGAAATTGACTATGCCCCGTTTACATTCAATTTATTTAGTTACACAGAATAAAAAGTTAAAAACATATTTGTTTCAGATTAACAATAAAAGCTGGTTGTCCTATGAATCTCGAGGATTTCCCGATGGATATTCAACGATGTCCATTAAAATTTGGTTCGTGTAAGTATGGAAAAAATTAGCTTAAAGAAAAGGTGCGTAAAAATTGAGTAAATCCAATAATATCCAATGCGTTTCCAGTCGGCTACACGTCGCGCGACGTCCTCTACAAATGGAATTCGGCGCGACAGGTGGCTATCGCTGAAGACATGAAATTGTCCCAATTCGATCTCATTGCTACTCCGGCCGGCAATCACACCGACACCATTGTCAACAATGACGATCGGAAACCCGGGCAACGATCCACCAACACTTATATAAGTAAGTATTAAAATTAAGTTCAAATATCTATATGTATATAAAAATGAATTGCTGTTCGTTAGTCTCGCTAAAACTCGAGAACGGCTGAACGGATTTATCTTATCTTGGTCTTGCATTATTCGTGGAGGTCTAGGGAAGGTTTAAAAGGTGAGAAAAATTCGAATAATTGCCGGGAAAATCCACAAAACAGCTCTTTTCTATAGAATAAAATTTGACATTGAGATTCAATCATAGTTATAGTTAAATAGTTGAATTCGAGATGGCGCGCTGAAGTGCATTATTGACAAAACTTTATATAATTAATTTCTTTAAATTAAAATTGCTAATCTTATTGATAGAATTGACTCTTACAACGAGTATGTCTAGAACAAGAGAGTAAAAACGAATTAGATTTTTATTAAACACTGCTGGAACGAAGTCGCGGGCAACAGCTAGTCTACAATAAAATATTATACATTAAGTATCATGCACAATTATTAAACATCAAATATAAATTTATATATAGACACAGTAGTAGCAATGACAGGATTTTCAAAGAGTCTAACATTATGTGACATTTGAATTTCTATGAATCCGCATGGACCGAGCAAATATTTGATTTATTCCGAATTATACGCATATATCCAATACCCAAGCCAAGGCAGAAGCCAATAAATATACCTTTGATACAAAACTATTTTGTACACACTGTGTGTTTCCGAAAACACAAAATTAAATGATTTTTTGTCAATTTATTAACAAATAATGAAATTTTACTACTTTTTCCTTTTACTTTCTTTTAAATTCAATTTTAAAGATCTCTATAAGAAAAGAAAGCATTTTCAATGCATATAATTGCACAGAATAACTCCTCCTCCACAAATATCTAATATTACCAACAGTTGAAGATGCCGCATTTTGTACACGTCCATCCATTCAAGCATCTGGTAAATTTTATACCGTTATATCGCTCGCAGCTCGAAATGAAGTCCAGATATGTCCCACGAGACGTGTATTTGAATTGCAACGCTCAATAGGGTAATAAATGATAGTGCATTTCATTTTACAATGGAAATTTCAACTGAAATCCAACAAATCTTCAATGACCTCAATAAATCTGTTGATAGAATTTTTTAACATGAAACTCAGCAGCAAACGAGATATTTCTAATCGTTTAATAGCAATTTCAGTTATTTTTAATTGTGCTATTGTTGCTATTATAAGTTATATTTTATAACAAGTTATTATTCATATAACAACAACGCTCACAACATATTATTTATTGATTGTAAGCATCGGCTCGTTGGTCTAGGGGTATGATTTTCGCTTAGGGTGCGAGAGGTCCCGGGTTCAAATCCCGGACGAGCCCACGATTTTTTTACGTTAATAATTAAATTATTGTTTATATTATTTCCAGCGGAGTATTCCATGTTGCTCGTAAGTTTCCATTTGCAACGCCATATGGGTAACTTCCTGATTCAAGTCTACGGGCCATGTGTTCTGCTTGTCGTGCTGTCGTGGGTCTCCTTTTGGTTGAATCGGGAAGCTACAGCCGACAGAGTATCGCTTGGTATGCGTGTAAAGATTTATAAATAAACTATTAACGATATTTATAATTTTAGGTATAACTACCGTGTTAACAATGACATTTTTAGGCCTTGAGGCAAGGACAGATTTGCCTAAAGTACCTTATCCCACCGCATTAGACTTCTTTGTGTTTTTATCATTCGGATTTATATTTGCTACGATTATTCAGGTATTTATGCGGTTAAAAAACCTCCAGAGATACATAGAAACAAGAAATATCCAATATTTGCCACTGGCTTCTATTTTTTGGAGATAAATAACCAATATTCTTATATTTTATAACCTGCAGTATGCTAAATGTTTAAATATGTCTGTTTTAGTTTGCAGTAGTTCATTATTTTACAAAATACGGTTCAGGCGAGTGTTACTTCAGCTCGGATCTTGAAGATTCCAGTAGTGACGAAGACGACTGGAAACCGATAGAAAAAAGATTTTCGGATCCTAAAGATATAAACGTAAATCAAAAAATAACATATTTCCATGCAAATTTCTATTTTTAATTTTTCTAATTATATTCAGGGTGCAAATCGTCGAAAGTCATCCGAATCAAAACGTCCACAACTCCCTTTCCCAGCATACACAGATCCACATTTCGTAGAAGTTATCCCGTTGTCAGCCTGTGCCATTCCAATACCCTCCAGCCGGCGCTCGTCCCAATGCTGGGCAACACTCCCCTGCTTGAAGCCCGCACCGCCTGAAGACCACCACACCGCGACGTACACGCAGCCAACAGTCACCGCCATAAGCGGGCAGCGATTATCCTTCCAGGCGTCGATGCGGCATCGACCTCACCGAAGGAGACGCACGCCACGATTCAACTCTGTGTCGAAAATCGACCGCGCATCACGCGTGGTCTTTCCACTGTTGTTCTTAACAATAAATTTATTTTATTGGTATTCGTATTTGTCACGAACGGAGAGGATTCAACCATTGAAACATTAGAAGCAATATGAGAATATGATATGAGATAGAATGAGGTGCTTTTTGGGTTTGTTTCGATTTTATTAACAAATAGTCAGTTTTTCTTGTAGACTCACATAACAAACACTCTAATTGCACCCGTGCATGTTGACAACGACATACACACACTCACATATGTAGAAAACGATGTGAACCAAGTTGTTATTTGAACAGAAAGCTGTAAAATATTTAATTGTTAAACAAAAGAACATAATTGTAAATATATCATCTACCTATAAGGATATCCCTGTGTTTTTGACCTGAAGACTGACAGAATCAATGAGAAAAATACCGAAACCAAGACAAGTCCTGCAATGGCGTAAATCTTCTTCTTTTTGGGATCGCCTCGTTTGCTGGCTGACTCAGTGAGAAGAATCATACCTAGTACAATTGCGGCATCTTAAATTCACATTAAGAAAAGTTGCATACATAATTTTCAACTTCTCAAACTACTAAGATGTAAAAAGGATACTTAAAACCATAACAATGTATGTCTCCAATACAAATTGCCCCTGCGATGATCCGTAAATGTAAGAAACCTGCCCGTTTTGCCCCTTGTGGAAAAATGGCGGACCTCGGATATGATTCCACATTTGACCTGAGACCATCATGAAACAAATGAATAACGCGCCCATCGCCCACATGTTCTTGTTGTAGAGGAACTCCAAGTTGTTGCGCTTCAAATACAGCAGAATCGCGCAGAATGTGAACAGGAAAAGCAGAGCTAATGTTCCAGAATAGTTTGGTGGACGGAATACACGAATCTGGACATCTGTACGTTCTCCAATCCATTTGGCAATTGATTCGGCAGAGAAACCAATCCTTTGGATATCCATGGTGTCTGCATTCTTTGGTTTACCTTTGGCTGGGAAATGGATGAATACTGGTGCAGTATTCAATCTCATCTATGCATTAAATATAAGTTATTAATAAATAATATAATGAAGATGTAATTCTTACCATTTGGAAAACATCAGAACCCTCATCGAAATCAACAACAGCAAAGAACAATTTATTTGAATATGCTTGTGAATATCTGAATGAATTGGCCACAATACCAAACTCATCATTGGCATGTTTACACACACCACATTGACGCTGTGGGGCCATTGCTGTGAACATCACCACAATGGAATAGTTTCTGGGTGCAGTCTTAACATAGTCCTTGAATTTATTTGCATTGAAACGCAGCACAGCACGTTTACTGGACATTTCCGTGAGTTGTTGTACACGCTCGGCCATCGTCATGCCCTGCTGCTGAAGGATTTAAAGAATATTGTAGTGAAGGGTGTAACATAATGAACGAATTTGAAGAGATAAGTAAAACTTACTGTTTTACGTGCTTGTCCATCCGCATGATAGAAAAGTATCGTTGAGGCGACAAGTAGCCCGAAGAGGATTGCTTTCTGCATTTTGGATTTCTTACGTTCTTAGCGTTGTTCTTGATTACGTTTACATAGGAAACCGCTGGCCACTACAAACACTACAGCTCGCAAGCCGGCTTGTGTCAAACAATATCAAAAACGTCAAGTTTACTCGTCAACGTGTCAAGTATAAACTTTGCGTTGTTGTCGTTTTAGGGAGAATCTAATATACACAAATTAATACATAAGTAATATAATAATAAAACAATGTAATAAAAAGACAATTTTTATTTCTAAATTATATTTTACATAGAAACTTGCGTGATGAATAGAATATTTGTAATAAAATAAGCATGACAACAAGGTGTAATAAATGGAGTAACCGATGTAACACGTGCATACGCATGTGCCAATATGTGTGATGTTGGTTGCATACCCTGTGCGCATTTTGTTCAAGTTAGATAATTGACTTGTACTATCAAATTTTTCCTATAAATGGATGACAATACATCCAATAAACATGATAAATTATAACATTAAACACTAGATATACTTCTAAAGTGTGTGTACACGGAAAGTTCCAGTCGCTCGGCAACAAATCAGGTCTGTGTAACCACGTTCATTTACACCGTTGCGGAAGTATAACGATTAATCACGTTGTTAAAAAATGGCGATAAGAACGATGAATAATATTAAAAAAGATAATATTTAAATTCATGAAGTATAATTGACTCAAAATCACACCGTAACAACTTCAGCTAGTTTTTATTAATTTTGCTAAATTGTGTTATTTGATTACGTGTTTCATAGTTAACGTAAAACTCGACACTCGCAACATCATCAAAAATCATAAATTGAAACAAAATGCGCCGCGTGCGTCGTTATCATTCGCATTATCGCAAACCCGTTCATGAACTCATGAAATATGGAAAAATTTGTCCATATTCCATAATTAATTCGCTAGTTAGCACATATTTAGTGTTCAGCGAAAGCGCTGGCCATGCAGACGTCAAGTCTGATAACAACAGCAGGAATCAAACAACAGTTTACAATGGCTTATCTATTTTTCCGCGGCTGCCTGCTGCTCGGCCGCATCGCAAACATGTGCAGCGTGTGGATTTCGCAACAATACGACGTCGAGCTATCCAGCCTATCAATGTTATCCAGTGTTTGGCTTGCTGCGCACAGTTAAGTTAATTCACTCAAATATTAATATCATTAGACCAACAGTGCTGATTCGACTGATTCATAGGAGAATTTAAGCAGCAGTGGAAAAATTTCCTACATATTGTCTTGATAATTTAATCAAGAACACATTAATGTGTTTATACATTTTGTAGCTTGTCGTGATCTTGGATTACAAATAAAAATCACGGACTTTGCAAGTGTGATTCATCGGTCAGTTGCAGTTGTTTCTAACAATCGTAATTAAGTCAAGGTTTTCACATACCTCAAGGTATCATTCACTTCTAATGCATAAAAAGACATAAAAATAATACTGGAATGTTTCAAGCATGCTTAAAACTAATAATAAAAACTAATAGAGTTTAAATTAGCTTACTAAACATTAATTTACTAGATACTGGAAACTAATAATAGATATCTATATTTAATAAATAAACAAAGCACAATTCCTTTTGATTTTGATTTCATTCAACTCCCCAAAAATATCTAAAATGCGCAGCTGCGGGTATATTTACCTATTAACCCAATTAACAATGCGCAAACATAACGCAGTCAACAACTCCTTCCACATGTGTTCGTCTCGACGTCTCCCAACTTGCATTGAAATCCGTGATTCCGAATGAAACGCGTCGCTATCAGCTGGCTGACGAGTGGCTGGCGTTTATCGCGCTGCGAACACAAAAATGTAATACATAGCATGTTATAGTTTTCCAATCTAAGTCGCATCCGAATCGAAAATCATGGAATTCATGACGGCGTCGCAACGGTCGCAACAATTACGAATCGGACGCCGACCCAAGACCATGTAGCTGCCATCAACAAGCGCACACGCGTTTTCGCTTTTTATTCGTTTACTTAGTGTTAATCATTACATTGCTTTAATTAATTATGTCCGCAGTGAATCGCAATTCAGGTAAGTTAAACAATTCCGTAATGATTTGCAAACAAATTATAAAAGAAACAGAATGTAAATCAACAAATAAAAAACAATTGCTGTTTGTGGTGAAAGAGTAAAGTGTTCATGCAATAATAAGTGATAAATGAATTTATTATAACCTGATTTATTCAAGTAATAATGGGTTTTGTTGTAGAGTATGAACCAATTGGAGATCAACATGAGCAAACAATCAAAAATCATTCTCAAGATGATTCTGAACTCATTCTTCGGGTTATACGCAGACAACATGCCAGACTGTGTTCTTTCACATTTTTGGATTTCTTTTTCTGGGCATTCCATATGCGCTGATTACATGGTTTCCCAATCTTGGAACATACAGATACAGACAGTGTTCATTAAGCACTGCCAATCTAGTTTTAGTCAGTGATCACTTTGGCAATGATGTTGTTCTTGAAATTAAGACTGAAAACATTGATCTTCCCAACATGGCGTGCACATTACTGCGCCATTTCACCCACCAGCATACTCAATACATCTGGATTCCATATAAATCAGCTTTTGGGACTTTGGATGAGTTCCTTCCAGAGCTTACACTTGAACAAATACTCAATGAGTCACATGGATTGGATGAGGATGCTGAATTTTAAATTGTAAGTGTTCTGGACCATTTAGTTATAGGCTATGACTTTGAATCCACCAATGCACATTTAATCATCAAAATTTCCTATTTTTTTAAAATAAATCATCAAATTGTGTGCTTGGTTGCAGAATTCAAATGTTTGGAAAGAATAAAATTGAGGTTAAAGTGAAATCCTATTGGCGACTATTTGTCGAAGAGGTTTTCAATCCGTTCTACCTCTTTCAAGCATTTTCGGTTATCTTGTGGTATTTTGACGAGTACAGAATTTATGGAGCTTGTGTTGTAGTCTTGACTACATTTTCAATCGTTACTGCTCTTTATGAGACCAGAAAAGTATTTGTTTTATATCTAATCACACACTTTCAATCATATCTTCAACTGTTTCTATTTCTCAGCAAAGCGAAGCCCTACACGCTTTAGTAGAAGACTCTACCCATACTGGACCAGTGTTAATGCTTCCTCTCTCCAAAGGTGAAACCGAGCGGACTTCTGAAGAGATGAAATACCAGGAACCATTGACCATTGACCCATATGACCTTGTTCCTGGTCATATAATCGTCATACCTCGAACTGGTTGCATAATGCCATGCGATGCTGTGTTGTTAACGGGTAATGTAATTGTAAATGAAAGTATGTTGACCGGGGAAAGCGTCCCCGTGATGAAGACACCTCCTCACGAAACTGATGAGGTGTACTCAGCCACCAAACACAAGGCAACACACGCTACATTCTGCTAATATACGTACGGTAATGATAACCGGTGATAATGTAATGACAGCCATTTGTGTAGCGAGAGAGTGTGGTATGATTGGTATCAATGACGATGTTCTTCTTTTACAATTGCGTGAAGTCGAAGGACAACGCACTCCGGAAATCTACGCTGAGTTTGTAGGCAATACAAACAGTTCCGAAGCACATAGTTCAATCATTAATCTAACTGATGAACACTATAAATTTGCAATGGTAGGAGATACCTGGGCGAAGTTACGACAATACTATCGTAAAGATTTGCCAAGGATACTGTTGAGAGCAACGGTTTTTGCTAGGTTTCAACCTGATCAAAAAACGCAATTGGTTAAAGCACTACAAGGCTTGGATTACATCGTATCAATGGTTGGTGATGGTGCTAATGATTGTGGTGCACTCAAAGCTGCTCATGTTGGCGTATCTCTTTCGCAAGCGGAAGCCAGTGTTGCAGCACCATTCACTTCCGGTATAGAAAACATCTCCTGTTTATACCACCTGATTCTGGAAGGACGATGCGCTCTAGTGACAAGTTTCGCTGTGTTTAAGTACATGGCACTTTACAGCTTGATACAATTCTTCACAATCATCATTCTCTACAAACTCAATTCTATACTGGGCGATCAACAGTTTTTGTTTATTGATTTGATTATCACCACAAGTTTAGCTGTGACCATTGGTAGACAAGGACCGTCGAATGTGTTGGTACCCAAACGTCCAATGGGTAGTTTAATGTCTGGCACGAATCTGGTACCCATGGTGTTGCAGATCTCCACATGCGCCTTTGTTCAATACGCTGCTTTGTATTATCTGTCTACACGCGACTGGTACAAAGCAAATCCAATTGAAAGAGATGAGATTGTTCTGTGTTGGGAGAACACGGTGTTGTTTACTGTAAGTTCATTCCAGTATGTTATCCTGGCTGTGGTTTACTCCAAAGGAGAACCGTATCGAGAGAACGTCATTAGTAATTTTTGGTTGCTGGTGTGTTCGTTGGCATTGACATGTTTCACGACTTATTTGTGTATTTGCCCATCGCTGGACGTTGCGGATTTCTTCGAAGTGATCTACCTGCCTCCGTTGCATGAAAGGCAACAGCATTTGTTTAGGGATACCTTGTTATTCTTTCCGATTGCACATTATGTTATTGCTGTTGCAATAGAGGTAAGGAATGGTAATACATTACCTATAGAAAACCTTAAAAAATTATTTTTCAGAATTTAATAGGTGAAAGCGAATGGTTGAAGAAAATTGTGCATTTTATGACGTGTAAACGTCATCCAAAGAATCGTTATAAAGCACTGGCTGCCGAATCTGCTAATTTTTTCTGCGAGATTGTCGAAAACAATCGCGATCAAACTGTTTGCTGACATATATTTTTTTATTCAACATCTTATCTGTCTACAACTATTAATCACTTACATCTGACCATTTATCCATATACATATATACTAGAGTACGCTTAGTATTAATTAGAAAATAAATTACAAGTTCACCGACGAAATTATTATCGCCACTCTGATAGATTAAGCGAACAAAGTAGCATCCGAAATTGATAAGCAGTACTTGTGTATTGTACGGTATGTATTCAACTAGATTTTGATCCCCTAGTCGCCATTGTGTATGTAGCCATCATGCCTCCAGTGTTCGACGTGGACAAGGTGCTCAAACAGCTTTTGGACGTACGAACGGAAAAAAACAAAAAGGTGAAACTCAGCGATGATGACATCAAGAGTTTGTGCTTCAAAAGTCGTGAGATATTTCTCGCTCAGCCGAATTTGTTGGAGTTGGAATCACCTATTAAAGTCGTAGGTAAGATCAATAAACATATGTAGTCCTATATTATAGGAGTGTTTTAAGTTGGATATTCGTTACTGTTTGAATTAATGAATATAGTTTCTGGGAACGTTGATAAGAATTAATAGAATCGAAAAAATAATTATCTACAAACACGTATTTCCTAGGTTTAACATGTGATTTGCTATGGTCTGATCCTGATAAAAACATTCACGGCTGGGCTGAAAGTGATAGAGGCATCTCTTTCACTTTTGGTGAAGATGTGCTTGCGAAGTTCCTGAAAAAGCACGATTTTGATTTAGTGCTACGCGCACATCAAGTAGATTTACCAATGAAAAACAGGTTCAGTTGATAAGTACTAACATAATCATTTTTCAGGTAGTTGAAGATGGTTATGAGTTTTTTGGAAATCGAAAACTGGTTACACTCTTTTCAGCACCAAATTATTGTGAATTTGATAATGCGGCTGCACTTCTGACGATTGATGAAGAGTTAATGTGCACGTTTCAAGTGAGATCATTTATTTTTATTTATTCAAAATTTCACTCATGTAACACGTACTTGTATGTTGAATTACAGATATTAACAAAAAGAGAAAAAACGAAGTAGACACTATGATAACGAAGACTCTTCGTGCATATTTTCCTTTTGGAAAATGTCGGCATACATCGGAAATGTTTGCGGGGGCGCAGGCTCCTCGGCACGTACCTTCCTTACTCGTTTAGATATAATTCCAAACAGCACCAACCCGCTGGTCCCTAGGATACACAGGCCCACAACGGCGAAGGAAATTTGATCGCCTGTGGATTTTATTATTTGTTATTATTATTAATTGTAAGATTTGTTAGACATTATAATTTATTTACCTAGCGACATGAATCCAGCTGAGCGAATTTCAGTTGCTGGTGTTGATGTTGGTGTAGCTGCAGGTGCTGTACGAGTAGTAACTGGATTTTCGGTATTTGCATTTATTGGAGTATTTCTGGTAGGTACATTTGCTACTGTAGATACAGTAGTAGTTGGAGTACTTGTACTTGTACTTGTTGAAGACCCATCATTTGATCCACCTGAATTGTTGACATCATTATTACCACCATTATTATTATTATTATTATCTGTACCGCTAGGATTATTGCTATTTTCATTATCTGATGGATTAGTAGGATTCGCTGAATCATTATTTCCTGGATTAATTCCTGGCTCGGGCAAATTTCCATCACCTGAATTACCATTAGAATTTGATCCTCCTGAGTTTGTTTCATTCGGATCTGCTGTAGTACCTCCAGCAGAAATTGTACTGGTATTGATAACACCTCCCGTATTAGTATTATTATTTAAGTTGCTTCCATTATCACCGTTATCATTATTTTCATTGGTATTAGTAGAATTGTTGCTAGATCCGTTTGAGTTACCAGTTTCAATATTATTTATATCATCACCGTCACTCCCACCATCCACTGCAGTTTCGTCTGGATCTACTTCTCCATTACCGTTTCCTGATTATTATTTGAATTATTCCCATTTCCAGTAGAAGTGTTTGATTCTCCATCATTACTATTTCCACCTGCAGTATTCCCTGAACCGTTACTATTACCGGGTTCGTTGCCAGGGCCTTGATTTGGGTTACCATTGGATGAACCATCACCATTATTACCGGAATTTCCGTTATTTTCATTAGTATTGTCATTATTATTGTTAGAACCCGTGGTACCACCGTTATTTGGAATTGGAGGTTGATTGGAGCCACCAGTATTGTTATCTTCATTATTATTGGATTGATCACCACCTGGACTGCCATTACCATTGCTTCCCGAATTATTATTTCCCGGGCTAGCACTTCCACCAGATCCTGTTTCTTCATTATTAGTAGAATCACCTCCAGCATTACCAGAATTGTTGTTATCACCATTTCCCGAACCGTTATTATCTCCGCCATTTGTTCCGTTCTCCTGACCTCCACCAGTGTTGCCACTGCTTCCCGAATTATTATTTCCTGGTCCAGCACTTCCACCTGATCCTGTTTCCTCATTATTACTAGAATCACCTCCACCACTACCAGAATTGTTATTACTACCATTTCCCGAACCATTATTATCACCGCCATTTGCTCCGTTCTCCTGACCTCCACCAGTGTTGTCATTGCTTCCAGAATTATTATTTCCAGTACCAGTACTTCCTCCTGATCCTGTTTCCTCATTAGAATCACCTCCACCACTACCAGAATTGGTGTTACTACCATCTCCACCATTTCCCGAACCGTTATTATCACCGCCACTTGCTCCGTTCTCTTGACCACCACCATTGTTGCCACCGGAAGAGCCTCCATCATTCCCAGAATTACTACCACTATCACCATTGTTTCCATTGTTGTTTGGATTTTGACCGGATCCTTCATTATCATTTCCATTATTACCTCCTGTTCCAGTATTACCCCACTTGAATTATCTTCATTTCCACTCTCATCTCCATCAGTACCATCAGTAAAATTATCTATTCGATAATAACCCATTTTATTGCACATGCACACCAAATTACTTGATCCAAAAGGACCTTTGCGACATCTGTGCCAATCACCCTCCGAATAAACTGAACACTAGATAAAATTCGTTAAAATTTAAAAGATTTATTAGCAAAATATCCAAACATTGTAAATTATCTACCTACTTGAAATTTATTAGGTCCCTTCAAACTTTGCATAATAGTATTCGGCAGTTCATCCAACTTAAACTCGCTCATATCATTCTGAAACAATCTGGCATAATATAATAATCCATCAAATCCTAAATAATCACGAAGAACTGCTTTCCCAATACACATTTGTTTATCATGCACTTGCATGTGCCAAGACTGATTCAGCATCAGTTGTATATTTGACTGCCATTCATTAGTCGGATTTGGAACATACTTAAAATTCCTAAAGTAGCTATTGCTGAATTTTTCCAACATTACATACGCGGTTTGCAATTTAAACTTCACATTTTTCTTCTCCGGATCGCGATCACGATACAACAACGCACACACTTCTCCTAGATATTTATCCATATTCTTAATGAAATTATCTTTTCTTGATTTACAAGATTAATGTCATCAGATGTTGTAATGATAAACTCGGTAGTTTCAAAGTATTTTCTTATATCTTGAACTGTCACCGTGTCTAAATCTTTAGCATTAATGTCGTCAATCACTCCGAGAGCATCGCGTTCATCGTCTGTCACAATTGGAGCTGCCATTTTTTCGTTTACAAGTTTACCACGCAGTTTTACAATATTCTAAAACAAAAACTTTTTATTTAAAATAAAATTGAGTTTGATTTCAATATATTTACGTTTAAAACATCTGTAGAAGGTTTAAAAACATGTTCGGTTGATGTCAAAGCAGAAATCAAGTTATAAATTGATTGTTTGTGAGGTGTATCCATAAAAGCTTTAATTTTCTCATTAAGTTGAATATTCACTGACGTTTGCAAATTGTTTAATAAATATTCACTCTGTAAGCTTTTGTAAGTTTTGAAGATCATTATCATATCAATTTTAAACTTTTCAAAGTCATTGGAAGCAAGATCGCAGAATATTTGATCCTTAAAAGTGCTGGAAAACATGCGCATTGAAAACAAAGTTTAAAGTTTTATTTTGAATTAATATATTACGAAAGATTTTCTTTTGAACCGTCCAATGGTAATTTAACCTGAACTTTCGGACCTTCAACCATCACACAACTATCTTTATTATCACAAACTTTCATTACTGTGAGTAATGTACCATTTGTTTCTTTGATGTATGGTAAAACAGTTTCAATGGTGTAAAAATCTTGGAATTTTGCGATAAATGTCGGCTCTTTTATATTCACTTCATTTGAACTTTCAAGCCAACCAAAATAATAAACTAACGGAAAATCCATTGGTTTATCTTTGGCTGGAGTTGTTTCAAATCGAAATACGGTCATCAAAGCATCACCTGTTAAAGGAGAAACAATTAAATCCGATGCAATCGGCGGTGCATTTGTTATTATCTCTATATCTGCGACAATAATGTTTTTCTTAACACAAGTAGTTTTTAAACGCAGAAGATATTTTGCATCATGTTGCTGTTCAAAAAGTTTCGGTGGAATTTTTAAAGTTATCCTTTGATTTCCTGGCTCGTCACTAAACGGAGTTAGTTCTTTAAGGAACGCGTCACGTTTTACAAACACAGGCACAGTTTTATTATAATTCTGAAACAATTCAAAAGTGGTAATTACTTAAATTAGTAATATAAAAAGAAAATTAACCGTTTGTGATATGTTGAGTTCTTTGTATTTCTCATTGATCTCATTTTGTGTAAGATTGTGAATCGATCTCCATTGTAAAGTACATCCTGAAAGTATATTCATCATAGTTGCTGATATTTCAAGTTGTTCTGAGGGTTTTGTCCATGTGGGGATTTCATCGTATTCAATAGATCTATTTAAGTGTTTAACTTTAACATACGTTGTTAGTTTTTCAGTCAATCCAACAAGTGTAACTGTTAGATCAAATTGGTAACTAAAGGATACAAATACATTACATTAATTTATCACCAATTAAAAGACCAGCAGTTAAATGAACACACAATATTATTAACTTACACGCCAGGTTCAGGAAATCCCTTTGTTACATAAAGTGTTGGAGTGCTTGAAAATCGTCCACATGGTTTCGTATCAATCGTACAAGTCCAAATCATCTTAAAAATCATTTTTAACAAAAAACTTAATTTTAAACAGTAAAATTTACCTCATGTTTAATTTCTCTTGGAATATCAACATGTGCAATAACCTTTATTGGTTGATTAATACCTAAAGTTTGATTGCGACTTTGAAGGCGTATAACAAACTTGGGTTTTATCACAGTTACTCTTAAAATATCCTATAAAAGTTTACAAATAGTAATTTTAGTTAGATTATTGAATTAAAACTTTACCGAGGTTAAAACGTTGTCATTTTGTATTAATTCACAAATAATTTCATAGGTTCTAGCATTTTTCAAAGTGTTTTTCGGGATTTCAAGCCGTGAACCCGCATTATTTAAATACTGCGGTGTTGCAGCTGGATTTTCTTTTAATTTCCATTGAAACTTTTAAAACAAAAGATTTTCACAAATTATTCTCATACACAATATAGTATTCTAATTACTCTTGCAATAAAAAATATACGGAGAACTTACAGTGGCATTTGGACAAGTTCCCACAATAAACGCATTAATTATTAATTCACTTGTGCAGTGAATTCGATTGGGACCAATCAAGACTAATTCCAAATCATTTGCATTTGTCGAGTTTAATTCCAGAGAAATGTCTTCATCTACAGTATTTTCAATTCTTGTGGAAATTTCTAGACACTTTTTATTGATTACTTTACCATCACGTATAATTTTCAAGTCAATTGTGTATAAAATACCAAACTCAATCTAAAACGAATCTAATCAATCAATATTTGCTTTTTAATCACTAAATATTGCAACTTACTAAACCGTTATTGATTATTATTCCTATATTATTTCCATCGTATCTTACAACATTCACAACTTGCCCATTCACGTCAACGATTAATTGATTCTGCTGCAATTGATTTTGTAACACGCGTGCGGTCTTCCACGCGAGTAAATTACAAGGTACTCCACGTGGTTTTCTTTGGCACGTGCCAATCGTCTTAGCGTACACAATCCATTCATAAACATTAAGTCTGTTTTCATAATCATCCGAAAGTGAAGAATTAGCATTATCTTCATCAATGTTTAAACTATTGACAGAAAAATGATCGATTTATCGATTTTATCAATAATAAAATAAGTAATTCATTAAAATTAGCTGGTATTAACCTTATAATAGTTTGGTTGTCTCTAGATCCTTCTATGAAGAAGGTGAGACAGTTTTGGTTTTCACTGGACACTGCGCTTGACCCCAAGAGAATTATTAATATGAAGAAAAACATTTTCACTCTTTACACCGTTATTAATCGAACATAGAATTAATTCTTTATAACACCTTTTAGATTTTATAATTAAATTGGTATTTCTCCAAGGAAAAGTAACGTCAATAACACGTTTTGTATTTGTACTGAGGTTGAATTACTAAAAATGCGCAGTACAATTATGAATTTTGAGGGTTGAGGATTGTTTCTATGTATAGTGTAGAGACACGATAGACAGCAGTAAATAGGAATACACTAAAAATGTTTGTATCTAATGTTACTATAGTATTGTTGTCACCAATCTATAATATCACTAAAAACCCAGAACATTCGTGCTTCAATCATAACATTGCCACGTGCGGGAGCAATATTTATTAAACATCAATAGTGTTATAATGAAATGACAATTTAAATTTAAAATTTTGTTTATTTATGAGTAAAATCAATCAATCCTAATAATTTTATATACTGGAGGTAATTTTGTTGATATTTACATTCTATAAATCAAAAATGATAAATATTTGATGAGGTTTGTAGTGTGGCAATGCACGTGTATCCTACGTGCCACGTGTGTATCGCCCACGGCTTTATTAAGTTATTAACTGCATTTTTCTATATTTGTTTGTATTAAAACAAGTGTAAGTAAAGAATTTAGTATCAAACTTCGATGAATTTAATGAATTCTAGTGTTTTGAGTAACTTACAGAGATAATGTGTTAAAACTTTATTAGATACGATAAAAGATAACAACACTACTAAGATTTATTACATTGTTTAAATTATATTATAATAATTAATCTATATATATATATATATATATATATAAATTGCTGTTCGTTAGTCTCGCTAAAACTCGAGAACGGCTGAACGGATTTGTTCACATTATAATTATATTTACATATTTGAATAAAACTATGCCATATATAGTCCTTAAAAGTCCAACTTCCGACTGACCATGTTTTTCACCACGCGCGACAATTAAATGCATAATAATAACATTTCCATTAGAATTATATCATCACCATCGGAATTGGATTGTCTTTCATCAATTGTTTTATTTCACTTGCGTTTTCAAGTGTTGCAAAAACTCATGGTAAGACAACGCAGTCTCAACTCTATCCTCAACAACCAACCAGAAAAACGCCCCGCAGTGGGCTATTTTCCCTAATAATCTGCAATGTTGCACACATCGGCTTCTCCTCGTTGAGATAATTAATGAACATGTGCAGGCGCTGATTGTGTTCGTTATCCAAGACGGGTAATTCACACATTGAGTCTGTTATCGCGTTGTAATCAGCCACACCTAACGCTTGATTCAAAAACAGTCGATTCACGCCCTGACAAAACCAGAATCATATGGTCACACATATCAAACAAATATGCTCCAGTGGAATCAATACTCCTTGCGGATAGCTGCAGAATCGGCGGCATGTGAACCGGCTCCTCTTCATCATTCAGCACCGTGATTTGGTCTTGTAGATTATGCACAGGGTACAAATCCGGATAGATTTGTTGAATTAAATATTGCAGAGGTCTGGTTTTCATGTCACACATCGACTTGACACGATCATCCAGTCTGGTAGAGATGCCAGATCGAAAAGCGGGATGTTTTAGTAGGGCTGAGATGTACAATGGTAGCAGTCTCAAACATCTCGGTACTATCAGACTTGTATTACCCGCCATGTTCTGTGATAACTTGTAACTCGATAGGATATCGATAGCGACGTTAATGAAGGCTTCTCTTGCGTCTGCCAGACTTGACTGCATTGATCTATCAACAGCCATCTTAGCCAACAAACCCACGATACACTGTTGATCCGCCGAGTTGATAACATCAGACAGGGTTGACACCACTGGAAGACACAGCGTATGCACACGAATTCTTCGTTCGCCTTTACTCGACGTGTATAACAACGCCGCTTGAAAGCAGATATTCTGCACATCGGATAAATTCTCTTCAATGGCGACTTGCATTCCATAACCAGCATCAGGGTTAACATTCGGTAGGGATAATAAATCCGTAGACCGTACAAAGAAATTACCGTGGAACGTGTGGATGCTCAATCCTCTCGTGCATCTTATCCTCATGACTGCTTCAAAACCAATCTTTCTTGTTAGATATCTCTTAAGGGACTTCTCAAACGCACCGTTTTGTAATTCCCGACTTGCTTTGAACAATGGGAAGTGATACATGCAGCCACCACTAAACCGACAGATGCCGGAAATAGTAGCAATGTCTACGTACTGCGAGTTGAGTATGAATAAATCCACAGCTATCTGCTGACCACTGCATTCTAACGCAAGACGCTTGTAGAAATCATTGGCCGGATTCAAATGCAGTACTTCACCCGATGCTCTATTACTAGGATCTTCTCGAGCTGTTAGTGCACCTGGACCCATCGTGGGTAAAGATGATTGGAACACTGTGATTCGCCCACCTGTACTCGCCATCATCTTATGCCCGGCTTGCAGGGCCGCTCCAAGAGCACTGCCTGTATCGTATGAGTTATTATAACGTTGTGGTAATTGTGTTAAAAGGTCCTGAATTAGGTCCATTCGATCCTGTAGATTAACCAGAAGATTATCCGGACATGGCAGGAAGATATCATCAATATCCAACACTGTCATCTCATGGGGTTGACTGAGGCCATCCGCAAGCGAATAGAAATGCAGTGCGGAATCATACGCAATAAAACCAATGTGAGTGCGTGCATCACCAGGTAAATTAGCAATCTCAGCCGAAAGTGTCGCGCATACTGTTTGTAAATACCCGCTTTCAACCGCCGCCCGTGAAATATCCAATAAAAATAAATAAATCGCTGGTTGTGGAGGTCGCAGCATATACTCAGCCGGAGCGATATATTCTATAGTACTGGATTTTACTTCCGGGCGTCTCGATGGATCCCCATAGGTCTTGGTAACAGGATCATATTGGAACTCTTCGGGGAGTTCATTGACACGATAGCATAAGTTGCACTTCCAGCGTTTACTGTCAACGAAAAAGACGAATGGGTTGATGTACGTCCGGCACGCGCGGCACCGCACGATTGTATTGCATTGAATAACTGGCAAATGGTTAAGGTCTCGAAACGGATGAATTAAAATACCCAGAGGTAAACGGGATTTTTGTAGCAGTGCATTAGATTCGGGAATTTTCGTGACCGTGCACCGAAAGATGTCAGGACTACAATTGGCTTCATCCAGAGATGTGTTTCCAAGAGCAACGCGTGGTGCTTCGACTTTTGTCGGGGGAAGTATTGTGGGTGTTTGCAAGAGGTCGAAATTATCAGCGCCCCATAAACGATTAAACCCAGATTGCACTGTTGATTGATACTGTTGTTGTTGTTGAGGTTGTTGATATTGATTCAACGGAATTTGCTGCATTTGTGGTTGAGGAGTAAACTGTTGTTGCTGTTGTGGTTGTTGGTAGAAATTCCGACTTTGCACATTCGGATTGGCATTAAACTGCTGTTGTTGTTGTTGTGGTGCAGGCGGTGCCTGTTGCGGATACCGATTAACATGAAGACCAGCTTTATTAGATATGTTGTAATTCTCAGGAGCTGGTCCCGACAAACTATTGCTTTTCTGCATGGGTGGCGGCGGCATCCCCGGACGTTGTTGATTAAACAAGTTCGGACTTGATGATTGCGGCTGTAGCGCCGGCCTAATTTGGGTGGTGTTGGCACTTGGTTGGTGTTGGTATTGTGGCTGCACCCCGGATAATTGAGGTGGTAATTGAGGTTGCGCCTGTAATGTCATAGCTGGCAGTGGCATCGGTCCCCTAACATTTTGATAATTTTGGTTTTGGTTATATCCATTCATTTGATTATTCGGCTGGCTAATCGTGGGAGGTGTGTGATTTACTGGTGTTGTTTGCATGGCTGGGTTATAATTGTATGTCATCATCCTAGGTTGAGACAAACTGGGTTGTAACGGCGGTCTTATCGAAGGTTGAGCATTACTGCTCGGTAGCGAATTCTGATGTGCGACACCACTACCGTTTCGAATCGGAGCAGTGGATGGCACTTGCGGTGGTTGATTTTGTGGCTGCTGACTAGGAATCGGATGTGGCGGCTCTTGCAGTTGCTTGACATTCGAAAAATGACTGGTTGCCGAGTGCGTGAAACCCGCTGCCGAAATGGGCGATAAATTAGCACTTTGATTAAACACCTGAGTACGTGCTTTCAGATCCCCAACGTCTGTTGTGGTTGTAGGCGTGCTGAAATGTTGCAGCGATGGGCTGGATTGCGGCGTTGATACAACATTCGCATTAATGTTACTGTTACTAATGTTCATGTTGGCGTAGTTGTTGACCAATTGATTCATAGGCACCTTTCCGGTGGGTGGCAGCTGGTTGGATGGGATTGGCCGCATGCCGCCACTGCCAGGCCCTGGAAACATTCTCGCTGAGGGCGAGGAATCTCTGGACGAATGTGATGATCGTGATTCCAAACCGTTGAGGTGTGGTGGCAGTCCTGAAGGGATTCCGTTCGGTATGTTCGGGTCCATCGTATGTGACATTATTGTTTCCCTGAAAATCAAAAACAATACAATTAAGATGTCCTAGGTCAATGAATAAATGTGTATTACACTTTTAAGATATTGTACAAGACTTTAGCTTCGATAGCGACCGACATATCGACGTTTTTCAACAAACAAGCGAATATAAAACTATTTATATATGGGGGCTTTTTACCGGCGCGTTATTACTACTCAGCGGGTGAAAGCCGACTGAATTTCCATAAAACGAGCAGTTGTTAAATGCTTTCGCTTTCATCGTGCTCCAATCATCATACATTCATTATTAATACACGCGGCGCAAGCCGCACGCCTATTGGAATAGGGTGTCAAGGTGATAGTACTACGTCTCAAGTTCACCGAAATGAGCGAAACTACGAGAACTTAAAAGACCTCGGATTAGAATTTAATAAGAATCCTATTCAATGTCCCATACAAATTTAATTCAATATCTTACTGCATTTATTTATTGATATTGATATTGAAAAGCAGCTTATTGCTTTTAGCAGATATTTTAAATTGATCTATTTGGAGACAATGGATATGAATGTTAATTGATTTGATTGAACAATGTTTAAACAAAATATTTCATTGGAAGAGTGTAACTTCCATTGTGAATTGGAAGTAATCAGTTGTTGATTTTTCATTATCTCTCATTTTACATGTAAATATATTGCCAACATGCTATGTACGTGACTTGTGCTTATGCTCCTCCACCCATATCAACAATATGTTGCAATTTTTGACTAGTTTTACTATAATTACTTTCTCAGTTCTCAAAAACAAACTTAAAAATCTTGATAAAAAATGTCCTCCACGTTTACACGCTTACTACTAAATAATAGTTTGTATAAATAATGCTAATTAATGCTCCTCGTGCAATAACATAAATTAAAAGTTAAAATGACGAGTGGATTTACAAATAGCTGATTCATCTCCAGTAGTTTTGGTCGTTTTGCGCGCACATCACAGCAAGAACGCCAAGAAAAACAACAAAATTTTGCGATCGAAATTGAAAGACTTACGCTTCCCCTTTTAGCACCTTCAAAAGCTTATTGCTCCAACAATACTTTAATTAACTTTCTGGGCACTTAACAACACATACTTAAATGAATTTTGGGTCTTAATCATGTATAATTATTGGAGACCTTTGAACCAGCTTTGGACACGTTCAGATGCGCCTTTTCAAAACGCTGCAAATCACGCGGGCGGTGGCCAATGCCTGATTTTTTTTCTTTAACGCAAAGATAGATTACTTGCCTTTTTGAGCCAGAAGCACGCACTTATAATTATTCAGTAGAACATAATTATTTAATGAATGTAGTCCAGTATGTTTGCAAAGTTCGCGATCTCTGCGAGCACTTGACACATCGGTCTGACTGCTGTCAATCTTACGTGGCCGGTACGTGGCGCCCTCAAACGTCAGTTTGGTAATTAAACTTGTATCATCCCAAAAAATATTTGGATATAATAATAGTAGATGATTGTATAAATTTACAATACATTTATAATTGATTTAGAATAAACATTTAATTATATAAGTATATAAATTAAAAAGTAGTATTTAAACTAATCGTAAAACACAATTGACAGGTTGACTTGGCGAATGTCACCTAACTTGCATGTTTTTGACATTGACAGGTTTATCATTTCTTCGTAGTGCTTATTAAGTTTAGTGAATATCATCCTTTAATCAAGAATTTATCAATTAAAATGACGCTGTATCATTTTGGAAATTGTGTAGCATTAATCTACGTACCATATTACTTAACATACAAGTATTCTGGCCTGTAAGTTTACAAATCAAACAATTTTTATTTATGTATGTCTCATGATTATGTCTTAATTAATCCTATTAAACATAGTTCTGAATATGGGGCGTTCTGGAAGTGCATTCACGCCGGAATGATTTACATGTTCACCCAGCTGTGCAAAATGTTAATTTTGGCCACGTTCTTCCCTGATAGCGACTCTGATTTAGGCAGTAATATTCTAGGAGTAAGTAAACTATTTTCTAACCTCAAAAGCTACGGTTTTTATTTAAAAAAATAAATTTATTCAAAATAAAGTACATCTAAACAAAATACTTTTTGTATACAAAAAAGTACACATTATTTGAATAGAAATTTCATAGAATTTTCATATTTTTTAATCATTAAGCAAAATTATTCCAGGAATTTATGAAATCAACTGTAGATATAGCTGACTTGATTGGTCTTTACTTTGTCCTCTCTGGAATACCTGGAAAAGGCCACAGCAAAGTCCTAACAGCTGGAATTGGATGGGCAACTGCAGAAGTAATCCTCTCCAGAGCACTGCTCCTCTGGGTGGGCGCACGTGGCGCCGAATTTGACTGGAAATACATCCAGAAATGTTTCGACTCAAATATCATGCTTATTCAACATATTGCTTCAGCCACTCTCATCTGGTTGTGGTCTAGGCATGATCTCTCACAGAGTTTGAAACCAATTGTTACAGCTCTGCTGGTATTCACTGCATATAAAATGATGGCGTTGGATACTGTAGCCAAAGTATTACTTGTAGGCCCTTGGATGATGCTTTTAATCAAAGCATTTGTCACTTTGGTCACTGGAGGCGTCACATTAACCATTTATTCTGGTCTAGCACAGAGTATTGGTATTTTTAGATAAGATTACTTGGGTGGTATAGTTACAAAGTAATATTATCTTGTTATAAAAGAATTTCAATTAATTCAAAATATTGTATTTAATATTTATGTGTTTTTGGTCGAGTTTTCATCAATATACGAATATATAACGTAGCAAATGGCCAGAAAAGATAAAAATTAATAGAATTTATTTTTACAGCCACTCAACGAATATAACGTAAATAACAAAACAAGGAAGCTGTACATCTGTACATTTTCAATCCGATCGTGTGAATTCTCAAACGCCGCATATAATATAACATCTGTTGTAAAGTAGAACTAACGATTAGTAATGGATTTTTTCAGTTTTTACTTCGGTGAGAGAAGAGAAACCGTGTTAATTAAAATATAACCGATTACGAGGCAACTTCTCCTAGGAGAACAAGTACATAAAAATATAATCACTTTAAACAACCAATCGGCCAAAGTCACGTGGCAAAGTTAGCGAAAATATATATTTTATATATTTAGAAACAATCCATTGGCATCATCCACAAGTCACACCACAAACATAACCCGATCCAGATGTGCGCCTCAATCTTGTTTTAAACAAGTACGACTTGTGGTAACGCACACAATGTTTATATATCACAACTCATCTACGATGGGGAACAGCCGCCAGGGCCATCGTAATTTTCGGAGTCGTGCTCGGACGCCGAGGAAGTGAAATCGCTGGACGATGAATTCGAGTCACTCGAACTCGAGTGATTGCTGAGGTCGTCGTCGGCGGTCGACACGATTCTCTGTAAGACGGTAACAGAAAACAAAAGAAACAACGATCAAGTAACTTCACGCAACAAGTAAAGAGTAAAGAAAAAGCATATCAAGTGCAACAATCAGGTTTAATTATAATTCTGTATCAATTCGTATCGGAAAATGGCGGTACCTGTAAAAGTTCGGTAGTGTTAAACTGCCTCCAGAGCATCCAGAGAATCCTCGCGTTCTCCACCTCGGATGAAGATGCCGATGACCAATGCGAGCGCTCCTTTAGGTTTTGTTTTACTGTATCAACAAGGTCAGTCATCTTCGGATCCTCTTCGTAGGAAGGCACCCATACTTTAATATCTCGATCAAGACCGCTTGTACATAGGAAGGGCAGTTGAGGGTGTGGCTCCAAGCAATTTACCTTTGCAAGAATATTTTTAATATTTCGTAAGTTAAAAAAATATTTGGTACTTACAACACCATTATCATCAGCGCGTAGAAATTGCACAATGGCCTCGGAACTCTTCTCCCAAAAGTAAACATATCCGCAGTCGGAGCCGCTGATTATAAACTCCGACTTAGGACCAAAAAAGTTGACGCCTTTAATGGTCGCGCGATTGCGATGTCCTTGATAGAAGTGCACATAGTCGCCTTCCTTTGCCTTTGTATCGAATAAATAAATATCTTCGTCGTTGTACGAAGCCAACACTTCGGAACCGTTGTGATTATAAACCGCGCACGTAACATGGAGGTGCTTTTGGATATCACCAACTTTCTGCAAGTCATATATTAGAATTAAATACTAACTAGATAATTTTGTTTTCACTTACATCGAATGGATGATAAAAAGCTAATTCCTTGTTTGCTTTTCGTAGATCGAATGTCCTCGTTTGATAGTCCCTACCAGCTACACAGAATTCGTTGCTGTTGAGTGGATTGCTGCTTATACTGTACAAAGCTACAACGTCCATGTCATCGCGATGTACGGTTAATACCCTAAAATTTAGTTTTAGTTATTTTTATTTTTATTATTTAGTTAGGATTTAACGTACTTATCTGATTTGGTGCATCGAAGATCATGCTTAAGAACGAGCCCATCTTCGCCGGCAGAGATGACGACTTGTGGTTGATCGTATAAAACAGTTAATTTATGACTAGGACCCCGATGCGAACCCAGTTTACGTGTGCTGCGGAAACCTTCTTTAGCGGATATTTGCGCTAAACGTACCTGGAACAAAAATTATTTATTTTTAGGTAAAAATTTAAACTAAAAATTTATTATTACTTGTCCATCTCTAGCACAGGAAACAATATGTAAATCATCCCCGCTCAATGGCATAAACTTGCTCTGAAACACATTGCTGCGATGTTTGGACTCATACGACATCAAAGGATTGCCCATTTTCCAATCCCAAATAACAATCTCTAAATCATCCGAGCCGCTAGCCAGCAATGTTCCATTCGGATGAAAATTAATAGAATTGACGCAGCCCGTGTGCTTGTCCAATTTGTACATCAATTCCAATCGCTCTACGCAATGCAAGGAGCCATAGCACCTCTGTTGAAATTGCGCCGATGATTGTCGGTTGGCACTAGTGCCGAACTGCCGGCTTTGTATCTCGGGTATGATAAACCAGTTGTGTTTAGGCTTCGCCTTCAAGAGCACGGCGGGTTTGTTGTCCTCCTCCTCGTCGGTATCTGAGTCGGTAAGGCGATCTATGCCGCGCATCGCACTATCAAAATAACCATCAGCGTCGTCGTTTTCATTTAAATTGGACGAATGCATTGCTCTCGCGGCTGTTAGTAACACTTCTTCGAGTTCATTCATCTCGGATGCTGAAGAATCTGCAGATGAATGTGTATCAGCATCAGCATCACTGTTGATAAGATCCCTGGACATAGGGACATGCTGGCTGTTGGTTTCATCTTCAGTAAAGAGAATTCCTTCTGAAAATAAGCATATATTTAAAAATTTGACATTGAAATATGATTTTTGCTTTAAATTAGTAAAAATCAGTTGAGTACTTGATATTCCCCAATTGAGAATTTAATATTCAGTACTTACCTGATGTTTTTTCTTCTGCAACACTGTTAGTCATCAAATTGTTACCAGAACTTGTGCTTGCCTCGCAAACACTACTATTACATTCCTCTCGAGGCTTGGATTCATTCTCCTCACTGTCAATGGCAATGCCAATCTCATCCAGTTGAACATCTTGAGCATCCTCATTCATTCGACTGCGTTTAGCATTGTCGGCATGTAGGTGTTCTTCATCTGGAAGATCTGGCACCAGAAAATTCTTAGCTGCCTCCTTTGCGGCCGAATCGCCGTCGCCACCGTCAGTTGAACTTGCCCCGTCCATCGTCGATCAATTCAACTCGTGCGCCCAGACTATAAATACACGAATCGCAATTGCGTTGCAATTTCGTTGAATGCAACCGCTTGTGAGAAGCACGGTTTAACGGAAATTTGCTCACGCACTTTCGTAGCTGAACGCTACGAGTTGGGGTGGAGGAGCACACCGCCTGTACGCCACATTTGTGCAAATTGTCGACGGGATTAAAGCGCACCACGAGCTGGCAATGTCTCGCGAAAAAGGCGGACTTTCCTTCGCTACTGAATTCAATTTCTATTTCGATAACACTGTTTTGTGTTTGTGCCTGACATCCGATTATCGAATGACAGTGGGTCGGAAACCAGTGGATGGAGAATTTGAAACAGCTGATGTCGCTGTTCGCATAAAATCACTGCAAAATTAGCGGCGAATTTGTGAACTAAAAACAAATTTAAATTCGCGACAGTTCGCAGCGAAAAATTCACCGGAAGATAAATAAATAAACAACGATCAAGATTAATTAATATTGTGAAATTAAGATATTTATCATGGGCTTTGAATATCCAGAATACCAGTTGAACAACAACCCAGTCTTTGACACACGATTTACCTACATTCTCCTGATTTCTCTATCATCTGTTGGATCTATTGCTCTGCAACGACAATGCCGTCGCTATCTCGGTCTTGTGATCTCAAGTAAAATGTTCATTTGCATCGGTGCTATTATATGTGGTACCATCGCCGTAAACACAAACCTCCTACAATCCCTGACTCTAACAAACCGAAAAATACCACCAATTCTGGCTAGATGCGCATATTCTCCGATTTTCCTCCTCCATGTTTTATATAACGTGAATACGAAGAAAACTGAAGGATTCATGGTACATATACTATCATGTAGTCTCCTTCTTGGAAATGGCTTCCTCGCTGGTTATTGTATGAAGTTCCTGTACGCCGACACTCAAATAATCCCGTTCCTAATCCTTGGAACAGTGCTAACAACCACACAGCCTGAATACATGATTCATTTCCTATCCCTGAACGACAGTTACAAGAGAATCATCCACTACTTACAGGGTGAGAGTATACTTGCATTAGTTTTTACCTTTCCTTTGGTGGATTACGTGATGCATTATATTGTTGATGGTACCCCGGATTGGGGTGCCACTTTATGGTACTTTGCTCTCGGGCATATTGTTGGAATGTTTATTGGATGGTTCGTTGCTAAAGTGATAGCAATGATATTGAAACACCTTGTGCTAAGTCTGGATTCAATTTTTGGTATTATTGTTGGAGCTTTGATATTCGTCTATGTTTCGTCCATTGTTGTGAGCATTTCCGGTTTCACGGCAGGTTTGGTTTTCTGCTTCATTATCAAAACTGAAAATAATATTTATATTGACATCTTTGCCAAGCATTTTAAAATGCTACTTCATATTGCTTATGTCATTGTGGATGATACCATATTTTTCTTTGCGATTACCCAATGTATCATACGATGCTTTACGAAGAACCATATTGATAACTATTTCTATTGTTATATCATCTTGAGTTGTCTTCGTATTATCAGTATAATGGTAGTAAATTTATGCATAAGAAAAATGGACAAAGCAAGCATTTTGCAGATCTATCTGCATTCCGTGGTCTTTCCAACGAGTACATTCAGTCTGATTTTTGCTACTGAATTTTACTTCCAGTCTCCTGAACTAGGAAGCATTGCTTTCGCTCATACTTTATTCAATACTGGTGCCTCGATGTTGATTAATAATTTTTTTGGTATTAATTTGATGAAATGGATCAAAATTGGGTATATATCTCAAATGGGTGTTGATAACATGACACGCACATTAAACGTAATCAAAGAGTTCCGGAATGAAATCGTGCGTGAAAAGAAAATGGATCGCAGTTTAGCTCAAGTCAACTGGAATATTGTGAATGCATATGCTAAGTTATCCTTGGGATATCCGTATCCGCCATTGAAGATACCGGTTGACTGGGAAAATAATATCGCATCGGAGTATTTGAAAGAAACTTATATGTGTTGCGAAGTTTGTCCAAATATGCAGAAAACTGATTATGCAACTGTTTATAAAGCAGCTTTAAAGTATATATCCTATACTGACTTTAAAACAAAATTAAAAATTACTACGTTATAGAAATCAACGAAAAATAATGGCAAATTTAATCAAATCCGTGATAAGAAGAAAATTTGAACAATGTTTCATTGACGCTGAATGTGATTCTATCTTGAGGAAAGCAGTCGTTTTGTATGAAGAAGGCAACTCGAATGCACCTGTTCAACTTTTCAGTGATTTGTTAATAATCAAGGTAAATTATTGAGTATTTAAAGTTAAAATCATAAGAAATATTGTTTTAGCCTATGTGGAAACATATGAAACGGTTTTTCGATTTACTTGACACTCGTAAAAAGCAAATCATTCCAAGGAATCGTCTCTATCGTTGGTTTTACCACACGCGAGCCAGTAGCATGTATCAAATTCTCAATTATGTGATTACAATTGCTGTCCTGTTTCCAATTTTGGTTCAAGTGTTAATTCAAAACCTAATGAGGAACTACGAACCCTACACCTATACAATCGCGTTAATTTTCTTCGTGTTTGACTGCTACGTGAATATTATTGCATTCTCAGCCATGAATTTATCAGAAGGAACAAAAACTTACTTCAGGTTAGTTTAAATTAATATTCTTCCTTCTGATTTAATTATTATTAATAATATCTTAGTTCTTTTTGGCACTTGATGGACTTTATTTCAATATTCGGAGTTCTCGCCGAGTGTATTTTATCATGGATGGAAGTAACATCAGGAACATCAAGTCCTGTACTGGAAGGTTTCGCTTATATTAAATTTGCGCGTGTGCCACGCATTCTACATTTTTTACCTCTGGTTCTGCCAAAATTTATGTTCTCGATGGAATACGGTACAGAATTGAGAAAAATGTTGGCATATCAATGTGTGCTAGCAATGAATGATTGCATTAATGAAGTCCTTATCTATTGCAAACGTTGGGATCAGGAAGTAACCGATGATGTTCTCCGAGCGTTGACGCATGAACTACAGAGCAGCAAGATGGAACTGCAGGAAATTATTGTTCAGTTACAGACGGAAATGCCGCTGACGACTTCATCAGTTAAAACCAAGCAGACATTGAATGCCAGCAGATGCTGCATGAATAACTATCTCATTAAGTTAAAATTTCAAGGTGTGCGTCTTTTATTTTCAAAGAAAAACTGTTACTATTGTCTTGTATTGTAGGTAATATTGACAGCAATGAATTTGTGTTTCTGAAGACATTGATTAATGATAAGCGAACATACAAGTATAGCGTACCACCGACTAACCCAACGTTGTTGTTTTTGGGAAATTATTGGATTTCTAGTACAAGTGCAGCAGCAGATTTCCTCAAAAGCCGGGCTGTTTTGCAAACATGGCCATCCGATCATCTCTTGGTTGAAGTAGGCGATAAAGTATTGGGAATTTATATGTTGGTCAAAGGACATTTGATAATTACACATCGCGCGCGATCTCGTAGGAATAATACGGATAATAAAAAAATTCGTTTCGATGAATTTGAAAATCACTTCATTTCACCCGGAAATACTTTTGGTGAAATTGAACTCCTAACTACAGGAAGATATAAATATTCTCTACGATGCGCTGAAGAGTGCAAAACGTATTTTATTAATTTATCGACGTTTTCTGAGGCGTTGGAATTGAGCAAACATCCAATCAACGGGTAAAGAAACTAATAACAAATAAAGAAAAATAATTTTAATATTATTCTATCTACAGACTTGAAGCAACTCTCTGGAAACGCAAAATGATGAATATGTGCACGGAAGTGCTGATGCGTCAGCCATCTTACAAGTATGAGGAAATGTGGGCCATCAAGAAAAAGATCCAACGTGCATTCGTGCCAGACTTACGCTGTTACAAAACTTTTATTTTTGTTGATTCCATTCGAGATATTGTTCTAATCGAAGGTCATGCAATGAATCTATACACGCAAGATATTTATACGGCGCCTGAATATATTCCTAGGTAATAAAATAAGATTATAGATATATTTCTATACATAAAACAAACAAAAAACTTTAGAACAGCAAAGAAATTGGTTCTGCCCCGTCCAAGACTCTTGAAATCAAACAACCAAATCCGCTATGTAATGACAACTAAGTTCTTGGTGATACCCGTCGATGATATTGAACCTATCGCTGTTCTCGCGCATGAAGAAGCTGCCGCCAGTATGATAAGTCATGATTTTGTTAATTGTCCTTATCACGTCAGCCAAACCAAGGGAAAACTTAAAGTTCGACGTCAATTAATTGATCCAAAGAAATTTCAACTCAACGAGGCTTTTTCAGCTTCTATTGTGGGATATTTTTAGTAATACAAGTTGCACATAATTTCACTGCTAATTAAATATTAATGGTTTAATATAATATATTATTTAAGTAAAATAATTACACCAATTTTCATTTGCGAATATGCTTTGGATGATTTGTCAGGTGTGAGGTTGTAATTATTTTAATTAGCTTGAATCAATTATATTTATTCTATAAATTAGCGGATTTTATGAAATTTTGATCAGAAATTTATTGTATTTCTGCAAAAATGACAATACCTTATTACAACATTTTAGATGTGAGCCAATTTAGCCTTAAAACAATTCGGCAGAGAACCCACGATGGTAAAGTTGGCGTCGTCACTAATATTGGTTTTAATTGCTTGGCACTCATGTTTGAAGTTCTAACGATTATGTCTTTCTTTCATTTTGATGGGGATATTAATTTACTTGCAAATTTACTTGAATCTCTTACAACTTTCAGTCAAGTAAGTAATTGTTATTAATTACAATTTTATTTTGATTATTTTAAATCGTTTCGATTGAAATTTCAGACGTTTATTAAACTGGTGCCTCTTTTGATATATCGAAAACGCATTCAACATCTTTTTGACGCAATGAAGCACTTCTGGAACCCGGAAGACTTTCCCGAAGTACTCCCAGAAATAAAAGAAACTTATAAATACACTTACTACTTTCTTTTGAGTTACCAATGGGTGCTTTACTTAACTTTGGTATTTTTTACGTGCAACCCTTTTTCACCTGGACATTCTCATGGCCACCTATGTCCCCGATATACCTGGTGCGTTTTGGGTGATATTAGTTCTGGAATATCCGATGGGATTTCTGATGTGTTCGGCGATGACTGGCTTTGATACTTTATATGTTGCTTTCTTTACGCATCTTGTTATTCAGCTCAAGTGTTTAAACAACGCGATGGAAACCATGGACATGAAAAGTCCAAATTTTAATAAAACATTGAGGAAATACCTTAATCATCATAAATTTATTCTTAGGTACTAGTAATAAAACATATCGAGAATATAAACTTAACTTGATTTTTAGCTTTGCTGATGAATTGTTGGATATTGTTGGAATTCCAATGCTGGGACAGTATATAGTTTCGATGTTTTTAACTTGTATGGAATTTTACTTGCTGAGTGATAGGTACACAAGGTTATTATATATTAAACAATTATTTTATTCATTTTTTGAAGTTTTGAAAATCCACTGCGTTTGCTTATGAGTTTGGGCTTCACAGCAAGTCTGCTGTTTCAATTTTGGTGTTACTGCTATTCAGCAACTGAATTTACAACTGAGGCAGTGTTTTTACTTTATCATCATCTTTTATTTATTAATTTAGTATCTTTTATAGGCGTCTCTTCTCGGAGAAGGTGTTTACATGAGCAGATGGTATGAAGGTACTCCTAGTCAACAGAAAATGCTCAGTTTAGTCATCTTAAGAGCTCAAAAAGAAGTCAAATGTACTGCTGCTGGTTTAGTTGAGATTGACCGACGTGCTTTCATGGCTGTACGCATTTCTAAACATTTTGATATTTAATTAATATTACTTTATTTTTCAGGTAATTAAAGCTGCGGTATCTTTCTATACTCTCATGAAACAATTTTAATAGGACGTAGAAATTTTATTTAACACGTTAGTAAGCAAAAAACACATCACAGTAATTGTATTGTTTTTTTTTAAGTTATAAATTATGAAAGAATTATTTGTGTACGCACTTAGTATTCTTGCGACATAGATATAATCAGATGATCATGTACTTATTAATAAAATATAAGTATAAATAAAATATATATATAATTTTATACTTTAGGAAAAAGGCATAGGACATTGAAATCAATAGAATGTAAATTTATTATTAAAATTAATAGAAAGTGGACAAACTTTTAAACTCTTGTACCACTGCGCCTTTTTCAAAATTTAAGTTGGCAACACTGTGTTTGGCATCGACGCCATTTGTGCATGTCAACGTGAACGCCAGTATGAGTTCGTCTGTTGTGGGGCATGTTGCTCGTGGTTTTCTTCATAACTTCGCGTTCTTACAGTATAAACAACCCTGTTTGTACTTGCTTCCCCGTTAAATTGAAGTATTGTACCGTGATTTAACCGTTTTATATATTATATATTCTTAAAATAGACGTTGTTGTCTAGACTTCGAGACGCTAACATTGTGCACACACGCACTGGACTTTGTTTTCGCCGGCATTGAAGATGTACCATTTAACCCCGGTAAGTCAACCGTTCATGGCTTCATTTAAAGCTGTAAATGGATTATCTGAATATCAGGGCACCTTGTTTGAGTATTAATACAAGGAATTTGCATGTTTTTTGCATATTTTCTCTGATTTGAATATTTTTTTGTTTGTTTCAGGACTTAACCAGCTCAAAGGAATGCACTGGAATGATCCTAACACACATTGATTGTAAGGTATTTAAGTTTTCTTTCTTATAAATTTCATTTTTCCTTGTATATACATTGAAAATTGCTGTTGATTTAAAATTTGTCAATCCGGTTACGCCGCTGAAAAATGACAGGTTCGGAGGAAATACTCGAAACAATTACAGTTTCCGATAAAAATTAAGCAATTCAGACATTCACCACTAGATGGCGCTAGTAGTTTTAAGTAGCTGTGCTACTTTCTCCTTTATAATTATGCCCTGTGCCGTTAGATGGCGCTGCATTCATTTTTCTGCTTGTTTTACTCTGCAATTTTATTTCGCTCAGTTTTATTTTGTGCGTTGCTGTGGTGCGACGTTCACCGGTTTTAAAGTTCGTTTTTCGTTGGATTTACCATTTTCTGAAATTGTTGTCGTTTCTGTTTAATTCACCTATTCACGTATGCATCGTTCTAGAAGTTTTATTCATAGGCGTTTTGTATTGTTTAAATCTTATGCCGGTTTAGAACGAAGAATCTTATCTTGTTATTGTCGTGAACGTTATCTATTTGCGTGCGGTGAATCTACTATTTCAAACTTGGGTATCCGTGTCTAATAATATTGTTTTTAAATAAGGTTTTACTTTAATTTTTGGTGATTATTTTTATTTTATTTTGTAGTATTATTGTGATTAATTGTGATTTAATTTTAGAATTTTGAGCATTCTGCGTTATATTCTCGTCCGAAGGTGGTCTTCTAACCCGGCTATCAGTTGTGGTGTCCACCTTGTCCATTTCCAGTCGTCTGCGTGCTCACTGCGATAAAAGGTATAGTATATAATCCATTACTTATGCTTGCTGGAATTGTAAATTCTGTATGTCAATTATGTTGTATTTATTCGCGGCAGTGAACTTCACATCGCATCACACGTGTTTTTATTATAATATCAAATTTCTATACTTTTCCATTTCTATTATGATTAATTATTTTTCATTTTCGAAATTGAAGCGTAAGGAACTCCTTGATGCAATACTTCGGTGGAACATACACTCGAGAATCGCTTGACATTCGATGTGATGTCATCTCATCGGCTTTGCTACGACATCAACCAAAAGGGACATCAAATGGACTATATTGCGTGAAGACCACCTGAGTTTCGACGGGACGCGATATCTCTATAATTTGTTGCTTATCTTGCAATCACTTCTTGCGCCCCCACATCATTTTTCAAACCAGTACAAATAATGCGCACAGGGAAGGGCACAAGAAAAACTTCCCGACTGTTAAACCACGAACGCATTCTTTTATTTCACTTATAATTAGAATTGTATATATTTAGGGATCTTTGACAATCAATTTGATGAATGCTTGTGGAATAATATGCAAAGTACTCTTCATAACGATACTTACAAAAATTAGCTGATTTAAGGACGGATTTTGCCCATCCAGTTATTTGCTACAAAATAATCCTTTTGTACATATTTTTACGTCGTTATAAAAAAGGTTATCAAGAGTTTATTCAAGGGTTGTATTCGTGTGTTGTAGAAGTTCGAGCTGCAACGCGCAAAAATTTGCATAGAAGAGTGATTTTTTAATCCTTTTCCGTGAAATGTTTGTATTTTTTCGGGTTTGCACGCGATCTAGGCGGCGTATTAACTTTCGCGCGGCATCAATAATTGCGGAATTAAATTCTCCGTCGGGTGGTATTTGTTTGTTGTCGGAATTCGAGCTGCAACACGCGAAAATTTGAATAGAACGGTGATTTTTTAACCCTTCTCCGTGAAATGTTTGTATTTTTTCGGGTTTGCACGCTATCTAGGCGGCGTATTAACTTCAGCGCGGTGTCTAGAAATGCGGAATTAAATTCTCCGTCGGGTTGTATTCGGTTGTTGTAGAAATTTGAGTTGAAACACGCAAAAATTTGTATAGAAGGGTGACTTTTAACCCTTTTCTGTGCAATACGTGTATTTTTTCGGGTTTGCACGCGATCTAGGCGGCGTATTAACTTTAGCACGCCGTCTAGAGATGCGGAATTAAATTCTCAGTTGGGTTGTATTTGTTTGTTGTCGGAATTCGAGCTGCAACACGCGAAAATTGAATAGAACAGTGATTTTTTAACCCTTTTCCGTGAAATGTTTGTATTTTTCGGGTTTGCACGCGATCTATGAGGCTATTTTCTTCAGCGCGGCGTCTGGAGACGCGGAATTAAATTCTCCGTCGGGTTGTATTCATGTGTTGTATAAATTAGAACTGCTACGCGCAAAAATTTGCATAAAAGGGTGATTTTTTAACCCTTTTCGTGAAATGTTTGTATTTTTTTGTGTTTGCGCGCGATTTAGGGGGCTCACTAACTTCAGCGCGGTGTCTAGAGATGCGGAATTAAATTCTCCGTTGTGTTGTATTTGTTTGTTGCAGGAATTCGACCTGCAACCCGCCGATACTTTGCATAAAAGGGTGATTTTTATCATCCTTTTCGTGAAATGTTTGTATTTTTCGTGCTAGCGCGCGACCTAGGCGGCTCACGAACTTTAGCGCGGCGTCTAGAGATGCGGAATTAAATTCTTTGTCGAGTTGTATTTATTTGTTTCAAGAATTCGACCTGCAACCCGCGAAAAGATGCACAAAATGGTGATTTTTTCACCCTTTTTGTGAAGTATTTGTATTTTTTTGGGTTTGTGCGCGACTTTGGCGGCTTAGAAACTTCCGCGTGGCATCTAGAGATGCGGAATTAAATTCTCCGTCGGGTTTTATTTGTTTATTGTAGGGATAATTTATATGACGCTACACATGGTGGGCGAGTGTTGAAGATGACCCCCGGATTATCGCTTTTTTTTTTAATTTTATTTGTTTCAGAAAATGGTCTCCATCTTGCAATTAATTAGCTGTAGTTGGGAGCGCCGTAGAAATACTGCCTAGTGAGCTAGTTGTGACAATACTGTTATCCAGGTATAGTTTTGATACACGAATATTTGTATGTAAACAATTTTTGTTGAGCCTATCGCAATAGCAACACCGCATGACCGCGTGGTCGTTTCAGAGCGCGCATTCAGTTACATTCCGGTTGCCGAGCGAAGCACGCGTATTCATCGCGACTAGTTTTATTTCTCCCTATTATAAATTGATCGTAAATCGTTATATTCAATAAGCAATCGACGATATGTATTAGAATTACGCGTGAACGGAATTTCGCCTGATAATAAGCACGAGTGAACTGTCGGTCGTCGGGGATTATTTTTCGCGTGTAGATTATACTTGACTCGTGTTGGCCTGCATGCGCACGGCGTGCGTGTCCGTCCACTGTCGGTTATCACCCAGAATAACTTGGATTTATGTTTAATTCGAATAAGTAGACAACGGATGTGCCCGGAGAAGAAGTTTACACTTACAAGGGCCCTGGAGTTCCGAATATTCATCGCAGAAGAGATACAAATGTGCGCATATTTTAAGGCAAGGCGTCCGCGGCATTTAATAGTTGTCAATATTTTTCTATATAAAAAATGTTTGTTTTTGTAAATGTTGTTAATAAAATAAAATTAATATAAATTAACATCTCATTCATATTTGTTTTTGGTATCCTCCTTGCCTTTTTCAGTATATCAGCATTTCATACATTCAATATAAATATTATGCGCATGGAGCGAGTGCAACATATCTGATACTTGTGTTGTTGTTTTTAAAAAGTTGATTAAAGTAGAAACATAAATAGAAGAATCAAATAAAAATAATAAAAACACTCGGTGGTCGAGTGGAGACGTGCACCTGCTGGCATGCTGGCAGACACGGATCGAATCTCAGGTATAAGAGGCATTTTTCTCAAATATAAAAATATCAGGTGTAATTTGGGTTGCATATATGAATTGCAACGAAATATAAGAGAAGTTGAAATATAAGTGAAGGCAATAAGAGGAGTAAGAAAGTGAGTAAGTGGAGAATACAAGAGATACAAGAAAGAGAACAGGAGTGGATGAGATTTTTAAATTTTTTGGCACGTGTCGTTATAAGACAGTCTAGGGTCGATCTCCCAGAGCGCCTCCGGCGCTCTGGTCGATCGCCACTACTTCGATCCGTCCATTGCTCAACCCATCCTGCAGCTACGATGTCTCTGCGCTTCATCCCAGAGAATTATCGACGCTATCAGCAATTTTTTATGGTGGGGATCATCCCCGAGTGGAGAAACTCCTTAGGACATTCTTTCAGAACTTATAAAAAATATTTCTAAGTTTTAAGTCGCCTCAAGAGGCGACTACTTAAAACTGTTCTTACAAGTTCTGACCTGTACCTGGGGAAATAGAGAAGAGTACACAAATCATACAAGATACCTTAACAAATTTTTATAGTGGGGATCATCCCTGAGAGGGAGAACGCTCTTAGAACCTGTTCTGAAATGATAGAAGAGGGACATTCAAAGCATAAAACATAATATTTCTTTAACATTTCTTTATTAATAATAGAGATACAAGTTTAGATTTTACAGAGTCAACAAAATACATGTCGCCATATTGGAAACGGGACTTACGACCTGTTTAGCCGCGCACATGTCAGCAAGGTACTACTTTATAAAGTTCTACCGGGATAATGAAAATAGTAAATAGTCAATTTTCTAGGTGATTGAAGAGAAATGGAAACAAATATACAGGGTGTTAAAAAGGAAAATTTAATGTGAAAACAGAAAATATTTTAACTTCTAAATATCATTAGATTTTTTTTCACCTGAGGCTCCGGGAAACTAATATACAGGGTGTCACGAAAAGAAAATTCAAAAGGAACGTGAGGAAAACCCTTAACATCAACAATAAAACAAAATTTCCACGGACATAAAAGAAAAAATGACTATACAGGGTGTTTCAGAAGAAAATCTCTAGTTGAAACAAAAGAACACTCCAAAACTCCCTACAAATATCGGCGATTTCTACGTAGTGTTAGGAGAAGAATTAATATATAAATCATCATATCATATAATATCATAATATATAAACATATAAATCATCCGGGAAATTGAACAAGAAGATGGAACAAAAATAAAGAAACACTTACATTTTAACATATTGTAGATGTATATGTATTGATGCATCAACTGCATAAAATAACCGACGGGTGAAACATCATCATAAATGACGGCGAAGCGACGGCGCGTAGCAATATAGTTGTTAGAGAAAATAAAAATAACTATTATTTTGCTGAAATATTAAGATGTAGAGACGATGAAAACGAAAACTATACAACGTTCAGGAGATTTGACCTAGTAAAATCTTCTTAATTTAATGATGCTAGGGAGTGCAAATCGATAAAAATATTCACGTGTTCAGCGAAAAGATGGCCGAACCGACGGCCGACGGCAAAGTGAGCGTGGTCGACCATATGAATATTGCCAATTTTAATAATCTTCAGATACTTTTTTTAAAACAGTATTTGTATTAATTAAATCATCCATGTTATTTTCGGAAACGGAACCAAAATTTGATAAAAATTCTACATAGAGGAAGTAAGGGTAATGGGAGGTCAGCGGGTAATGGGGTCACCCTTATATCCACGAAACAATAGTTACGAGTAACGCGTAAACGGTGTTCCTACCTCCGTTTCTGGCCCCCCCAATTCACCCGACAAATCATGCAAAATCGGTGCGTGTATCATTGAGATACATAATATTTTATTTTTGAGCTCCGCTGATCTAATTTTACGTCCACGCAAATTAGAATATAAGTGTCGAATATCTTGCAATATTCGGAATGAAACTTTATATAGTCTTAGTTAAACATTCAAAAATCGTGATATTACGAGTTCAGATTACATTAATGTTTTGAAGAAATATTTTTTGTTTTTCACAATAGTGCAATTGTAGACAATAAGTCATACGACTCCCAATGGACGTTTGTCTTTAGTCCGCTCTAAATGGCCTATAAAAAGCAATGTGACATTTTCAATAGCCTTCATGCAGGAAACGATACTGCAGGGAAAGTAACAAAATTTATGATTCACTATATTGGCACTGACTTATGCCAGGGGCGATGGATGAAGATTTGGAAAACTGATGTCCTAATGTGCAACGATTTTTAAAAACAATTAAATGTGGTTCATAGCACTTCATTTTAGGGCTGGGCTCATGTAAAATACACTGGGTGGGACTTAGCGGAATATTATGTTTGCGATATCTGCTAGATTTCGTTTTGATTTGATTATCCCAGGGTAACTCTACATTACCCGCATGTCAAGTGTAATGAGGAGTCAAATCTATTTTAAACTTTGTAATATCAAAATTGATTGTCAAAGTGACCGAAAATTATTTCAAATATGTGGGTATTTAAGTAAAACAATGCTTATAAGCGATTGCAATAGTATTTTTGTTTATAATTTAAATTATATTTGAGTTCTCCTTTAAGTGACCCCCATTACCCTCTTTTACCCTACAATATGTTTGTAATTTGCAAGATGCATGCAAATTACATATCACTTAAATAGAATAATCAGTTTAAGTTGAACTAGCGTAACTTTCCGTAAAAAAAATTAATTGCACACCTACCTATACATTGATGAGGGGATTTTATATCCTGGAACCGTCTATCAACTTTGAAAACACACTTTGAGATTAATGGACACTTATTTTTTATTCAAGGAGACTCTAAACGCCACAAATCATTAAACAGGCACACATGCCCATTGCGAATATTTTGCTGATGGTCGAAGAAGTACACCACGATTAATCCAATTAAAATCTCAAAGCACATGGCGATTAGAAAGACACGTTCGCGGACCACGCGGTGAAACGACTGCCGTGTGCGCGTCGCTTAGCCAGGTACAAGGCTGGTGCGTAGCGATAATACGCGTTACTCGAACAAAAAAAGTTGTTTATACACAAACGTACTGATAAACTCGTAGTCGAAAAGATCAAACTAAAATTTCACAATGTTGCAATAACTGACATAAACAAAATCTACTTTTACTTTCAATATTTCTGGGCATAAGAAAAGAAATTATACAAAAATATTGCATACGATTTAGTAATATTATAATCACACAGCGGAGAAAAACTAACTGAAATCTAGAAAACGGCAAACTCTCTCTATAAATAATAAAATAATAAAATAATTTGAAATAAGTAAGAAACAAAACAGTATTTACTTCCATGTGAAAATAAATGTTAGTTCCGTCGGAACGCAATCATTGAATTAAAATTGTTGTTATTCGAATAATAATGATAAGAATGACAATAATTACCAGGTTGCACATTAGTCCATGCTCCTCTGTTGATGACACAAATCAGTCTCGTTTTGTTTTGCACAGTCAATTAATTATTGGCATTCACAAAATATCGTCGGCCGTCTGCCGGTGGCCCGTTGCCCGTCGCCCGACGGCAACAGACTCAAAAACACGTGAATAAATGAAAAACGCAAAATTTATAATTAAGAAGATTACACACGTGATAAATAGTTGATAACATATCAAACACGTTTATTAACACTAGTGTCACCGGCTTGTTGGGAAGTATAACGCGATTTAATAGCTTGTATTAAAGAATAGCACGAGCCGAGAAATTCATGGAATGTGTGCTCGCTGCTATCACTTACCGATGCAACAAAACAAAATGCACTCGCTGGAATATTTTCAGTTAATCCTACATCCTTGCGCCATCTGATGACACTTTATAATACCACACAAAACAACAAAGTGTTTCAAACAGTAAGGCGCGCATGTGTGTCAGTGCGAAATTATGTATGAGGCAGTGAGTGGTCACGCACTTAGATAGCGACGTCCGTGTAATACACATACGCGAAAGTGTGCATGCACCACCTGGTCTTAAGAATAGCAGTTTTGTACACAAATGCAATAAGTTAAACCTAGATGAGGTGTGATGTTCACATTTAAAACTGCGTTTTACAAGATTGTTTCCAATATTAAATCATAAATGGTATTATATCAGCTTTCTTCTTACAACAATTAAATACAACTCGATAGAGAATTTAATTCTGCATTTTTATACTCCGCGTTTAAGTTTGTACGACGCCTCGTTTAATCACAGTAACTTTTAATTGCGTTAATTCAATAAAAGCCAAGTATAACTTATTAAGTAGGTACATACAGAAAAAAATCTTTTTGATTTACTCATAATTCAGGAAACCAAGGAGATATATTTCACATTAAATTCCTTTTATTACGTTTGAGCGTCATTATCATTTTTTTCAGATTTATAAAAATTCAGTTTAAATAATTTGCAAGCAACACCGTAGGCGATAGACACTCGGCAATTATTCGATTATTTACAGTCCGAATCGTCTTTGTAAAGCCCGGTATACAATCACAGTAACCCTCACGCGTCGCACCTTCGCTCACAGCACCTCAGCTTCTTTCACCGTCGCTTTGGAATGATCCAAGCCCCTCGGGCGCATGGCCCTTGAGTGTACAGTTTATAGCACTTTTCACGGAACATCACCGTGTTTGTCTCGCGGTCGCACCCCACTGCACTTTCGCTTACAGCGGATGCGGTACAGTTTGCTTGAATTCGGTTCTGACACGTTCTGACTGTATTTGAATTCCTCTTGGCTATAAATTCCTGAATTAATATATATTCATATACACATAAATTTTAGCAGCTTTTGCTTACCCTTTAGAATGATTGCAACCTGATACAAAATACAATCATTTGTGGTGCGGAAACCTACTGAGTTATTTATGTCCACGGCTTTCGAAAGTAAACATCTTCTAAACTAAAAGAAATAGCAACCTACCAATTACTGATTATGAAAGATTGGAAAATTCTCTATCAGATAAAAATAATTATATTTCCTATAGTAAAGGGTCGAAAATTGCGATAAAAGTGCTAAAAGTGACATTTCTCAATTTGCCATTTCATTCAAACACTTGAATATCTCGTAAACTAAAAAGATAGTAAGATCCTGATCGCAGCGTCTTAATGTACGGACCAATCTCCTATCAGATACGATAGTTAAAGAAATCTGAGAGATGAAATTTTTCATTCTTAGAAAAATTGCCAAGGGGGTGCTTGATACTTTTTCGACGATTTTGAAAATTCATATCTCTTAAATTAAAAACCACAGTAACCAACAAATTACTGATTATGATGATTGGAAAATTATGTATCAGATAAAAATTTAAAAATAATTATATTTCCTACAGTAAAAGGTGGTAAATCGCGACTAAAAAGTGCTAAAAGTGACATTTCTCAATTTTTGCCCATTCATTTTAAACGCGAATATTATCTCGTAAACTAAAAGAGATAGTGAATCGATCGCAGCGTCTTAATGGCACGGACAATCCCTATCAGATACGATGGTTAAAAAGGGAAATCTGAAGGATAGGTGCCATTCTTAAGAAAAACTTGCCAAGGGGGGTACTTGATACTTTTTCGACGATTTTTGAAGAAATTCATATCTCTTAAATTAAAACCACAGTAACCAACAAATTACTGGTGCGGAGTAGATTGGAAAATTATGTATCGGAATAAAAATATAAAATAATTATATTTCCTACAGTAAAAGGGTGGAAAAATCGCGACTAAAAGTGCTAAAAGGCTGACATTTTTTCAATTTTTGCCCATTTTATTCAAACGCGAATATCTCATGTAAACTAAAAGAGATAGTGAATCTGATCGCAGCGTCTTAATGTGCGGACGAAAATCTCTATCAGATACGATAGTTAAAGGAAATCTGAGAGATGAAATTTTCATTCTTAAGAAAAATTGCGCAAGGGGGTGCTGACGATACTTTTTCGACGATTTTGCGAAATTCATATCTTAAACTAAAAAGCCACAGCAACCAACAGAGTGCTGATTATGAAGGAACTGGAAAATTCTCTATCAGATAAAGAATTTAAAATAATTATATTTCCACCACAGTAAAGATTGGTAAATCGCGACTAAAAAGTGCTAAAAGAAGTGAGCATTTCTCAATTTTGCCCGATACCATTCAAACGCGAATATCTCGTAAACTAAAGAGATAATTAAGATCTGATCGTAGCGTCCTAATGTACACGGACCAATCTCTATCGGATACGATAGTTAAAGAAATCTGAGATGAAATTTTCATTCTTAAGGAAAAACTTGCCAAGGGGGTGCTTGATACTTTCGACGATTTTGAAAATTCATATCTCTCTTAAATTAAAATACAGTAACCAACCAATTTTGGTACGATAGGTGGAAAATTATGTATCAGATAAAATTTAAAACAATTATATTTCCTACAGTAAAAAGGTGAGTAAATCGCGACTAAAGTGCTAAAAGTGACATTTCTCAATTTTGCCCATTTCATTCAAACGCGAATATCTCGTAAACTAAAAGAGATATTTAAGATCTGATCTGGCGATCTTAATGTACGGACCAATCTCTATCAGATACAGTGGTTAAAGAAGGGAAATCTGAGAGATGAAATTTTCATTCTTAAGAAAAAATTGCCAAGGGGGGTGCTTGATACTTTTTCGACGATTTTGAAAATTCATATCTCTTAAATTAAAAGCCACAGTAACCAACAAATTACTGATTATGATGGGTGGAAAATTGTGTATCAATTGTAAAATTTAAAATAATTATATTTCCTACAGTAAAGGTGGTAAATCGCGACTAAAAGTGCTAAAAGTGACATTTCTCAATTTTGCCCATTTCATTCAAGCACGGAGAAAATATAAATAGCAAACTAAAAGAGATATTTAAAGATCTGATCGCAGCGTCTTAATGTACGGACCAATCTCTATCAGATACGATAGTTAAAGAGAAATCTGAGAGAGATGAAATTTCCATTCTTAAGAAAAAATTGCAAGAGGGGGTGCTTGATACTTTTTTGACGATTTTGAAAATTCATATCTCATAAACTAAAAGCCACAGTAACCAACAAATTACAGTTATGATGGGTGGAAAATTATGTATCAGATAAAATATAAAATAATTATATTTCCTACAGTAAAAGGGTCGAAAATCGCGACTAAAAAGTGCTAAAAGTGACATTTCTCAATTTTTGCCCATTTCATTTCAAACGCGAATATCTCGTAAAGCTAAAAGAGAGATATTTGAATCTGATCACCCCAGCGTCTTAATGTGCGGACCAATCTCTATCAGATACGATTGAAATCTGAGAGATGAAATTATCATTCTTAGAAAAAATTGCCAGGGGTGCTTGATACTTTTTTTTCGACGATTTTTGAAATTCCTTATCTCTTAAGCTAAAACCACAGTAACTTAATGATACTGATTACACTTGATAGATTTGGAAAATTATGTATCAGATAAAAAATATAAAATAATTATATTTCCTACAGTAAAAGGGTGGAAAATCGCGACTAAAAGTGCTAAAAGTGACATTTTTCAATTTTTGCCCATTTTATTCAAACCGCAGATATCTCGTAAACTCAAAGAGATAATTAAGATCTGATCACAGCGTCTTAATGTACGGACCAATCTCTATCCAGATACACGATAGTTCAAAGGGAAATCTGAGAAGTAGAGGGAATTTTTCATTTCTTAAGAAAAATTGCCAAGGGGTGGGGTGCTTGATACTTTTCGACGATTTTTGAAAATTCATATCTCTTAAAACTAAAAGCTACAGCAGCAACAGAGTACTGATTACTTAGAAAGACTGGAAAAATTCTCTATCAGATAAAAATTTAAAATAATTTATATTTCCTAAAGTAAAAGGGTGATGATACTGACTAAAGTGCTAAAAGTGACATTTTCAATTTTTGCCCATTTTATTCAAACACTTGAGAATATCTCGTAAACTAAAGAGATAATTAAGATCTGATCGCAGCGTCTTAATGTACGGACCAATCTCTATCAGATACGATAGTTAAGAGGAAATCTCTGAGATGAAATTTTTCATTCTTAAGAAAAAAATTGCAAGGGGTGCTTGATACTTTTTCGACGATTTTGAAAATTCATATCTCTTAATTAAAAGCCACAGAAGTAACCAACAAATTACTGATTATGATAGATTGGAAAATTATGTATCAGATAAAAATTTAAAATAATTATATTTCCTACGGTAAAGGTGGTAATCGCGACTAAAAGTGCACAAAAGTGACATTTCTCAATTTTTGCCCATTTCATTTCAAACGCGAATATCTCGTAAACTAAAAGAGATAATTAAGATCTGATCCTTTGTCTTAATGTACGGACCAATCTCTATCAGATACGATAGTTAAAGAATCTGAGAGATGAAATTTTCGACAAGAAAAACTTGCCAAGGGGTGCTTGATACTTTTCGACGATTTTTTGAAAATTCATATCTCACTTAAACTAAAAGCCACGAAGTAACCAACAAATTACTGAGTTACATGATAGGTGGAAAATTATGTATCAGATACAAATATAAAATAATTAATATTTCCTACAGTAGGAGTGGAAAATCGCGACTAAAAAGTGCTAAAAGTGACATTTTCAATTTTTACCCATTTTATTCAAACGCGGAGTATCTCGTAAACTAAAAGAGATAATTAAGATCTGATCGCAGCGTCTTAATGTACGGACCAATCTCTATCAGATACGATAGTTAAAAGGGAAATCTGAGAGAGATGAAATTTTCATTCTTAAGAAAAACTTGCCAGGGGTGCTTGATACTTTTTCATTTGATTTTTGAAAAGAATTTATATCTCTTAAATTAAAACCACAATGTAACAAATTACTGATTATGATAGATTGGAAAATTATGTATGGGGTAAAATTTAAAATAATTTATTTCCTACAGTAAAGGTGGTAAATCGCGACTAAAAAGTGCTAAAAGTGACATTTCTCAATTTTTACTTATTTCATTCAAACGCGAATATCTCGTAAACTAAAAAGAGAGATATTTAAAAGATCTGATCGCAACTTGTCTTAATGTACAGATAGCGTCTCTATCAGATACGATAGTTAAAGAAATCAAGAGGTAGTACTATTCTTAAGAAAAATTGCCAAGAGTGCTTGATACTTTTTTGACGTTTTAAAATTCATATCTCATAAACTAAAAGCCACAGTAACCAACAAATTACTGATTATGATAGATTGGAAAATTATGTATCAGATAAAAATATAAAATAGGTATATTTCCTACAGTAAAAAGGTGGTAAATCGCATTCAAAAGTACTACAAAAGTGACATTTCATAATTTTTGCCCATTTCATTTCAAACGCGAATATCTCGTAAACTAAAAAGAGATATTTAAGATCTGATCAACGTCTTAATGTACGGACCAATCTCTATCAGATACGATAGTTAAAAATCACAAGAGATAGAAATTTTCATTCTTAAGAAAAAAAATTGCCAAGAGGTGCTTGATACTTTTTGACGATTTTGAAAATTATATCTTAAACTAAAAGCCACAGTAACCAACAAATTACTGATTATGATAGATTGGGAAAATTATGTATCAGATAAATATAAAATAATTATATTTCCACACAGTAAAGGGTGGAAAAATCGCGACTAAGAGAATTACTAAAAGTGACATTTTCAATTTTTGCCCATTTCATTCTTACTTGAATATCTCGTAAACTAAAGATATTTAAGATCACAATCATAACGTCTTAATGTACGGACCAATCTCTATAGTACGATAGTTAAAAATCTGAGAGATGAAATTTTCATTCTTAAGAAAAAATTGCCAAGGGGGTGCTTGATACTTTTTTGACGATTTTTGAAAATTCATATCTCTTAAACTAAAAGCCACAGTAACCAACAAATTACTGATTATGATAGGTGGAGAAAATTATATCCAAGATAAAATATAAAAATAATTATATTTCCTACAGCAAAGGAGGTCGAAAATCGCGACTAAAAGAAATTACTTAAAAGTGACATTTCTCAATTTTGCCCATTTCATTCAAACACGAATATCTCGTAAACTAAAAGATATTTAAGATCTGATCGCAACGCGTCTTAATGTACACGGACCAATCTCTATCAGATACGATTGTTGAAATCGAGATGAAATTATCATTCTTAAGAAAAATTGCCAAGGGGGTGCTTGATACTTTTTAGGCTTGATTTTGAAAATTCATATCTCTATTTAGAAACTAAAAGCCACAGTAGCCAACAAATTACTGATTTACTTATGATAGATTGGAAAATTATGTATCAGATAAAAATATAAAAAATAATTATATTTCCTACAGTAAAAAGTGGAAAATCGCGACTAAAAGTGCTAAAAGTGACATTTTCAATTTTGCCCATTTTATTCAAACACGAATATCTCAATAAACTAAAGAATAATTAGATCTGATCACCAGCGTCTTAATGTACGGACCAATCTCTATCAGATTTGATAGTTAAAGAGGGGGAAATCTAGAGAGGATAGAATTTACACCATTCTTTAAGAAAAATTGCCAAGAGGGGTAGAGGTGCTTGATACTTTTTCGGCGATTTTTGAAAAATTCATATCTCTTAAACTAAAAGCCACAGCAATAACAAATTGCACTGATTATGAAAGACTGGAAAATTCTCTATCAGATAAAAATTTAAAATAGTATATTTCCTACAGTAAAGGTGGTAAATCGCGACTAAAGTGTAAAGTGACATTTCTCAATTTTTTGCCCATTTCATTCAAACGCGAATATCTCGTAAACTAAAGAGATAATTAAGATCTGATCACTTATCTCAATGTACGGACAATCTCTATCAGATACGATAGTTAAAGAGGAAATCTGAGAGATGAAATTTTCATTCTTAAGAAAAAATTGCCAGGGGGTGCTTGATACTTTTCGACGATTTTTGAAAAATTCATATCTCTCTTAAACTAAAAGCCACAGTAACCAACAAATTACTGATTATGATAGATTGGAAATTATGTATCAGATAAAAAATTTAAAATAATTATATTTCCTAAAGTAAAAGGTGGTAAATCGCGACTAAAGTGCTAAAAGTGACATTTTCAATTTTTGCCATTTTATTCAAACGCAGATATCTCGTAAATAAAGAATAATTAAGATCTGATCGCAGCACGTCTTAATGTACGAGACCAATCTTAGATACATTAGTTAGAAATCTGAGAGATGAAATTTTTCATTCTTAAGAAAAAGGAAAACTTGCCAAGGGGGGTGCTTGATACTTTTTTTGACGATTTTGAAAATTCATATCTCTTCAACTAAAAGAAACCACAGCAACCAACAAACTGCTGATTATGAAAGACTGGAAAATTCTCTATCAGATAAAATTTAAAATAATTATATTTCCTAAAGTAAAGGTGGTAAATCGCGACTAAAAGGAATTGCTAAAAGTGACATTTTTCAGAATTTTGCCCATTTTATTCAAACGCGAATATCTCAATAAACTAAAAAAGATAAATTAAAAGATCTGATCTGCAACGTCTTAATGTACGGACCAATCTCTATCAGATACGATAGTTAAAGGAAATCTGAGAGATGAAATTTTCATTCTTAAGAAAAAATTACTTAAGGGGTGTGATACTTTTTTCGACGATTTTTGAAAATTCATATCTCTTAAATTAAAAGCCACAGTAACCAACAATTACGGTGCGGTAAATTCACGGAAAATTATGTATCAGATAAAATTTAAAATAATTATATTTCCTACAGTAAAAGGTGGTAAATCGCGACTAAAGGGAGTGCTAAAAGTGACATTTCTCAATTTTTTGCCCATTTCATTCAAACGCGAATATCTCGTAAACTAAAAGAGATAATTGAATCTGATCGCGGCATCAGCAGTAACGGACCAATCTCTATCAGATACGATAGTTAGAAATCAGGAGTAAGAAATTTTCATTCTTAAGAAAAACTTTTTTACCAGGGGTGCTTGATACACTTTTTTTTCGGCGATTTTTTTGAAAATTCATATCTCTTAAATTAAAAACCACAGTAACAACAATTACTGATTTATGATAGATTGGAAAATTATGTATCAGATAAAATATAAAATAATTATATTTCCTACAGTAAAAGGTGGTAAATCGCGACTAAAAGGAGTGCTAAAAGTGACATTTCTCAATTTTGCCCATTTCATTTCAAACGCGAATATCTCGTAAACTAAAGAGATAATTAAGATCTGATCGCAGCGTCTTAGTAACTACTGGACCAATCTCTATCAGATACGATGGTTGAAATCTGAGGAGATGAAATTTTCATTCTTAAGAAAAATTGCCAAGGGGTGCTTGATACTTTTTCGACGATTTTGAAAATTCATATCTCTTAAACTAAGCCACAGTAACCAACAAATTACTGATTACTTATATTAAGATTGGAAAATTATGTATCAGATAAAATTTAAAATAATTATATTTCCCTAAAAGTAAAAGGTGGTAAAATCGCGACTAAAAGTGCTAAAAGTGACATTTTTCAATTTTTGCCCATTTTATTCAAACGCGAATATCTCTAAATGAAACTAAAAAGAGATAATTAAGATCTGATCGCAGCGTCTTAATGTACGGACCAATCTCTATCAGATGATAGTTAAAGGGAAATCAGGAGATGAAATTTTTCATTCTTAAGAAAAACTTTTTGCCAAGGGGTGCTTGATACTTTTTTGACGATTTTTGAAAATTCATATCTCTTCAACTAAAAAGCCACAACAACCAACAAACTGCTGATTATGAAAGACTGGAAAATTCTCTCAGATAAAAATTTAAAATAATTATATTTCCTACAAGAGTAAAAGGTGAGTAAATCACTGACTAAAAAGTGCTAAAAAGTGACATTTTCAATTTTTTGCCCATTTTATTCAAACGCGAATATCTCGTAAACTAAAAAGAGATAAGTGGATGCAAGTCCGCAACGTCAGCAATGTACGGATGATACTCTATCAGATACGATAGTTAAGGGATAAGGGGTGAGGTACTCATTTCTTAAGAAAAATTGCCAGGGGGTGCTTGATACTTTTTTTCGACGATTTTTGAAAATTCATATCTCTTAAATTAAAAACCACAGTAACCAACAAATTACTGATTGCCGTAGATTGGAAAATTCAATAACATCAGATAAAAATTTAAAATAATTATATTTCCTACAGTAAAGGTGGTAAATCGCGACTAAAAAGTGCTAAAAAAGTGACATTTCTCAATTTTGCCATTTCATTCAACACGCGAATATCTCGTAAACTAAAGAGATAATTAAGATCTGATCGCAGCGTCTTATGTACGGACCAATCTCTATCAGATACGATAGTTAAAGAAATCACAAGGAGATGAAATTTTCATTCTTAAGAAAAACTTGCAAGGGGTGCTTGATACTTTTTCGAAGCGATTTTTGAAAATTCATATCTCTTAAATTAAAAAAACCACAGTAACCAACAAATTACTGATTATGATAGATTGGAAAATTATGGCATCAGATAAAAATATAAAAAATGAGTATATTTCCTACAGTAAAAGGTGGTAATCGCGACTAAAAGTGCTAAAAGTGACATTTCTCAATTTTGCCCATTTCATTTTCAAACGCGAATATCTCGTAAACGCTAAAAGAGATAATTAGATCTGATCGCAGCGTCTTAATAGCACGGACCAATCTCTATCAGATACGATAGTTAAAGAGAGGAAATCTGAGAAGATAGAAATTTTCATTCTTAAGAAAAAATTGCCAAGGGGTGCTTGATACTTTTTTTCCGGCGATTTTGAAAATTCATATCTCTTAAACTAAAAGCCACAGTAACCAACAAATTACTGATTATGATAGATTGGAAAATTATGTATCGGATAAAAATATAAAATAATTATATTTCCTACAGTAAAAGGGTGGAAAATCGCGACTAAAAGTGCTAAAAGTGACATTTTCAATTTTGCCCATTTTATTCAAGCACGGAAATATCTCGTAAACTAAAGAGATAATTAAGATATCTGATCGCAGCGTCTTAATGTACGGACCAATCTCATCAGATACGATAGTTAAAGAGGAAATCACAGAGAGTAAATTTTTCATTCTTAAGAAAAAATTGCCAAGGGGGTGCTTGATACTTTTTTTCGACGATTTTGAAAATTCATATCTCTTAAACTAAAAACCACAGTAACCAACAAATTACTGATTATGATAGATTGGAAGAAATTATGCTTATCAGATAAAAATTTAAAATATTTATATTTCCTACAGTAAAGGTGGTAAATCGCGACTAAAGTGTGCTAAAAGAAGTGACATTTCTCAATTTTTGCCCATTTCATTTCAAACGCGAATATCTCGTAAACTAAAAAGAGATAATTAAGATCTGATCTTAGCGTCTCAATGTACGGACCAATCTCTATATCGAATACGATAGTTAAAGAGGAAATCTGAGGAGATGAAATTTTTCATTCTTAAGAAAAAATTGCCAAGGGGGTGCTTGATACTTTTTCGACGATTTTGAAAATTCATATCTCTTAAACTAAAAAGCCACAGTAACCAACAAATTACTTTGATTATGATAGATTGGAAAATTATGTATCAGATAAAAATTTAAAATAATTATATTTCCTAAAGTAAAAGATTGGTAAATCGCGACTAAAAGTGCTAAAAGTGACATTTTCAATTTTTGCCCATTTATTCAAACGCGAATATCTCGTAAACTAAAAGAGATAATTAAGATCTGATCACAGCGTCTTAATGTACGGACCAATCTCTATCAGATACGATAGTTAAAAGAAAGGGGAAATCTGAGAGATGAAATTTTCATTCTTAAGAAAAAACTTGCCAAGGGGTGCTTGATACCACTTTTTTTTGACGATTTTTGAAAATTCATATCTCTTAAACTAAAAAGCCACAACAACCAACAAACTGAGATTATAGAAAGACTGGAAATTCTCTATCAGATAAAAATTTAAAATAATTATATTTCCCTAAAGTAAAAGGTGGTAAATCGCGACTAAAGTGCTAAAAGTGACATTTTCGAATTTTTGGCTGACTAACGCGAATATCTCATGGGGTTGGTTGGTTGGGTGGGTTTGGCGGTGGGTTTGGAATCTGAGGAGATGAAATTTTCATTCTTAAGAAAAAAGAGTACCAAGAGAGGGTGCTTGATACTTTTTCGACGATTTTTTGAAATTCATATCTCTTAAATTAAAAGCCACAGTAACCAACAAATTACTGATTATGATAGATTGGAAATTATGTATCGAATAAAAATTTAAAATAATTATATTTCCTACAGTAGTAAAAGGTGGTAAATCACTGACTAAAAGGGTGCTAAAAAGTGACATTTCTCAATTTTTGCCCATTTCATTCAAACGCGAATATCTCGTAAACTAAAAGAGATAATTAAGATCTGATCGCAGCGTCTTAATGTACGGATAATCTCTATCAGATACGATAGTTAAAAGGAAATCTGAGAGAGATGAAATTTTCATTCTTAAGAAAAACTTGCCAGGGGGTGCTTGATACTTTTTTTCGACGAGTTTTGAAAATTCATATCTCTCTTAAATTAAAAGCCACAGTAACCAACAAATTACTGATTATGATAGATTGGAAAATTATGTATCAGATAAAAATATAAAATAATTATATTTCCTACAGTAAAAGGTGGTAAATCGCGACTAAAAGTGCTAAAAAGTGACATTTCTCAATTTTTGCCCATTTCATTCAAACGCGAATATCTCGTAAACTAAAAGAGATATTTAAGATCTGATCGCAGCGTCTTAATGTACGGACCAATCTCTATCAGATACGATAGTTAAAGAGGAAATCTGAGAGATGAAATTTTCATTCTTAAGAAAAAATTGCCAGGGGTGCTTGATACTTTTTCGACGATTTTTGAAAATTCATCTCTTAAACTAAAAACCTACAGTAACCAACAAATTGCAATTATGATAGATTGGAAAATTATGTATCGAATAAAATATAAAATAGTATATTTCCTACAGTAAAAGGTCGAAAATCACTGACTAAAAGTGCTTTAAAAGTGACATTTTTCAATTTTTGCCCATTTTATTCAAACGCGAATATCGTAAACTAAAAGAGATAGGTAAGATCTGATCGCAGCGTCTTAATGTACGGACCAATCTCTCTATCGAATACACGATAGTTAAAAGGGAAATTTGAGAGATGAAATTTTCATTTCTTAAGAAAAAATTGTGCCAAGGGGTGCTTGATACTTTTTCGACGATTTTGAAAATTCATATCTCTTAAACTAAAAGCCAAAGCAACCAACAAATTGCTGATTATGAAGACTGGAAAATTCTCTATCAGATAAAAATTTAAAATAATTATATTTCCTACAAAAGGTGAGAAAGGTAAATCGCGACTAAAGTGCTAAAAGTGACATTTCTCAATTTTTTGCCCATTTCTTCAAACGCGAATATCTCGTAAACTAAAGAGATAGTGAATCTGATGCGCTGTCTTAATGTACGGATGAAATCTCTATCCAGATACGATGAGATTTAAAGGGAAATCTGAGAGATAAATTTTCATTCTTAAGAAAAATTGCCAAGGGGTACTTGATACTTTTCGACGATTTTGAAAATTCATGTATACTCTTGACTACAAAAGCCACAGTAACAGCACCATTACTGATTATGATAGATTGGAAATTATATCAGATAAAAATATAAAATAATTATATTTCCTACAGTAAAGGTCGAAAATCAGGTAAGTGCTAAAAGTGACATTTCTCAATTTTGCCATTTCATTCAAACGCGAATATCTCGTAAACTAAAAAGAGATATTTAAGATCTGATCACCAGCATCTTAATGTACGGACAATCTCTATCAGATACGATAGTTAAAGAGGAAATCTGAGATGAAATTTTTCATTCTTAAGAAAAATTGCCAAGGGGTGCTTGATACTTTTTTTCGACGATTTTTGAAAATTCATATCTCTCTTAAACTAAAAGCCACAGTAACCAACAAAATTACACAGTTATGATAGATTGGAAAGTATGTATCAGATAAAATATAAAATAGTATATTTCCCTACAGTAAAGGGTCAAAGAAAATCGCGACTAAAGTGCACAAAAGTGACAATTTTTGCATTTTATTTAGTGCGAATATCTCGTAGGCTAAAAAGAGATAATTAGATCTGATCTTGGCGTCTTAATGTACGGACCAATCTCATATCAGATACGATAGTTAAAAGGGAAATTTGAGAGATGAAATTTTCATTCTTGAAAAAAATTGCCAAGAAGTGCTTGATACTTTTCGACGATTTTGAAAATTCATATCTCTTAAACCATAAAAAATGAAAACAACCAACAAATTGCTGATTATGAAAGACTGGAAAATTCTCTATCAGATAAAAATTTAAAAATGAGTATATTTCCCTACAGTAAAGGTGGTAAATCGCGACTAAAAGTGCTAAAAGTGACATTTCTCAATTTTTGCCCATTTCATTTCAAACGCGAATATCTCGTAAACTAAAAAGAATGAGTAAGATCTGATCACTAGCGCGTCTTAATGTACGAGACCAATCTCTATCAGATACGATGATAGTTAAGAAATCTGAGAGATGAAATTTTCATTCTTAAGAAAAATTGCCAAGGGGTACTTGATACTTTTTCGGCAAATTTTTGAAAATTCCTTATCTCTTAAACTAAAACCACAGTAACCAACAAATTACTGATTATGATAGATTGGAAAATTATGTATCAGATAAAAATATAAAAATAATTATATTTCCTACGGTATTAAAGGGTCGAAAAATCGCGACTAAAGTGCTAAAAGTGACATTTCTCAATTTTGCCCATTTCATTCAAACGCGAATATCTCGTAAACTAAAAGAGATATTTAGATCGATCGCAACGTCTTAATGTACGGACCAATCTGTCAGATACGATAGTTAAGAAATCTTTGAGAGATGAAATTTTCATTCTTAAGAAAAATTGCCAAGGGGTGCTTGATACTTTTTTCGACGATTTTGAAAATTCATATCTCTTAAACTAAAAGAAACACAGTAACAACAAATTTTTTGATTATATGATAGATTGGAAAATTATGTATCGAATACAAATATAAAAAATAATTATATTTCCTACAGTAAAAGGTGGAAAATCGACTAAAAGTGCTAAAAGTGACATTTTTCAATTTTTGCCCATTTTGATACAAACACTGCCGAATATCTCGTAAACTAAAAAGAGATAATTAAGATCTGATCGCAGCGTCTTAATGTACGGACCAATCTCTATCAGATACGATAGTTAAAAGGAAATCTGAGATGAAATTTTCATTCTTAAGAAAAATTGCCGAGGGGTGCTTGATACTTTTTCGACGATTTTTGAAAATTCGCATCTCTTAGAAAACTAAAAACCACAGCAACCAACAAATTGCTGATTATGAAAGACTGGAAAATTCTCTATCAGATAAAAATTTAAAATAATTATATTTCCTACACAGTAAAGGTGGTAAATCGCGACTAAAAGTGCTAAAAGTGACATTTCTCAATTTTTGCCCATTTCATTCAAACGCGAATATCTCGTAAACTAAAGAGATAATTGGAATACGATCGCAGCGTCTTAATGTACGGATAATCTCATATCAGATACGATAGATAAGAAATCTGAGAGATGAAATTTTTCGATGCTTAAGAAAAATTGCCAAGGGGGGTGCTTGATACTTTTCGACGATTTTGAAAATTCATATCTCTTAAACTAAAAAACACAGTAACCAACAAATTACTGATTATGATAGATTGGAAATTATGTATCAGATAAATATAAAAATAGTATATTTCCTACAGTAAGGGTCGAAAATCGCGACTAAGAAATTTTAAAAGTGACATTTCTCAATTTTGCCCATTTCATTCAAACGCAGATATCTCGTAAACTAAAAAGAATATTTAAGTCTGATCGCAGCGTCTTAATGTACGGACCAATCTCTATCAGATACGATAGTTAAAGAAATCTGAGAGATGAAATTTTTCATTCTTAAGAAAAAATTGCCAAAGGGGTGCTTGATACTTTTTTCGACGATTTTTGAAATTCATATCTCTTAAACTAAAAGCCACAGTAACCAACAAATTACTGATTATGATAGGTGGGGAAAATTATGTATCAGATAAAAATATAAAATAGTATATTTCCTACATTAAGGAATTGGAAAATCGCGACTAAAAGTGCTAAAAGTGACATTTTCAATTTTGCCCATTTTATTCAAACGCGAATATCTCGTAAACTAAAAGAGATAATTAAGATCTGATCGCATCTTGTAATGTACGGGCCAATCTCTATCAGATACGATAGTTAAAGAGGAAATCTGAGAATGAAATTTTTTCATTCTTAAGAAAAAATTGCCAAGGGGGTGTGATACTTTTTTCGAGCGATTTTTGAAAATTCATATCTCTTAAACTAAAGCCACAGTAACCAACAAATTACTGATTATGATAGATTGGAAAATTATGTATCGAATACAAATATAAAATAATTATATTTCACCACAATAAGAGGTGGTAAATCGCGACTAAAAGTGCTAAAAGTGACATTTTCTCAATTTTGCCCATTTCATTCAAACGCGAATATCTCGTAAACTAAAAGAGATAGTAGATCTGATCGCAGCGTCTTAATGTACGGACCAATCTCTATCAGATACGATAGATAAGGAAATCTGAGAGATAAATTTTCATTCTTAAGAAAAATTGTTACTTAAAGAGGGGTACTTGATACTTTTCGACGATTTTTGAAAAGAATTCATATCTCTTAAACTAAAAGCCACAGTAACCAACAAATTACTGATTATGATAGGTGGAAAATTATGCTTATCCCAGATAAAAATATAAATAATTATATTTCCTACGAAGTAAAGGGTCCCGAAAATCAAGCTAAAAGTGCACAAAAGTGACATTTCTCAATTTTTGCCCATTTCATTAAACTGCAGATATCTCGTAAAACTAAAAGATATTTAAGATCTGATCACAGCGTCTTAATGTACGGACCAATCTCTATCCAGATACGATAGTTAGAGAAATCTGAGAGATGAAGTACAATTCTTAAGAAAAATTGCCAAGGGGGTGCTTGATACTTACTTTTTCGACGATTTTTGAAAAATTCATATCTCTTAAACTAAAAGCCACAGTAACCAACAAATTACTGATTATGATAGATTAACGGAAAGTATACTTGTGAATACAAATATAGAAATAATTATATTTCCTACAGTAAAGGTGGAAAATCGCGACTAAAAGTGCTAAGAGTGACATTTTCAATTTTTGCCCATTTTATTCAACGCGAATATCTCGTAAACTAAAAGAATAATTAAGATCTGATCGCAGCGTCTTAATGTACGGACCAATCTCTATATCAGATACGATAGTTAAAGGGAAATCTGAGAGATGAAATTTTTCATTCTTAAGAAAAAAATTGCCAAAGGGGGTGCTTGATACTTTTTCGGCTGGTACGAAAATTCATATATAAACTAAAACCACAGCAACCAACAAATTGCTGTTATGAAAAGACTGGAAAATTCTCTATCAGATAAAAATTTAAAATAATTATATTTCCTACAGTAAAAGGTGGTAAATCGCGACTAAAAGTGCTAAAAAGTGACATTTCTCAATTTTTGCCCATTTCATTCAAACGCGAATATCTCAGCAAACTAAAAGAGATAATTAAGATCTGATCATGGCGTCTTAATGTACTGCGGATATTAATCTCTATCAGATACGATAGTTAAGAGAAATCTGAGAGATGAAATTTTCATTCTTAAGAAAAAATTGCCAAGGGGGTGCTTGATACTTTTCGACGATTTTTGGTCATATCTCTTAAACTAAAAGCCACAGTAACCAACAAATTACTGATTATATTGAGTAGGTGGAAAATTGTGTATCAGATAAAATATAAAATAATTATATTTCCTACACAGTGATAGGGTCGAAAATCGCGACTAAAAGTGCTAAAAGTGACATTTCTCAATTTTTGCCATTTCATTCAAGCGCGAGAGTATCTCGTAAACTAAAAGAGATATTTAGATCTGATCGCAACGTCTTAATGTACGAGACCAATCTCTATCAGATACGATAGATTTAAGAGGAAATCTGAGAGATGAAATTTTTCATTCTTAAGAAAAATTGCCAAGGGGGTGCTTACGATACTTTTTTTCGGCGATTTTTGAAAATTCATCTCTTAAACTAAAAAGCCACGTAACCAACAAATTGCAGTTATTAGATTGGAAAATTATGTATCAGATAAAAATATAAAATAATTATATTTCCTACAGTAAAGGGTGGAAAATCCCGACTAAAAGTGCTAAAAGGCGGCATTTTCAATTTTTGCCCATTTTTATTCAAACGCGAATATCTCGTAAACTAAAGAGATAATTAGATCTGATCGCAGCATCTTAATGTACGGACCAATCTCTATCGAATACGATAGTTAAGAGGAAATCTGAGATGAAATTTTCATTCTTAAGAAAAAATTGCCAAGGGAGATTACTTGATACCACTTTTCGACGATTTTTGAAAATTCATATCTCTTAAACTAAACACCACAGTAACCAACAAATTTACTGATTATGATAGATTGGAAAGGTATGTATCAGATACAAATATAAAATAATTATATTTCCTACAGTAAAAAGGTGAAAATCGCGACTAGAAAGTGCTAAAAAGTGACATTTTCAATTTTGCCCATTTTATTCAAACGCAGATATCTCGTAAACTAAAGAGATAATTAAGATCGATCACCTTTGTCTTAATGTACGGACCAATCTCTATCAGATTTTGATAGTTTAAAGGAAATCTGAGAGATGAAATTTTCATTCTTAAGAAAAATTGCCAAGGGGGTGCTTGATGATACTTTTTTTCGACGATTTTTGAAAATTCATATCTCTTAAACTAAAAACACAACAACCAACAAATTACTGATTATGAAAGACTGAAAATTCTCTATCAGATAAAAATTTAAAATAATTATATTTCCTACAGTAAAGGTGATTGGTAAATCGCGACTAAAAGTGCTAAAGTGACATTTCTAATTTTGCCCATTTCATTCAAACCTTGAATATCTCGTAAGCTAAAGAGATATTTAAGATCTGATCACCAACGCGTCTTATTAACGGACCAATCTCTATCGAATACGATAGTTAAAGAGGAAATCCTGAGATGAAATTTTCATTCTTAAGAAAAATTGCCAGGAGAGGTGCTTGATACTTTTCGACGATTTTTGAAATTCATATCTCTTAAACTAAAAGCCACAGTAACCAACAAATTACTGATTATGATAGATTGGAAAAGTATGTATCGAATAAAAATATAAAATATGGTATATTTCCACCACAGTAAAGGTGGAAAATCGCGACCAAAAGTGCTAAAAGTGACATTTTCAATTTTGCCCATTTTATTCAAACGCAGATATCACCATGACTAAAGAGATAATTAAGATCTGATCGCAGCGTCTTAATGTACGGACCAATCTCTATCAGATACGATAGTTAAAGGGAAATCTGAGAGATGAAATTTTTCATTCTTAAGAAAAAAGGCCAGGGGTGCTTGATAATTTTTTTCGACGATTTTAATTCATATCTCTTAAACTAAAAATACAGCAACCAATAAAATTGCTGATTATGAAGAGACTGGAAAATTCTCCATCAGATAAAAATTTAAAGCATTTATATTCCTATAGTAAAAGGTGGTAAATCGCGATAAAAGTGCTAAAAGTGACATTTTCAATTTTTTGCCCATTTTATTCAAACGCGAATATCTCACGTAAACTAAAAGAGATAATTAAGATCTGATCGCAGCGTCTTAATGTACGGACCAATCTCTATCAGATACGATAGTTAAGGAAATCTGAGAGAGATGAAATTTTTCATTCTTAAGAAAAAAGGGTACTTGAGGGGTGCTTGATACTTTTCGACGATTTTTGATAATTAATATCTCTTAAACTATAAATTTCCTACGGTAAAGGTCGAAAATCGCGACTAAAAGTGCTTTAAAACTGACATTTCTCAATTTTGCCGTACAGGCCAAACGCGAATATCTCGTAAAACTAAAAAGAGCTATTTAAGATCTGATCGCAGCGTCTTAATCTGCGGACTATTCTCGATAAGATAGGATAGTTAAAACGGAAATCTGTGAGATGAAATTTTAATTCTTAAGAAAAAAATTGCCCGGGGTGCTTGATACTTTTTTTCGACTATTTTTAAAAATTAATATCTCTTAAACTAAAGGCAGTAGCAACCAATGAATTGCTGATTATGAAAGATTGAAAACCTATTAAATATGTAAACCTTTACTCTTTATAATATTGTATATATTCAATTATCTTAAAAGTATTTTCATTGTCTTTTTTTGGTTTTTCTCGTTTTGAATTTCAAATGTTCAAATAATGGTTGAAATTCTTTGCAATATTTTCCACTTTGGATAAAGCCACATCATGACGAAAACAAACCAATCTGACAGCTACCAATGAAGAATATAAATATTGATGAAGTTTTGTTAAATTATACAAATGAAACAGCATTTTTACATGTTATCTCACATAGTAATTAATATACATAATGTCAGCGGAATATGAAGAAATCATAGCTGAAGAGGAAGAAGTCTCACAAAATCCAATTAATTATAATGAGTATCAACTTTTGCACCAGAACTAAACTAAAACAAATAAATAATAAATTAGAATTAAATTACATAGTAAGCACCTGTACTTATCACTTATCTTTTTTTTGCAGTTGTTTTCTTCTTTGAGAATTACGGATGGTATCTGCCTATATCTACAGCAGAATAAGTCCATATCAAAGAATATGAAAAGAAAAGGGATAGATATGAGTAAGAATAGAATGTCTACAAAGGTACGTTTTTTACCTTTAAAGTATTGTACAGTTTGTTAATAATTGTTCATCATTTTTCCTGCAGAAATTGAACAAATTGTCAAGTCTAAGAGTTGGCAGGGAAGAAGCACTGAAGAACAAGAACAGTACAATACCGACGCCGAACGATATGTCCTAAAACAAAAAGAGGTTAGTACATTTTCGACAATCATTCATATAATATACTTCCCATTAAATTAAAAATTTATTAAAATTTCCAATGATAACATGTAGAAAAGAGCTAAAAAGCATGAGGAATGTCTTGCAAGACATGATGGTAAAAGAGGTGGAAGTAATCTAGAAAAATCAGGAATATTAATTGAAAGTTCATGTATTATGTTATGTTCTTATCTTAAATAATCTTTTTAGAATATAATCCACTTATGGGCGTTTCATCAAGACGCATATTCAAACCTAAAAAGAAATGTGAATGCTGAAGAGCTGGCTGTGGTAAATAACAAATTTAAATCTGTGAACTAGTTTAATATAAAAAAATTCCAAAAAAATTAATACATTCATATTTAGTGTATCAAGGAAACAATAATTTAATAATTTCGAGAAATTTTTTCGTGTACTTAACAAATTGACAAATGATATGTTTGAAGTGCACTTGTTAAATTGACTAATATTTTGATTATTGAACAATAAAATAAAACATGAAACCAAAACATTATATTTTAATGAAAAGCAAAATACTAAACTATGTAACTGCCAAGTTGCTTGGAAACCTCCTTCGATTAACGATTTGCTTGACAATTTCCATTGGGATCTTTTTATTATGAAGCTTCTTTAATCATTTGTAAATTGTGTAGAATTTGTTAGCATTTCAAATGGTCATTTCACAGTCCACTACTCTACTACTAGTCTATAACTACAACTATTACTACTTGCTACTACTACGACTACGTGCTTTCTACTACTACACTACACTACGAACTGTGAACAAACATATGGTATTAATTAGTGTTAGTACTTTGTAAACATTTTCAATTAAAATATTACTTTCTAAAATGAAAATAAATAATTATATAAGTGTTTTGTTAACTTATTAAAAATTTAAATAATATTTTGAGTTGATTTTGATGATAATAATACTCACCACAGCATTTTTGCGGTTGTGCAAACCCTTAAGGGCAGCAGCCCATTCCTTGATGGGTGTACACATCGGACCCTGACCCCCAAAGGCTTTTTCTCGCTGGAAAACTGGATACATCACATCAGGTCATCCTTCATGATCTACCTCTGCGTGGATGGAACTGCACATCATCGGCCTCTCCTTCTTCTTCAGCTAGATTCAGGTTAACATTAATAACATAAGTAATTATTATTCAATTATTAATAAGTAATAATTGTTTAGTAATTACAAAATGATTGAAATAATACTCACCACAATTTCTTTCCAACTTTACATACCCCCAAGAGCAGCAGCCCATTCCTTGATGGGTATACACATCGGACCCTGACCCTCAAGAGTTCTTCCGGTTGGAAAGATGGCTGAATCTGGTGCATACCTCTCAGGACTGACCTCGGCGGGGATGGATGGACCATCTTCTTTTTCTTCTTCTGTTAGCATAGAAAATATTAGAATAAGTATTATTCTGACATGGTAATGTTATTCACCTCAACTTCTTTGAAATGTGCCTTATTTTAGTAGAACGCCTCATCTCTCCTTGGCCTCAAGATGGAAGGATCTTCTTGTTTTGCATTCAAAAGTGAGACATAAGAACGTGCAACATGCCTATTTCAAACAGTGACTTTTCGTGCAATCGTGCAAACTGTTGATCTGTAAAGAAATTTTTGAATATTTCACGACACTCCCGCACTCGCACTAACACTTGTATAACGGCTCGCACAATATACTCGTACTTCAACACTCGTGCACTATTAATAATTCACAACACTTCACTATAAGTTGATATCAGCATTTAACCATTTCCATTTTTATTTCATTTCTCTTTCTGAGATGTATCCAATTCCATTTATTTTCAGTTGAGGTTGATATTTTTCTTGATAAGTTCCTTCTTCTGGGGTTTTGTCTTCTTTCTTCTGTACTTCTAAATAATTGTTGATTATAATAAATATTTTAAAACACTATATAAACACACTCGCGCACTATATAAACACATAAACACAATTATTTATCATAGTTGTTATTCATATCCAATTCTAACTTCCAATTTGATTCATTTTTTCCATTTCTCTGGTTGTATCTAACTTGATATTTAGTCTTCTGTTAATTCAGGATCCATTTTATCTTTGACTTCGTGTAATTTCTCGTCTCTCGTTCGGAACAATTTGATTCGCAAATATTTTTCATTTTCTTAATGCTATATCTTCATACATCTTTGGTAAAATTATCTTTCTTCTTGGTCTTATTATAAATGATGCTATTTGAAGTTGGCTGCTTACAAATGTTTTCTCCAGAAAATAAAATCTAATACAATCTTTGAGTATCATTCTTCATTTTATTCGGTTCCTATTGTTGCTGACCCAATGTTGTTTGGTATCAATTTATGTTATTTACGATGATGTGAAAAATATGTAGGTGTTTTTGTGTTAAAAATGTAAGGTAAGATGTGCCAAAGCACACCACTACCCAAGAACCCTGACAATGATCATGAACAGGGTAGAAAGTGTAAGTGTATGTGTGTGTATGTAAGTGTAAAAACTGATGAAATTTGATTTTCACTCCCGCACTATAATTCAACACTCGCGCACTATATAAAAAACACTCCCGCACTATTAATAATGCACATCACATCACAAAAGTTGATACGTTGAAAATGTGATATGTAGGTGTTTTTGTGTTAAAAATGTAAGGTAAGATGTGCCGAAGCACACCACTACCCAAGAACCCTGACAATGATCATGAACAGGGTAGAAAGTGTAAGTGTATGTGTGTGTATGTAAGTGTAAAAACTGATGAAATTTGATTTTCACTCCCGCACTATAATTCAACACTCGCGCACTATATAAAAAACACTCCCGCACTATTAATAATGCACATCACATCACAAAAGTTGATACGTTGAAAATGTGATATGTAGGTGTTTTTGTGTTAAAAATGTAAGGTAAGATGTGCCTAAGCACACCACTACCCAAGAACCCTGACAATGATCATGAACAGGGTAGCCTAATGTCAGCCAATAACTAATCGCGATTGTCCTGAAAGCGGAAAAAAGATTAGTACACAAATATCTAAAACAATTTATCATTCACACATCTAAGAGGAGTAGGAGACTTAAACTATTTTAATAAAACCTGCCTTTGGTCCCTACCTAAGTACATGGGAGATAGCTTTGGCCAGGCACAGACCGATTATAATAAAAGTGCCCGCCTAACACCGACGCGTTTGGCGATCTGTCAGGTACAAAACAGTTTTAACGAAAGCAAAAAGTGACCAAACTGCCACATCAGCGGCAGCAGCAACGGCTTTGGTTGCCCAAAATTTAACACGACATACACAAATGGAAATGAAATACAATACAGTGCAACACAATCATACCAAAAATCAATAGATTCATTTCAGCAGGCGTGCATTCATACTTATATTGCAAACCCAGATTGCAAATCTCTGCTTCTAAATGCCGCGCGATGCATTGAATTAAATTGTGTTAATTTGTGTTGTTCTGTGAGCAAGAACGTGTAAGTGTTGTGTTGAATGTAAGGTAATATAGGTGTGCCTAGACACCAAATACCCAAGAACTCTGCATTCGCCGAAACGAACCGAGCAAAGTGTACTGTGGTGTTTTATAGTGTGTGTGTGTGTGTGTGTGTGTGACCGGTTGATTTTACTCGAACGTAATATTTAAGTGTTCGCGATAACATAGTGAAACTTAAAAACGCGGTGCAATGTTCGCGGTAATACGGTAATAAGGTAATACTACAATCAGTTCAAATTCAAATTAAATAAAAGCAAATCGCGGCTTTTTTATTTCGGATTGCTCAAACAGTCTTCGATTAAGACGATAATAATAATTACGTTGAAATATTATGATTCGCGGATGAACTAAGTTTTCGCGTTAAACTTGAAAATGACTATTTATAGATTTGAACTGATATTAATTGAATCGCGACCGGATACATGCGATAATAGTTCATAAAATTACTCACTACTTTTGCATCCGGCGTTTCTAGCAATGCTGGTGGATTAGCCGAATGACCAAGTACTGGTTTATGCCACCCCAGATACAGAGACATGTATTGCGCCAGCCTTCTGATCATAAGGCATCACCTACCTACCTTAATCCGCTCCTCGAGATAACTGCTCACATCTCGCAGGGAGGATGCGTTGTATTTAGAAGTCCAGCGTCGGGCGAGATTGGCCCGCTCTCTTGACTCAAGACCATCCTGTGGGGTGCCCTGTCCTCTCATCATAGATTTAGTTATTTCAGGGTCCGTTTGGATTGGATTTGTCCTCTAGCGATGGGATGAAGATGTGTTCAAAGTGACGAAAACCTGAAACAAATAAAAATATTAGTTATTTGTATAATATAAAATCAATTAAAGATGATTTTTTATTTAAAACTCTAATATTACGCTTTTGCTGTCGTGTCTTCCTTTAAATATTAGATTGGAATGATTTATTGTTCCATGATTGAGTCAGTTATTTTTGTTGATAAGTATCTTAAACAGACAAAATTTATCAATTTTAGTCGTTTTATTCGATGAGTTATTAATTTATTTAATTGTTTATACTTACAGGTTAAGTTGATTGACCACCATTTATTTTGGTTACTTTTACTGGTACATATTTGTTGTGAGATGATGTATTCTGCAGTAAACTGTGATTATTATTAATCACAAAATATTCTAAAGACAAATTTAAAAAATATTAATTATGCTGTCTTTTATTTCTTGACAAGTTATTTTTTAATTATTCTAAAATATTTCCAATACTTACCAGTGATCCCAGTTTACACCACTTGTTAAAATAAGTTATTAGTTGATATTTGAATTGAGATGTTGCGTTGTTTAGTGCTTGCAGGTTATTACAGTCGAGAAGCATTCTAAATCTAAAACAATTAAAAATATCAGTTATTCACCTACCATAGAATTAAATTGAGATAAATAAAGTTGATTCTAATTTAAAACTTAAATATTTACCATTGCTGTTGTGACCTCCTTTAAAAATATTAAATTGAGATTATTTATTGTTTCGTGATTAGTGGTTATTTTTGTTGATAAGTATCTAAAACAGATAAAAGAAAGTAATTAATTTTAAGTATTTATAATTTTATAATTTAATGAGTTATTATTAATTTATTTGATTGTTTATACTTACAGATTAAGTTGATTGACCACCCTTTATTCTGGTTACTTTTACTGGTCAATATTTGATGTGAGATGATGTATTCTGCAGCAAACTGTGATTTTTATCAATCAGTAAGTTGATTCTTTGGTTCAGGATCCATTATATCTTCGACTTCTCGTAATTTTGGAATAATTCGGGGGGCAATATTTTTCATTTTCTTAATCTTCATACATTTTTGGGAAAATTCTCCATCTGTTTGGTTTCTTCGTGTCTTATTATAAATGATGCAATTTGAAGTTGACTGCTTGCACATGTTTTCCCCAGAAAATGAAGTCTAATTCAATATTTGAGTATCATTCTTCATTATATTCGGTTCTTATCAGTGCTGCCCCAATGTTGTATGGTTTTAATTTATGTTATTTATGATGATGTGAAAAATGTGTTGGTGTAGTTGTGTTAAAAATGTGTAGGTGTGAAAAAGGACAGGTAAGCTCTGCTTAAGCAGGGCCGAAGCCGTAGCAAGCATAACAATACCCGGCCCCGTCAATGATCATGAACGGGGCACGGAAAAAGAAAGGAAAAAGGTAAAAGAGCAGAAGTGTAATGTGAGTGTGTGTAGTGTATAGTGTATCGTAGATTGAAGAGATGAAGATGTGAAGAAGTGAAGAACCTGAAATAAATAAAAATATTAATTATTTACATACCATAGATTTAAGTAAATAGAGATAATTACAGATGATTTTAATTTAAAATTATAATTAAATTTAATTATATTAATATATTTCTAATGCTTACCGATTGATTCCAGTGTACACCACTTGTTGAAATAAGTAATTTGTTGATATTTGGATTGAGATGTTGTGTTGTTTAGTGCTTGCAGGTTATTACAGTGCAGTACCATTCTAAAAAATTCAAAAAAAGTAATTAATTACGGTCCTGTACTATTACATGAATAGTTATTATTATTAAATAATTTAATTGTTTGTGCTTACCAATTTTGTGTCCAATATTTCGGATTTGTGTGTATGTTGATACCCCCCTCAACTAGAGAGTAGAAACCTCGGCGTTGAGAAAAAATGATGTATTCAACTTCTATATAAATAATTAAGTTTTTTGTTACGTTAATAAAAATTCCAATTAAATAAATAGTTTTTTTTTAATTTAATATAATAATACTCACCCTTAAGGGCTCCCCATTTGTTTATGGGTAAACACATCGGACCCTGGCCGATTGTTTGTAGAAGTAAATTATACAATGTTGTCATTTTCCTGTGAACACAAATCAATTGAGAATTAAATTAAACGTAGGTTGTAGATATAAAAAGTTAAGAAAATACATACCATTGTATAATTTGTCAATAATAATGATGAGGATTATCCAATAATTAAATTCTTCCAGTATTGTTTTTGTTAAATTAATTTCCAGGACTTCAATGAATTCCGAAACCATTCAAAAACCTACAAAATAAAATAAATCATCAAATAACACTTAATATACTCGCTTATCACGCGATAAGATCAAATAAACATACCATCTCTTCAAATTGTGATCATAATGATGAGAATTACATAATAATTAACCATTCCAGCTTTGATTTGGATAAATATCAATAAAATAAAATACCTGCAAAACAAATTAATTATTCATCAGTATATTAAATAAAATCTACTAAACATACCATTCCATCAAACATCCGTCATGAAGATCTTCATCTTTTTTAAATTATTGCCTCCACATTACAATCAAGTATTCAATGTGCGTTCATTTCTCTCTAACCCATTTTAAATCTGTGCATACTGATTAAGAGTACAATTTCGTGGAATTAATAAATAAATTTTAAAAAATAAAAATAAAGTAACTGAATACAACTCTATAAAATATATAAAATGTATGCACAGACCAAGAATATATTATTGGATTATTACTTTTCATAAAATTCATAAGGACTTCCATTAATCTGTAGAAACAAACAAGCAGAACAAACTTGTGATTAGTAAAGTTCAAGAATAAAACACAAAACAACACAGAACACATCAATGATTGCCGAGCATCCTGGACCCTGCAACATAAATTAAAAGATTAATTATCAATTCAAACAAGACGCCCTGAAAACATAGAAGAAATATTTAATTAGTTGCTGAAAGAAAAACATAATTCATTAGTAAGGATTTTTTGGATTTTTGGAACTCATTCACACTCGCAATACAAATACATAATAAATAATAACACAAATATCAATAAAACATATAAAAAATACACAAATTGCTGTAAGAAAAAGACATTATGAAGGATAAGGAAGGACCTAAAACCCTGCCTAATGTCAACCAATAGCTAAATCGCGATTATCCTGAAAGCGGAAAAAGATTAGTACACAAATATCTAAAACAATTTATCATTCACACATCTAAGAGGAGTAGGAGACTTAAAACTATTTTATTAAGACCCGCTTTGGTCCCCACCAAGTACATACAGATAGCCAGGAGCACAGACCACGAGGCCAAAAAGTACCCAACACCGACGCGTTTGTTGATCTGTGCCGGACGTTCCATTTCGCAACGAAACAAAGTGACCGACTGCCACATCCCATGGCAGCAGCCGGCTTCGGTTGCCTCAAAACTTAACACGACATACAAAATGAAATGAAATACAATACAGTGCATCACAATCATACCAAAAATATAAAACAATTATCCAACAGGCATGCCATTCATACGCATTGCAAAGCAGATTGCAAAATCTCTGCTTCCAAAAATGCCGCGCGATGCATAGATGCACAGTTAATTTGTGGTGTTCCGAACAGAACGTGTGCGTTGTGTTGAGAATGTAAGGTAATGGTGTGCTCAGACACCAAAACCCAAAACTCCGCATTCGCCGAAACGAACCGAGCAAAGTGTATTGTGAGTGTTTATAGTGTGTGTGTGTGTGTGTGTGTGTGTGTAGTGTGTGCGTAGACCGCTGGATTTTACCGAATATAATACTAAAAGTGTTCCGCGATAACACTTAATTGAAACTAAAACGCGGTGCAATGTTTGCAATACGGTAATACTACACCGCCCAAATTAACCAAATAAAAAGCAAATCGCGGATTTTTATTTCGATTTTAAAAAGTCTTCCGATTTACGATAATATTAATTGCCGAAATATTACATTTGCGGATGAAGTAAGAATTGCGGATAAATTAGCCGCGTTAAACTTGAAAGAATGACTATTTATAGATTTGAACTGATACTGATAACGCGACCCGGATACATGCGATAGTTCATAAAATTACCTACTACTTATGTACATCCGGCGTTTCTAGCAATGCTGGGTGGATTAGCCGAATGACCAAGCACTGGCTTGACATGCCACCCCCAGATACAAGATGACATGTGTGCGCCAGACTTCTGATCATGGGCATCACCAATTACCTTTACCTTAATCCGTCTCTATAACAGCCACATCTCGCAGGAGGATGCGTCAGTATTTAGAAGTCCAGCGTCGGGCGAGATTGACTCTCTCTCTGGACTCAAGACCATCTTGTATTGGAATGTCCTCTCATCGTAGATTTGGATTGACTAGGTCCTTTTGGATTGATTGGTTGGCCCTGATTGAAGAGATGAAGATGTGAAGATATGAAGAAGTGACGAAAACCTGAAGCAAATGAAAATATTAGTTATTTACATACCATATGATTAAATTGAGTTAATTTAAATTTTAAATTTTAATTTAAAACTTAAATATTTACCTTTGCTGTTGTGTCCTCGTTTAAATATTAGATTGAAATGATTTATTGTTCCGTGATCGGCTATTTTTTTTTGATAAGAACCTGTCCCATGTACCATAATTAATTTTGAGAATTTTATAGTTTTTTTAAGATTTGATGAATTATTATTAATTTATTTGATTGTTTATACTTACAGATTAAGTTGAATGACCAGAATGATGTATTCTGCAGCAAACTGTGATTATTATCAATCGGTAAGTTGATTCTTTGGTTCAGGACCCATTATATCTTCGACTTTTTAATTTCGGAATAATTCGGTGGGGCAATATTTTTCATTTTCTTAATCTTCATACATTCTTGGGAAAAATTCTCCATCTGCTTGGTTTTCTGTGTCTTATCATAAATGATGCAATTTGAAGTTGACTGCTTGCACATAAGCTTCCCAGAAAATGAAATCTAATTCAAATACTTATACGGCTCCTTCATTTTATCTGGTTCTTATCATTGCCGCCCCAATGTTGTATGGTTTTTAATTTAGCGTTATTTATGATGATGCGAAAAATGTGCTGGTGTAGTTGTGTTAAAATGTGTAGGTGATAAAGGACAGGTAAGCTCTTGCTTAAGCAGTGGGCCGAAGCCGTAGCAAGTATAATGACACCCGGCCCCGTCAATGATCATGAACGGGGCACGGAAAAAGAAAGGAAAGGTAAAAGAGCAGAAGTGTAATGTGAGTGTGTGTAGTGTATAGGTATTGTAGATTGAAGAGATGAAGATGTGAACCTGAAATAAATAAAAATATTAGTTATTTGCATACCATAGTTTTAAATAGAGATAATTACAGATGATTTTAATTTAAAATTATAATTAAATTTAATTATCTTAATATATTTCTAATGCTTACCGATTGATTCCAGTGTACACCGAATGTTAAAATGAGTTATTTGTTGATATTTGGATTGAGATGTTGCTTTGCCTAGTGCTGGTCGGTTGTTACTGTGCAGAAGTATTCTAAAACATTTCAAAGAAAATAATTAATTATGGTCCTGTATTATTGCATGAATAGTTATTATTAAATATTTAAATTGTTTGTGCTTACCAATTGATTTCAATGCACACAGTTACTTCAAGCAAGTTCACTTGTAGGTATAAGTTAGCAGTCAAGATGGCTCCTTTTTAACTCTATGACATTTGACATCTTGTCAAAAAGCAAGCTTGCGCAAAGACTCTACTTTAAGTTCACAAAACACGCCAGCAGCGTTAAAATAAGGACAAATTAACGACACGCACCCAACGAATCTCAAAATCTGAATGAAACATGGCTGTCGGGCGCTCTCATAATTTATAGATTCCGAGGTGGAGTCGAGGTGGGGGTAAAATTTCTCAAAACCGTTTTTAAAAAATTTGATTTAGATCGTTTCCTAATCATTCTAACTTTACAGAAAACATTCTAGAAATTAAACTATGAATTATCATATCCTTTTTTCCCTTAATTAACCCTGTAAATCAGCCACACTAATTTTTTAAAATAGCCTCAAAATTACATACCTTTTATGAGCACAAATCCAATTAGAGAAAAATTAACGAAATGCATCGTGAGTGGTATCAAAGTGTTACGATTAACGCGCTCTTTTCAACGGTGCCTAACACGAGTCGTTTAGTGAGGCTTGGGAGTAATTCAACAAAACCCTAGTCTGTCACGTCGTCAACCGAAAAAGCACATGCTGTCAAGTGATACTTTTGTGAATTTCTCTTCAACCGCACATTAAAAACTACAAAATCTGACCACGGCATCGTGTCTCGGGTCCGATTACACCCCAGAAACCGTTATCACTCTGAACATCGCTTTACCAATAGTTTTACGCGTTTGTAAATATCAAGTGTAAACATTGAGTTTGCAGGGAAAATTACGTCTTTCCCGCTGAATAAAACGCAATCCCACCTGCGGCACCGACAAGCCAGCTTATAAACTATAGATTTTGGATAACTTTTGAGTTGTGGATACGTTTTGTGGATGCTGTGATCACCACGAAACAAAACCTCCCATCAACCACCTGTTTGAGGCCCCTGAACTTTATTTTCAAATGTTGGCAAGCCAAACACAACTGGATTTATTGTTTATAACATTGGCTATGCTCAGTGTATTTGTTAGATTTTATGGTGTATAAGACAAGCTCGTTCAGTCATGTTCAGGTTCACATCGAATGAAAGGTTGTCCGCATTTATATTTCAGTTTTCCTGTTCTGTTGGATGTAATTTCACCTGAAAAATGTTCTAGGATGGATTAGGAATAGATAGTGAAGGTTTCCCCTGCAATGGATTAGAGTATAAAACAATTTCATACTTTTTCTACAGTGTTTACATTGTGTATCAATTTAAATCTCCAAATTAAATGCATATTTATTATGTGCAAATCTGTATATTACTGAAATAAAACTTTTGTGTTCCTTTTGACAATGTGTTATTGTTTATAATAAACAGGATTTTACATGCTACAGGTTGTTATCTTTGGTTTGTGTGTTGGAAGTCCAACTACCTGGTCAAGCAAACAAGTTGGTGTTCTTTTATTGGGGTGATAACAATGCAAGGAGAGAGAAATTTACAATTTGACTGTTGCAACTTGTTAGACAAGACTAGGTAATTCTGTAGATGTAGTATTTGAGTGATTTTAATTAATTTTATTTGTTTTTGCAGAAAATTTGTGAATGGGTTAATTGGTTAGGTCAGATTAGAGATGTTACATATTCTTGGTGATAACTTTGGAATTAGAAGGAATTTTGGAATTCTGATTGCAGATAGTAAATCAGCAGGTCCGATTACAGCTATAGACATGTTTTATAAGTGAGATGAGTGGATATTTTTGCTTAAACTGAGCAGCTTGAAGGTAACTTGCAGAGCAAGAATCACAGCAGGTTAGCAAGTAAATCAAAAATTGTGAAAGCAAGAATATATGAGTTTATGACAACAAAGCTTCAAGACTGCCGAATTAGCTTTCATTTGATATGAAATTTGTTTAATTTGATAAAATTAACAAAGTTATGAACAAAAGGAAAAAACTAAAACAAAAAATTATATATTCTATTAGTGTAAATCTGTTGCACAAAGTAAGTCTTCTTGTGTTCCTTGACAATGTGATATTGTTAATAATAAACATGATTTACATGCTGGTGTTCTTATCTTTTGGTTTGTGTAAGTTGAAGTCCAACTGAATCCATCAAGCAAACCAGTTGGTGTTCCTATTGAAGATAACAATGCAAGGAGAGAGAAATTCTACACCCCACTACTGCAAACTTGTTAGACTGTATTCAGGTACTTCTGGTGAAGATGTAGTATTTTGAATGATTTTTAATTAATTATATTTGTTTTGCAGAAAATTAGGTATTGGTTAATTGATTAGACTGTGGTTAGAGATGTTACATATTCTGGTGATAACTTTGATTGAGAAGTTACCTGAATTCTGATTGCAGAAAGTTAATCAGCAGGTCCGATTACAGCTACAGACATGTTTTATAAGTGAGATGAGTGATGCTTTTGCTTAAAATGAGGTGGTGCTTGAAGTTAACTTGAAGTTATTATGAACCACAGCAGAATTAGCAAGTGAATCAAAGCCTCCGAACAGGAGGAATGATTATATGAGTTTATGACAACAAAGTTTTCAAGATTGTTTACTAGCTTTCATTTGACATGCGAAATTTGTTTAATTTGGATGATACATCAACAAAGTTATGGACAAAACAAGAAACAGAATCAGTTGTGCCAAAATTTGTCAACACCTCTCATCAAATAAACATTTACCTAAAATGAAAGCTTTCATTCACCAGAAGCTTTAAATAAAAGGGCTTAGAGAAACAAAATCTAAAGCCAAGTTCTTTTCTTTCTGTTTGATATGAAATTTGTTCAGATTGGATCAAAATTAAACAAATTATAAGCAAAACAAGAAACATGACACAAAAAGTGTGAATTCATCACTGTATACCTGTAAAAAGTGTTATGCTTAGACAACTATCATAATACACCTTATAAAACCTTATAAAAGGTGATCATAGCATCCATTTTAGTCTGTTTGTACTTTCGAAAATAGTGAGTTACGTAGGTATAAAGGACGGATCTTATTATCTATAATCCAGCTTGTTCAAGTGTCTTCATTGGTTGAATGCAAGCACAAAGCCATTGTACTGCTACACAACTACATAACTAAGTACATATAAACAAGGGGAGTAGAAGGCGTGCCATAAGTTGTAACTCACCCTAATATTAGACCCTTATGGTCATAAAAGGAGGGTGAGCGGCTGAAACAGGTATAAACTGACTTAAAACTTAGATTTACACCTTATATTACCTAGTAAACTGAAATTGATAGAAATCATCAAGAAAGAAATTGAGAAACACAGAAAATTAATGAATACTTTGCATTTATTCAGTTAAACAAGGAAACATTCATGCTACAATGTATATAATTAGTATAAATTCAATCCAAACACAACATACAAACAACTGAAACGATATCCAAGCAAATATTTAAGTTTTGTTTATAAAACACAAGCCTTTCAGTTAAAATATAAGAAAAAACAATGAGTAAGCATCTATTAATCAATTCAATACAAAAAGTTACAATTCTTTTAATATTTTAAAGATGTTCTGTAAGAAAGGTGAAAAAATCGCAAAAATCAATAGAATTTCAATGTTTTTCATTTTCTTGTGACATTTGCACCTTTATTATATTCATATTATATTCATGCTACAATGTCTAAAAGTAGTATAAATTCAATCCAAACACAACATGCAAACTACTAAACCGATATCCAAGCGAATATTTAACTTTTGTTTACAAAACACAAACAATTCAGTAAAAATATAACAAAAACAACAATGAACGATGGCATTACTTTAACAACGTTTAGCCACGAGGTGCTTACGCTATTCTCTCTACTTCCACTCTAGTTCCACATTACGGTTTTTGTATTTCAACTTTTGTACTTTAAATCATCGAAATTTGCTCACACACTTAAACTGTAAAGTTTATAAGTGCCATGCCGCGCGCTGGCCCATGTGACGCTTCGGTTCATATCGTGCAGCGCCTTGTGCTGCTGCGTAGGCAAATACGCAGGCGGATGCTTCGGCTTGGCCGTCCGTATTTAAAGTACCACGTTTTGGGTCTATATGCCGTGGTTAAACTGGCGTTCTATAGCTGGAAGTAGAAAAAGCAATATAATATTCAACAAATCAGTTAAAAACATAACGTTTATACCCTGTCAATTGAAATTCGTGCACAAGGTCGCGTGCTATCCACGCGCCGCCGGCTTTGCGCATCTATTGCAATTCACGGACAAGGTCGCGTGGCATCGACGCGTTGGCTTTGCGCATCTACCTGCTGCATTTATCTGCGAGGTTCGCGCAGCATCTTCAGATTCTTGTAAAGTGTCGCATCGTTGCTTGTGCAGTTTCGTTAAACGCTATCGTGGGATTGCAGCCAGTTTAATTTAATTGGGCGTTTAATGTGCATAAATGTTTTTGTTTTTGCTTACTTTTGATGTTTATATTTTAAATTACAATGTTGCAGTTTTATTGTCGATTATTGTGTGACGTGGTCGGTCGCTAGATCAACTGGAAACATATTCGTGTTTGAGTAAGTTATTTTTATCTGACTATTGCGATACTCTGCACAGAAAGTTTTTGCTCCCATGTATGAATATAATATTATCATATTCTATGAATTGTTTTTGTTTTAATTTATGTTTCTTTTAATTACAGTACTTGCCGTACCCTTGCAATCCGAAGAGCGCTGCATTGGTAAGTTTATAATTAAGTTATATTATTCGGTTAAATGTTTTATCACATTTCACCTGCGTGTTGCAATAGCCCGCGAAAATATTCAAATTTTCTTCATATTCTGCGCACTTTTAAACACGATTTCACAACCTGTACACTCCGAACTTTAATTATTATCTTGTTTTATCCTATTGTGAATTTTCCAAACTAATTTAGATTAATTAGATTAGATTAGGAATGAGAAATCCGATCTGGTCTATCTCTTTTAGTTTATGAGATATTCGCAATTGAAAAAAATTGTTAAAAATTGAAGAACTTTCATATTCTTCAATCCGTTGATCGCTATCGCTTTTAGTTTAAAAAATATTCACTATTAAAGTTTATTGACTTGAATATGTCAAAAACGTTAATTTTGTTGTTGATTTAGTAGAGTCTCATTCGGTGTATAATAGCAGGTTGGCGATAGAAGTGACTCGTGTTTACAGCACAGTATGAGGGTAGCGGAAGAAATGACTCGTGTTCAAGGCACCGTACAAGGGCAGCGAGCAGCGGTAGAAGGGACTCGTGTTCAGGGCACCGTACGAAGGTAGCGGTAGAAGTGATACGTGTTCACAGCACAGTATGAGGGTAGCGGTAGAAGTGACTCGTGTTCAAGGCACCGTACAAGGGCAGCGAGCAGCGGTAGAAGTGACTCGTGTTAAGGGCGTAAAATATTTGTAATTTATCGTGTTTGCGCGCGATCCAGACGGCTCACTAACTTCAGCGCGGCATCTAGAGATGCAGAATTAAATTCTCCGTTGGGTTGTATTTGTTTGTTGCAGAAATTCGACCTGCAACCCGCGAAAATTTGCATAAAGCGTGATTTTTGTCATTTCTTTTCGTGAAATATTTGTATTTTTCTGGTTTGCACGCGACTTTGGCGGCTCAGAAACATCTGAGTGGCATCAAGAGATGCGGAATTAAATTTTCCGTCGGGCTGTTCTTATTTATTGCAGGAATTCCATCTGCAACCCACGAAAATTTGAATAAAATGATGATTTTTTCACCGTTTTACGTTAAATATTTGTATTTTTTCGGGTTTTCACACGACTTTGGTGGGTCAAAAACTTCAGCGTGGCATCTAGTGATGCGGAATTAAATTCTCCTTCGGGTTTTTTTTTGTTTATTGTATGAATAATTTATATGACGCTACACATGGTGGGCGAGTGTTGAAGATGGCCCCCGGATTATCGTCGGTTGAAATAATACCAACATGTAATATCTATATAAATATGAATTGTTGTCCGTTAGTCGCAGTAATAGTAAACTGTATTGTTTTTTTTTTTAATTTTATTTGTTTCAGAAAATGGTCTACATCTTGCAATTAATTAGCTGTAGTTGGGAGCGCCGTAGAAATACTACCTAGTGAGTTAGTTGTAATAATATTAAACTGTTATCCAGGTATAATTTTGATATACGAATATTTGCATGTAAACAATTTTTTGTTGAGCCTATCGCAATAGCAACACTGCATGACCGCGTGGTCGTTTCAGAGCGCGCAGTTACATTCCGGTTGCCGAGCGGAGCAAGTGTATTCATCGCGACAAGTTTTATTTCTCCCTATTATAAATTGATCGTAAATCAATTTATATTCAATAAGCAATCGACGACATGTATTAGAATTACGCGTGAACGGAATTTCGGCTGATAATAAGCACGAGTGAACTACTGTCGGTCGTCGGGGATTATTTTTCGCGTGTAGATTATACTTCACTCGTGTTGGCCTGCATGCGCTCGGCGTGCGTGTCCGTCGGCTGTCGGTTATCACCCAGAATAACTTGGATTTATGTTTAATTCGAATAAGTATTCATCGCAGAAGAGTTGCAAATGTGCGCATATTTTAAGGCAAGTCTTCCGCGGCATTTAATAATTGTCAATATTTTTCTATATAAAAAATGTTTGTATTTGTAAATGTTGTCAATAAAATAAAATTAATATAAATTAACATTTCATTCATATTTGTTTTTGGTATCCTCCTTGCCTTTTTCAGTATATGAGCGTTTCACACATTCAATATAGATATTATACGCGTGGAGCGAGTGCAACATATCTGATACTTATGTTGTTGTTTTTAAAAAGTTGATTAAAGTAGAAACATAAATCGAAGAATCAAATAACAATAATAAAAACACTCGGTGGTCGAGTGGAGACGTGCACCTGCTGGCATGCTAGCAGACACGGATCGAATCTCAGGAATGGAAGGCATTTTTCTCAAATATAAAAATATCAGGTGTAATTTGGGTTGCATATATGAATTGCAACGAAATATATGAGAAGTTGAAATATAAGTGAAGGCAATATGAGAAATAAGAAAGAGCAAGCAAGTGGAGAAAAACGGAGAACAGAAGAAATAGGAGAAGTAGAAGAAGAAGAAATAGCAGAAAAGAGTAGCAGACAGAAGGAAGAGAACAGAGTAGAGAAGAGTAGGGAGATAGAAGAAAGAGCAACAGGAGCGGATCAGATTTTTAAATTTTTTGGCACGTGTCGTTATAAGACAGTCACAGATCGCCCACTGCTTCGATCCGTCCATTGCTCCCGGCCCATCCTACAGCTACGATGTCTCTGCGCTTCATCCCCGAAATTATCAGGCATATTAACAATTTTTATGGTGGGGGATCATCCCCCGAGTGGGAGAACTCCTTATAAGGACATCTTTTCAAGAACTTATAAAAATATTTCTAAGTTTTAAGTCGCCTCAAGAGAGGGGACACTTAAAAATATTCATACAAGTTCTGACCTGTACCTGAAATGAGAGAAGGAGTACACGAATCATACAAGATACCTTAACAATTTTTATAGTGGGGATCATCCCCTGAGAGAGGGAACTGTTCCTCTGTAATCATAGAAGGGGAACACACAAATCAAGGAAGTCAATATATCTTACTATTTCTTTATTGATAATAGAATACAAGTTTAGATTTTACAAGTCAACAAAATACATGTCGCCATATTGAAACAGGACTTACGACCTGCTGAGCCGCGCACATGCCAGCAAATACTACCTACTTCATAAAGTTCTACCGGGATAATGAAAATAGTAAATAGCCAATTTTCTAGGCGATTGAAAATGGAAACAAATATACAGGGTGTTACAAATGGAAAATTTAATGTGAAAACAGAATAACATTTTAACACTACAAATATAATTCGTTTTTCACCCGAGGCTCCGGGAAATTAATATATACAGGGTGTCACAAAAAGAAAATTCAAAGAGCAATGAGGAAAACCCTAAAAGCAACAATTAAAGCAAAATTTCCACGGACATAAAGAAAAAATGAATATACAGGGTGTTTCGGAAAGAAAATCTCTAGTTGAAACAAAGAACACTCAAAACTCACAAATATCAGCGATTTTCTACGTAGTGTTAGGAAGACTAATATATACATCTTCATATCATATAATATAAACATATAAATTATCTGGAAATTGAACAAGAAGATGGTACAAAAATAAAACACTTACATTTTAACACATTGTGAATATATATTTATTAATTGATGCATCAACTGCATAAAATAACCGATGGGTGAAGCATCATCATAAATGACGGCAAGCGAAGGCGCGTAGCAATACAGTTGTTAGAGAGAATAAAAATAACTATTTTATGTAAATATTAAGATGTAGGAGACGATGAAAACGAAAAACTATTCAACGTACAAGATTTAACCTAGTAAAATCTTCTTAATTTAATGATGCTAAGGAGTGCAAATCGATAAAAACATTCACGTGTTCAGCGAAAAGATGGCCGAGCCGACGTCCGACGGCCGACGGCAAAGTGAGCGTGGTCGACCATATGAATATTGCCAATTTTAATAATCTTCAGATACTTTTTTAAACAGTATTTGTATTAATTAAATCATCCAAGAATTTTGATAGAAATGCTACATACCATGTGTTTGTAATTTGCAAGATAATGCATGCAAATTTCATATCACTTAAATAGAATAATCAATTTAAGTTAAACCAGCGTAACTTTCCGTAAAAAAAATTATTTACACACCTACCTATACATTGATGAGGGAATTTTATATCCTGGAATATATTCTCTCAACTGAAAACACACGCACAGATTAATGGACACATATTTCTTATTTAAGGAGACTCTAAACGCCACTAATCATTAAACAAAACATGCACACACGCCCATTGCGAATATTTTGCTGATAGTCGAAGAAGTACACCACGATTAATCCAATTAAAACCTCAAAGCACATGGCGATAAGAAAGACACGTTCGCGGACCACGCGGTGAAACGACTGCCGTGTGCGCGTCGCATAGCCAGGTACAAGGCTGGTACGTAGCGATAATACGCGTTACTTGAACAAAAAAAGTTGTTTATACACAAACGTACTGATAAACTCGTAGTTGAAAAGACCAAACTAAAATTTCACAATGTTGCAATAACTGACATAAACGAAATCTACTTTTACTTTCAATATTTCTCGGCATAAGAAAAGAAATTATTGGCTTTGGGATGTCATAAAATTGAGAAAAGCAGGAATTTCATTTTCCTTTACACATAAATATTTTATTGTCTCCCTAGTTTACAAACGCGTGCAAACTCGAAAAAATACAAACATTGCACAAAAAAGGGTGAGTAAATCACCATTTAATGCAAATTTTCGAGGGCTGCAGGTCGAATTCCTGCATGAAACAAATACAACCCGACGGAGAATTTAATTCTACATCTCTCAATGCCGCGCTGATGTTAGTGAGCCTTCTGGATCGCGCGCAAACACGAAAAAATCAAAAGAAAAGCATGCAAATTTTCGCCGGGTTCGTACGGTGCCCTGAACACGAGTCACTTTTACCGCTAGCCTCGTAAGGTGCCCGGAATCGAGTCACTTCTACCGCTAATAAATACAACCCGACGAAGAATTTAATTCCGTATCTTTTGATGCCACGCCGAAGTTATTGACACGCTAAGATCGCGTGCAACACCGAAAAAATACAAACATTGCTCGAAAAAGGTGAGTTATAACGCGATTTATCCAACTTATATCAAAGAATAACACAAGCCGAAAGTGTGGAATGTGTGCTCGTTGTTAACGCACCGATACAACAAAACAAAATTCTTTCTTTGAAATATTTTGAGTTAAACCTACATCGTCGCGCCATCTGAGGATATATATAGTAGGTACCGCACAAAAGTACTAAGTGTTTCGAACAGTGTGGCGCGCAAAATTGTAAAATAACACGAACACACAAAAACTGATTTAATATGATTTTTTGTATTTGCTCGGGTTTTAGAAACGTTTCTAGCAACAATCATATAACTAATATAACTGGTTTATACTTATGCTGCCATCTAATATATTTTTCTTAGGTCAAACTGTCAGGTTTGTCACCTCACTGGTTGATGAATCAAATGAACTGCGTTGTGATCAAGCTCAGATGTTCGTGTCAACACTGAACGAATAAAGCAACACTAATTGTATTTACATAATGTAATTGGGCAGTAAGTAGATCGCGAATAAATTCATGCGTTACATTTAATAGACATTCGAGAAACATGGGTAACGCTGGAACTTCTGGACAACGCGAACGGCCTAAGCATGGCGAGGTAGTGCCATCTTCACCTTTTAAAGATGAGAATCAAGCATTTACCTTCGACAAAAACCAGAGCATAAGCTGGTCCTCCAGAGCTCACAGGACGACGAGGAGCCACCAACAATTACTAAGCCATCGTCACGTGAACCACCTCATGAGATTATCAGACCCAGAGCAAATACAATTTCTGAAGGTAAGTGTTGTGTGCGCTAAAATGTTTCTATAATGTATAATTAATTGATGGGCTTGAATATAGGTACACAGATAAATACCAGCAACAAAACACCCACGATGTTCCGCTGGGAGGGCGGCGGAAATGAAGTGTTTATCTGTGGGACATTCACTGAATGGAAAACCATACCAATGGTAAAGAGTCATGGCAACTTTATGACAATTATAGATCTGCCCGAAGGAGAGCATCAGTTCAAGTACTATGTTGATGGGGAGTGGAAGAATGATGCAGCAACCAAAGTCATAGAAGATGACATTGGAGAAAAGAACAATCTGATATCTGTGAGGAAGTCTGACTTGAAGTGTTTCAAGCTTTGGATAAAGACAGTGAGAATTCCGGAAATGATCTACAGAAAGAGTATTCTCAAGAGATTCCTGTTAGTAAGCCTTGGGAGAAAGTACCAGGGCCACCTATATTACCACCACATTTGTTACAAGTTATTCTCAATAAAGATACACCATTATCTGTAAGTAATTGAATAACCTACAAAATAAGAACCCAATATTTCTTTGATTTGATTTGATGTGTGTGTGTTTTTAGTGTGAGCCGACACTACTCCCGGAACCCAATCATGTGATGCTGAACCATTTATATGCTTTGTCAATTAAAGATGGTGTAATGGTTCTGAGTGCGACACACAGATACCGAAAGAAGTATGTTACCACGCTACTGTACAAACCGATTGCAACATAGAGCATAGAAGCACAAATCTGCTATTTAACCTTTAATCGAAATCAAAGAATTTTATTTTTAAATCTGTTTCTATGGGTTTGTAATTCATTCAGATTTAAACTAGGTTTTTAAGATGTATGGGCACCTGTATTGGTGGATGATGTGAAATAACATGATAATCTAAGTCTATTGATTCTTTTGCTTGAGTGTATTACCTCAACATTTGCTATTAATGAATTAATTTTTTAAATGTTTGTATTTATTACATTTTCTTTTACACTACTGCAAATAACCTAACGAAATACACAATATTTACACACAAGTTATAGAAACATAAAACTATTTAGGTAGATGTAGGTGTAGGCGTTGACAGGAACTTAGGAGCTACGTGACAATATTCACAAAATAATACATTTTTATAATAATATGGCAAGAAACGAAATCGTCTTCAATTTCACATATTCTGCACCTTGATACAAGGCGTGAGTCACTTCGATTTCGTTTTCAATTTACACTTTTGATACAGCTTACACGTATTCCTCCGAAGGTTTGTTTGCATTTGTCAGTCGCAAACTGGAAACGCATCCGTTTACATTATCGGGCAATTCGGCGATATCCTTAAACACACCCGCTAAACTTTCAAAGTTGGGTCCCCAATTCAACAAATAATCCCAACCCAGCGCTGTATTCGTGGAGGAACCAGTTGGAGGTCGATAGAGTCCACCCAACTCATCATCGCTAGCCACCAGAGTACTCATCGATCCCCTGTAAGATGAATCAAACCCATCGTAGGATGGCGGCGCTATATTGTTCTTATTACTAATGCTGCTATTGCTGCGCCTACTCTCTGGCTCATTCTGTTTGTACTTATCACCTGCCAGCGACGCATTGTCGTATTCAATTTCCGAACACGTAAAGCTATCATTTCCACTTTCGTCGGTTGTTGATGAGCTGTGATGGGTTTCTGGTATGGGAGAATGATGTAAATGTGATAGATGATTATGTACCGATCCTCTAGGTGCTTCACTTGAACTTGATACAGCGTCCAAGGTTGATACTAGGCTTGACGTGCGCGGCCGGACGTTCAGTCTTTCAATCTCCTCAGCAGTTAAACTCATGCCTGGGTTGTTTGGTGTCACAGGTGGTGGCCCAGAAACCTTTCTACTCGCTGAACTTTGCCCACTAAGTTGGGACATTACAGGGCTGTTAAGACTTCGCTCGCTGTTTGAATGCAGAACGTCTTTACCTACGCCACCTGATGAAGATGTTGTAGCCAACAATGCGCTCTGTAAAGGTTTACCACTGATGTCATGCAATGTCAGTATTCTAGGCTGTTGTGCACTCATTTCGCTGCTGGGACTTAATCTGGCAAGAGGAGTACTTTGATGAGGCCTTGATCCTGATCCACTTACAGGTGGACCACGAGATGGAAAACTGCTGGGATGGTGCGGAGAGTGTCTATGTTGTGCTTGACCCTGTGCTCCAGCGTGTTTATGATGGAAACCTGGCAGAGGATTAGCTTTGTACTTTCTCATGCCGGCCGCTTCCCGATATCCTTTATAATGATAGATAATGTCAATGTCTGATGGGGCAATACTACTGGCGTTTTCTAAATCGTAGTGTTCAGGTAATTCTGAATTCAAGTCGTTGGATACGTGATCATGGCTATGGTTCACTGACGGCGGCAAATCTCTCAAAGATTGTGGCTTCTGGAGGACTTCTCTGTCAATTATATCAGGTCGTTGAGATCTTTGTAAATCTCCAGGCATAATATCTCTTTCTTTAAATTTCTTCGATAATAATTCAGGACCAACGATTGGATGGCCACCAATTCCACGAATGACATCGCCGTTTTCAGAATGGTATGCCATAGCTGATTCATTGACATGTAACGATCTTGACAAAACGTTTTCTCCGTTCAAGAGACCATTAGAGTTGATGACTGTAGAGTTGCCATTTTGTTTGCTGTGGATGTTACTTGGGCTGCCAGGGACTCCACTTTTTTCTTTACTTTGTTTGCGCAATCGGAATACAAGGAATGAGACAAAAATGGCAACCAATAGCACCACAAAGAAAATGATCACTAAAGTGATACCAATACTTAAAGGATCAGGGGCAACAACTGCCCCCAGACCAATTAAACCATTACAACCTCGCATTATCTTTCCTTTCGAGACAACCTGTGCAAAAATGCTACCAGAGCCGTTTAAGGGTTGAATCTCGTTGTTTACGGTAAAATTAACCAAACAACCCTCAAACTGCTTGTTTGTACTGTGCGTGCTGTAGTACACATTTGATGCTACTCCGCCCAAGGAGAGGTAATTAAGATATGGATCTAAAAAGTCGTGTACTCCTGCTGTGTCCAATACATCACCTATTTTTTGATTGTCCAGTAAAACTTTAAGCTCTCTGTGGTGTGAAAACAGAGTAATATTGTGCCATTTGCCATCATTCACATGATGAACATCAGACATATTGACAATGTTGTTTTGTTTACTCATGTAGACAATTTTACCATCCCTAAGCTCCAAGCTGGTGTAATGCTTGTTACTTGCTGCGTAGAATAACACACCATTTTGTTGGATAGTTCTAAAAAGCAAACTCATTCGTTTTGGTGGTGTGTTCATAGGCACAGCGTTGTTGACTGGAACAAGTACGGCTCTCTTGTCAATACTACGTTTGCTATTATGCCATGTGGATCCTCCGTAGAGATTTTCCAAGAGTTGCATCCTGCGATGTTTTTTACTGATAGTTAACTCCACATAGCCACCATTGCTAAGACTTATTGGTTGCAATGCTGATTCACAGTCCGGTGCTAACAGATTCTGACCACAAATGCAACTAGTACTATGCCAACGATCCAAGCAAGTTCCTTGCTCTCCACAAGTGTCGGAAGAAGTTTTACAGGTGCCCTTTCTCCCGCAAGTGGGGTCAACAGCGTATGATTCCAAAGGATGGCTTAAATTAAGTTGGCGACCGTTGATTGAGACACTATGCACGCAGCCAACCAGATCATCAGAATGGACTTGACCTGGTCGCTCCAGAATGGGATCCGCGCTTGGCAAACCTCCAATTATCACAGGGTTGTTGTTAAAATTTAGTGTGCTGTAAATAAATTATTTGTCAATGTAATTAAGGAATTATGAACATTGATTAATATAATATAACATACCCAGTTGGACCAATATCATCAGCATAACAGGACGAATCTCCTGGTTTGCACTCATCGCAAACATCGCCCTGATCAGTACAAGCACCCACACTCAAACTAATGACCTTCCCATTTCTCGTAGCTGTAATTTTATGCCAGTTGCCATCAGCGAGATTATTGTTTTTACCTTTTGTTCGCACACTGGTTATGGCCGTACGTGCGCCACCGAAAGAAAACACAGCTTCCGCATTGACCAGTTCAACCGCAACGAAGTCACTCCTTCCACCAGTGTGCAGCCCATAGTTATAGACCAGCAGTGAATTGGGTTTAGTTGTGGCAAAAATGAATGAAATATCGTTGGTGGCTGCATCAAGAGTGGGAAAAGTCATGTACGAGAGTTCCTTGAATCCAAACGTAGATGTTTCACAATGTCGACCATACCGCCCTTCAGTACAAGCACATTTATAACCCGGCTTCAAACTTATGCACAACCCTCCGTGTAAACATGGATTAGGTCTACAGGAATCTACTAATGTCTCACATTGAGTTCCCCGGAAGCCCAGACGACATAAACAGAAGAATGATGAACCATCAGGACTTCCTCTACAGGATCCTCCATTCCTACATGGGTTGTCCGAACACACATCCCCATGTTCCAGTTCACAAAGTTTGCCGTCTTTATTTGATGGACAAACGCATTGGAAGCCAAATCCTTGTCGTCTACATTGTCCACCGGATTTGCAGGGATTGGGTTGACATGGATCTTGCTTACGTTCGCAGTTCAAACCGTCATAACCCTCTCGGCAGTGGCATTTATATTCGTGTTCCACTTGTGGTGATGTGAAAATAATACTGGGAGAATCTGTTATATTGGTCTGTGGACGGATAACTATAGATTCTGAACACAACCCTTCATGTTCACAGGTATTCCTTGCACATGGATTATAATTAATTTTAACTTCTTGTTGGAAGAGGTTGTTCAAAGCAGATTGTTTCTTCAGGACCTTTTCTGTAATGAATGACTTCGACTTGTACCCAAGACCATTAGATGTTGGTTCCCGCACAGCAAAAAATAACTCCAGAGTTTTATTACGTTCCTGGAGACCATACAGAATAATTTGGTCCGAAGATGAAAATGTTGACTTGAGAACATCCAGGAAACTCTTGTAGAAATTGCCCAAAAAATACGTGGCTGTGATGTTAACCATCCGAATTGTTATTGAATTTTGTATAGTTGCGTTGTCAAAGTTGATATATTCTACGGTAATTGTGGAAGTTACGTCGCCATGCACCCCATCATTACCCACAATCGACAGGGAATGTCCCATGGAGGATGATACTCTGCTAGTGTACAAATTACAACCACTTGGAATGCTTAAAATTGATTCAATCGAATTGCCACGCTGTACGATTCTACATTTGTAGTCACCTGTGATGTCAGGATCGTTGGGTTGCACCTGAGCAATCTTACCAATCGGGTATTCACCCCTAAATGAATGTACTAAAACATGAGCTGTCCGGGGACTTGATGGGCTATCATTCTGATCCAACACAGTCACCTTGAAATTATACTGTGATCTTTGTTTAGGTCTACCACTATCTTCCACTTCAACAATGAGATCTAATTCAGGGATAATTTCACGGTCAATTATCCTCGTGGTCACTAACAAACCAGTATGCTTTTCTAGTCGTACAAAGTCATGATGCTTGCCACCGATTATTTTATAAGCAAACGGTGCACCATTTGGTGGAAGGTCGGGATCTCTTGCCGACAAAACAGTAATCTTGGTATTTGGTGGTTCGTTCTCCAAAACCTTACTGACCAATTGTGACGGGTCAAAAACAGGGCCGTTATCGTTAACATCAGTAACATGTATCTTCACTGTAGTTGTTCCTGTCTGAGGTGGAATACCTGTATCTATTCCTCCAATGGTCAAAGTGTACAATTCAATATTTTCGCGATCTAAAGTGTTCATGGTTTCAATTTCGCCATTTTGTGGATCTATTTTAAATGCGTTGTCAATATTACCCGCAATTATTGAATAACTGAATTGATTATTTTGCGGTCGAACATCTTTGTCAACAGCTTTAACGCTGATTACCTTGGAACCAATCGAAGCACCTTCAGATATTTGTGCTTCATATAACACCTTCAAAAATTCAGGTGGATCATTACCATCCTGAATGGAGACAATAACTTGTGCTTCATCTGTGTCATTTCCACGAATACCCCGGCGTTCTTTGCAAGAATAGTAAGAACAACTCTGGATTGAGTTTCTCTGTCTAAATTTCGTGACACTGTTATGATGCCTGTTGCCGAGTTGATTGCAAAACCTTTGTCATTGGAAGACCCAACAAAGTGATAATAAACCTTTCCATCTTCTCCAGCATCCTGATCAGAAGCTTGAATCCGACCAATTGAAGTTCCAACATCCGTGGATTCAGACACATCAAAATGAAAGACTGGTTGAACAAACCTGGGATAAAATTCGTTAACGCCTGTTATATGAACCCTGAGAACAGTTGACGAAAACATTGGAGAATCTGGGTTTGACGCAATGATGTTTAACGTGTACAACTTGACATCTTCGTAATCAAAAGCAATTTTGGTGCGGACAATTCCTGTTTTAGAATCGATAGTCAATACATTCATACCAGTCCCTCCAGATATTGTGTAAATGATGATTGCGTTCTTAAGACTATCTATATCTGTAGCTTTCACTTGATAAACGAAACTCTTTGGAGGCTGATTTTCTGAGATGTAACCTTCATAAATACTTTGGTTAAAGATCGGCGAATTATCGTTGATATCAGTTAACGTTATGGTCAACATTGCTGTTGCCTTTTTAGAAATAAAGCCCAAATCTGTGGCTGTGATGTTTATGTGATACTCTTGTACAGTGTCATAATCTAAGGGTTTCAAGATGGTGACTGCGCCTGTTTGGGCATCTACCGCAAACTCTGATTTTGCATTACCACCAGAAATTTCATATCGAATCAATCCATTGGGGCCATCATCAGCGTCAACCGCATTAACTGTAAGAATAGTTGATCCCAAAGGTTCGTTTTCAGGTACAATCACTTGATACCTCAATGCGGTAAAAACAGGAGAATGTGTGTTCTCTCCTGCAATTATTAACGAGACAGGTACTTCGTCCATTTGAGGTGGTATACCTTTATCTGTAGCCCTGACAATAATATTGTATGTGTTTCCAACTCCATGCACGTTTGCTTTCAGCGTAACCCACCCGGTGTTTCGATCAATGTCGAAAATACTACTGCCATTACCTCCAACAATAGTATATCCAATTTCTGCGTTAATACCAAAATCTTGTTCATCAACAGCTATCGTTTGCACCAGTTTCTGGCCAGGTACAACATCTTGTGGGACTGATGTCAGATAACTCTTTTGTTTAAACATTGGCGCATTATTATTTGCATCCACAACATTGATTGTAACCAAACACTCTGAACTCATCGGTGGCTTGCCGTTATCTGTCGCGAGGATTGTTAACGAGTATACATTCTCAGGTGATGGCTCAAACTGTGCGTGTTTATATTTTAGTGATTTCTTACTAAAGATTTCCCCAGATGCTGGATCGACACTGAATAAATCTGATGGTTGCTGAAGAGAATAGCTAATAACTGCATTAGGTCCTTGTTTGTCTCTATCCGTGGCAGATACCTGACCCACGAAAATAATATTACGTTGTAGTTCGGGAAAATTGAAACTATAGTAAGAGTGTTCAAATTCCGGTGCGTTATCGTTTTGGTCTTGAATTGTAATTGTTAATGGAGTCTCCGCTCTCCACGCACTGTCCACAGCGGAAATCTTGAGTATATATTCGTCTTGTTGTTCGCGATCTAACATACCTACTACTGTCACGTTACCACTTGCTGGATCAATTTTAAACTTATCACCTGGGTTTTCAGTTAAACTGTAGGTAGCGTTTGCATTTTCACCTTCATCCAAGTCAGAACTTGTCACCTTGATTACAAATGAACCGATCTCGGCGTTCTCAGTCACATTAACACTAAACAGTCTTGTAAAACGTGGAGGATTGTCGTTCTTATCTAGTACATTAATAACCACCGTTGCTGTTCCGGATAATTGAGGAGTTCCCTGGTCGATAGCTTCCACGATTAGTTCATAATTAGGAGTTTCTTCACGATCCAATTTAGCATTGGTGTATACCTCACCACTTTCTTCATCTATTTCAAAGATGCCATCAAAATCGTCAATAAGTTTGTAAAGGATTTCTCCATTTTACCCGAGTCTACATCAGTCGCGGATATCTTCACAACTAACAACGGAGGTGTTTCTTCTTCAAGCACTGTTGCATTGTACATTGAACGTGTCATTATCGGAGGATTGTCGTTTGTATCTGTTACGTTGATGGTCAACATCATTACGCTCCTAAGTGGAGGATCATCAGAATCTCGCGCTTCAAACCATACTTCGTATGTGGCTGTTGCTTCATAATCTAAACCTTGCGCAGCAACTTGTACCTCTCCAGTGACCTTGTCAATTTGTAGTGCATCCCCAATATTCCCTCCAGCAATGTCGTACCGAATAATACCAGCGGAACCTTTTTTATTTGACGTTGCCCTTAGTCTAGTGATAGTACGACCTTCTTCAACATTCTCCATCAACTTGAATTGATTATCAGATAAAGGAGAAAATGTAGGGAACAATTTTGATGGTTTTAGATGTACCCGCAACATGGTCCTAGCCGATTTTTTAACAACCCCATTGTCCATTGCTTCAATTTCAACCACAAAGTTTTCCTTACCGGTTTTTGATAAGATAGTGTTCGTCTTGATCACACCAGTTTTCGAATTGATTTTAAAGAGATTGGAATTGTCACCCATAATTCTATAAATAATCTTACTGTTTTCCCCTTGTCAAGATCAACTGCCTTAGCACCAAATATGAATTGTTCAGCACCATTTTGATCCGGAATATATACATGATAATTATTAGCGGAAAATGTTGGCGCGTTGTCGTTTTCATCTTCAACGATGATAGTGAGATTCACAGTGACAGCGCGTGGTTCTGTCGTAGAACCATCTTGAGCCATGAGGGTAAAATGATAAAAGTCTTCCTCTTCACGATCTAATTTAGAATTGGTGGTAATTTGACCAGTCACTGAGTTGATCTTAAAGCGATGAACTTTATCGCCGAGAAGACTATACCGAAGTTTTGCATTTAAACCGATATCTTTATCGGTTGCTGTTGGTGATAAAACCAATGACCCGACAGGACTATTTTCCTTGATGGTTGCACGATATGATTGCCGTTTGAACTCAGGCGTGTTGTCGTTGACATCCTGCACGATGATTTTTACTGTTCCTGAGCCTGTTAGAGGTGGTGAACCTGTAAAGAAACAAAACGTTAGGATTCAAAAGAAGGCGTAATCTAAATGAACCCAACAGCAGATCATTTATTTCACTTTTGAGTTGCGTAAATTCCCGCGTGTCGCTGCTTATCGTACTTTATTGTGTGCATTAAAAAGCGACATAAAATATCAACGGACCAACAGATAATGATGTTCATTAGCGACGCATTCCGGCATTTATCAGCGAATGCGCGCGTCATTTGTATAATTTCGGTAACCTACCAGTGTCCATGGCGACGAGGGACAGCGAGTACTCGCCCTGGATCTCGCGGTCCAACGCGCGCAAAAGGGACAGCTCGCCGGTGGATGCGTTGATCCTGAATATGTCTGTGTCGCCTTCTTTGATGAAATACCGCACCAGGGAATTGAATGGTGGTGTGTCCGCATCAAATGCTTGCACGGTGATAACGTAGCCTCCATTGGGTGGTAGCACATTTTCTGTTACATATGCAAGGTATGGGGAATCAAGGAAAGTTGGAGGATTATCATTTATATCAGAGACTGTGATTGAAACTTGTGCTAGATCAGAACGGACAATGCCGCCATCAACATCACTCGCACAGTCTTCAGCTTTTACAGTGAGCATATACTTAGATTTTCGTTCAAAGTTGAGATTTTTAGCAACTCTGATTATACCGGTGTCTTCAGCAACGGAGAAATCTCTATTTTTATCACCGCTTACTATAGAAAATCTCACGCGACTGTTAAGACCATCGTCCAAATCCGTTGCAGAGACCTATAAATATGGAAAATAAAATAGCTAAACGTCTAAAACAATTATTTATGGCATACCATAAGCACACTGGCTCCAATTGAAGCATTCTCTGCAATAGTGGCGCTATATTGTTTCGGGTCAAACACGGGACTATTGTCGTTCTCGTCCAAAACGGTGACAACCAACTCAGAAGTTGTAATTCTCGGCGGGTCACCCCGATCTTTCGCTTCGATGTGTAGGACATACCGACTCTGGCGTTCGCGATCGATTTTTCCAGCAACTCGCAGTAACCCATCCACAGGCCCCAAAGAAAACGCGCCGCTCGGGCGGTCCGCGTCGTTAATCAAGTAATATTCGATGTAACCGTTGCGTCTCTCAGTCTTACCCCAGCTCCACGGCTGTTACAAACTGTATTCAGCGGTATTACTGGCCACGCGTTTGATTCCCTGTGATGAACTCCGGAGACATATCGTTGACATCTTTCACCACTATTGTCGCCTGAATAAGTTCAAGAATTAAAGAATTAAAAAATATAATTTTAACTATTGAATACTAATAGGAAAAACCGTATTCAGACAAAAGAAATCATTACTATTACGCGTCGCGCCTTGAAGTAATTAACTAATAACTTTGTTTCTATCAAGTTTGGATCGTTTACCTTCCCTAGACCTCCACGAATAATTCAAGACCAAGATAAGATAAATCCGTTCAGCCGTTCTCGAGTTTTAGCGAGACTAACGAACAGCAATTCATTTATATATATATATATAGATTATTCAAATATTAAACACGTGTGGCTCGCTGTAGACATGTATGGGTTGCTTTGAGCGTTTATGTCGTTATTACATAATTTACGAAAAGCTCAACAAACAGTCTGTGGTGCCGTTAGTTTGTGACACGCAAAAATCAAAATTGAGCATTAAATGTTAAATATGGTTAGATTTTCCAGAAAATACAATAATTTGCATCTTTGAACACCATCCCATCATCCTACACGAACATACCAGAAACTTTTAACTTTATGATCTAGAAGAAATCTAGCAAGCAACGCTTTGTCTTGCTGATGCAGTTTTGTTGTGTGTGCGCAATTCCTCGTTGTTCTTCAACATTATTGTTGTTGTTGTTGTTGTTAAGGTGGCGAGCGTATATTTATGTGAACGTGATGTGTGCGTGCCACGAGAGAAACACACACCAAACTAGCAATATGGCTGCAGGAACTAATTAAATTTCGTCTTGCCGACTAACTGTACAAAACTGCACAAACCTGTAAACCATTCCGTTTTCCGCATGACTTGACTTAAAGTTGGGATTGTCGACGATTTTTCGAAATTGCGCGCTGTAAACCATGGGCTTTCGTCGGGTAGAGACATAGACAAAATGTGTACGCGCTCGTGGCGAAAAATCGCCAAGAGAGTAAAGGCTGGAAGGCTTGAGAATCGTGCACACTGCGCGCACACGATTGTGAAAGCAAATTAACGTGATAGATTTATACGAATATTTAATTATGACGGGAGAGTTTAACGCAATTAAACGATAAATTTGCTCTGCGCGACGTTTTTCGTGGCTGTAAACGCCGCATTCCGATCCGCGCAAGTTTATTGCTTTATAATAAATAAAACAATTAAAATAATAAAAGTGTAATTATTGCACAAGTGCACAAAAAGTATGTGCGCTGACAAAGAAATACTTAAAAATTTTAATTCATTCAGCTGGCTGTGGTGAGGTGAAGCATATATTTTGATTTCTAGATTTTAAATTTTAGGCGGTTCATCTGCTGAGTTAAATTTACGAGGAAGACATACTTCGTATGATAAATTGGTTTTTATAGCCCGTGATAAATGTAAAATTACTCCACGTAGTTACGCGCGTTCGGCGTACGGTAGATAAAAAAAATAAAATTTCAGATAAAAGAATAAAAGCAGTTCTCCGGTGTGCGCGAGGCTTGCCCGAATATGAAATACCTGCAAGGTGTCCGAATTAAAATAATTACCCGACGCCGCTGCCAGAAAATGCAGATGCAGATGCGTTATCGAATTTCGTTGCACGAAACGAAAAACATGAGCAACCACAATGAACACAAAAAAAAAACAGAGATTTTTATAATAAACTAGCTTTAACCCTTGGCTTTGCTCGCGAATATCTAAAATAATGAAGTTGCTTCCGTACGCGTCTGTAGTCACAGAAGAAGTAACAATGAAGTAGAATGACGGGAAGTGCGATAAAACTTTTGTTAATAGGCTCGCGGTGCGCGGCGCGCGCATTTGCGCCGGTTAAAGAATGTCGGCGTGGAAAAAGTCGCGAGCGCCGTCCACACATCAATCCAGAAATGATGTGCAGAATTTCGCGAAATGAAATGCACTGTTTCGCGGAGTGTTTGCTTTGACGCGAGCGTGCGACTATTTATCAGTCGCGTCTTTGTCTGAAATTACATCCAGCGCGCGCGTTGCGGTGCGCTGAAAAACTCGTTAGATCGCCACTCGTAAATAATTTTAATTCATAAATATCGACAGGCTTCGCGCATATGTACGTATATAAATGTTGCGCGCCGTTTTGTTTGTCTAGCTCGCTGTCCGCCGAGCGCCAAGATAAATGGTATAAATGTGTATAATTGAATAATATATTACTCGATTGTCGTTTTCGATCCGGCCAGCGCTTTATATGGTATGATAGTTTTGAGCAACGTGCCGTGCCGTCCTGTTTTCTTTGACTTTTTGTTCGGCTTTTATTAAAAATCCATCGACCAATGCCTGCTATTTTCTCATCGCTACATGTCTTCTTTCAATCGCGCCATCTTGAAAACATCAAACGTATTCGATTCATACTCCAATCAACTAATAAACTTATATTTGATCATCAAAAACGCATATATTCGAAAGCTTTTATCATTTTTTACTGCATCAAAACCATATTCCTCTGTGTAAGATTCAAATAATCAAAATTAACATTAATGAAGATGTTTTGCAAGTCTTGGGTTTGGATCACAATAAATCAAGGTGTGCAAAACTAATTTTCAATTTTCCAAGACATAAATCAAAGTAAAACGAGAAACACAAACAATAATTCTCAAAGATAATTTGTTCAAGTATTTGCACACATGCAAAACATCCAAATTTCGTGCTGTCATCGTAAATTTCACCTTTCAAACATTTCCGCAACGCGTGTTAAACATTTGCACGCGTTTAGCATAATAAAGCAATCGTGTGATTCAAATATGCATCACACCATCGCGCGATTATTATTCAATAATTCAATAATGATTATGGTCTGTTATCGTTTAATTGCGTTAAACGCTCCTACACATTTCTCGTCATCGACAAAAAGTCACGAGTAATTGAAAAGCGAAATTGTATTGACTATAAAATCATCGGGGGCATTATCAGTATTTCAGCGTCGGACAGTTAGTTGGTCTTTAACTTGTTTGTCGAGTCGTTAATTGTTCTCCAGCGCGCATCTTGTGGCGCGCAAAAACTGGCGAGACGGCGAAGCGACAGTTCCGCTAAATGCGTTCGCGTTTCGAACGCGAACACGCCCGACGACTTTTTGTCATTCGCTGCGTTTCAGGGAAGAGATGGCCGCCGGCCAGCGAAATAATAAAACGCTGGTAGCACCAGCCACCGGGAGGTAAAAAGCTCGCGAGCTTCGACAACGGACACAGCTCTTCGAGTTTAAAATTCCTCACTAAACACACTGCGCACCATCAACCGCAAAACTCAACGCAGTACTTAAAAAACGTTCAACTCGGCATAATATTTGGGGGAAATTCTGATATTAATCGGGCGGCCATTTTGGAATGTTGAAAAATACAAATGCTTACCTCTTCATAATCTAGTCTGGCGGTAAGAGTGAACACTCCCGTCTGTGGATTGAGCGAAAATACATCATTGGCCCAGTCGGAGATAACTGTGTAGGTAAGTTGTGAGTTGCTCCCGACATCAGCATCTTCAGCGCGCACGACGCCGACGCGGTAGCCACGAGGTGCGTCTTCCGGTATGTCAAACGAGTAGGCGTTCTCCAGGAAAGCAGGTGGATTGTCATTCGTGTCTGTCACCTGTAAGAAAAAAAAACCGAATGATAGACATTTAAGTTGCGTTATCTCCACGCTTAGAATCATAAACGAATCTTGCTGCGCTGCCGTAAACGCGTGTTAACGGAATCCGGTTTTGTTAATCGGGGTATATTTGTTATTGCCTAAGCCGGTGGGTCGATATTTAGTTAATAGACGTATATTAAGCAAACAAGATTTTATCTATGCGAGTCTTTAAGGTTAAAACTGATCATGTTACACAAAAATCGAAACGAATTAATAGCAGAGGTTTATTTATTTAAATTATATTTTCCGTGTGATAAATCAGGGCTCAGACATCGCGGAAAATTGAGTGTGGTGTCATTTTGTAGATAATTTAAAGACTAATTAACTATTATATCAACATTTAAAATTTTAGAAGAAAAAAAAATTTTTTTTTTAAACTTCTTGGTCATAGATGAGAATATAAATTATTTGATCGATAATAAATCGTAATCTAATGCCGATATTGTTTACAAACACCCAGTGGCAACCCAGTGGCTCTAGCAGTTTGGAATCAGAAATCAGAGACCAGAAACGATAAACTAGCGACCAGAAACCTGACTTTGAAATGAAATGAAGCGAGGTGAAATGACCGTCGTTCGCATCCGATATTTAAATTATTCGATGCCACGCTATTACGCCTCGCTCTACACTCGAGAGTTTGTTGTGAGTTCGCGCTGCGCTAATGAAACGATGTAATTTTTTCACCTGTCACATGTCAAATACAGAAATTGCTGCCACTTATCTTTCTTCGGGCAGGCCGTACGCTACGCTTTTCTATACGTATTGCGCGCCTAACTAACTCGATGTGTTCGGCAGTAGAGTGTTTATGTGAGCGTCCACGACAGATAACACAGCAAATACCGAATGACATCAAAATGTGTAAAGGGTTGCCTACAACAGCGATGGTTTGTTGAGGTTATGTGTGGAATTGCAACGCCCGGTGGATGTTATGCAAGGAAAAGAGCACTTTGCACTCGCAATGATGATGCATTGCTGCAGTACTGTGGCTCTGCAGCACACCAGTAATGCGGAAGTTGTTCGCGATCGTACAGATGGGTCGCCCCGTTGTTCTCTTCGCATCGGGTTCGTTTGTCTGTTGTATGCCATGTACAACATTCGGGTGTGTGTTTGCCGTGTGTCAGTCGACGGCTGAGTTATTGATACCTATGTCTAAATAGATTACGCTGATTGTTCAATAACGCCAGTGCCAGTATGTTGCCTGGCTGGAACCTACCTGTACTGTAATCGTGGCATCGGTGTGTTGTATGCCGTCGCTGGCGCGCACCGTCAGCGTGTAGATATCTCGCGCCTCCCTGTCCAACGTATCCGCAAGCTTGAGGACGCCTGTGTTTGCATCCAATGTGAACTCGGTGATATTTGGCGAGACCAGTGAGTATTCTAATTTTCCGATGGAATCTGGATCGTGGGCTTGGATCCTCGCAACGGTGAAACCCTGGCCCAAATCTTCAGAGACACTGAATGTCAGCGTGGAATCAGCAAATGATGGAGGACTGTCATTTTTATCCAACACGTTGATTTGCACCTGTAATTATTAAATAGTTGTGTAAATATAATTAAAACAAATTGCAAATAAAATTGAGGTTAGAATTAGATTCGTACCCTGATAAATACTTCCTAGCAGTAACCGCATTGGAGTAAAAATGAAAATTTACGATCTGAATCGACGTCGCACTTTGACTTATCGGTTGGCGAGGTGCGCGAGCTTTGCGAGGGGCATCGGTCTATTGGTAATGTGAATAAATAATGTGATTACGGCCGGGCGGGCGGCGAATGTGTGTGCGTGCGTGGAATGCGCGCCGCTTCTTGTTTCCAACCTCTCTGGCCTCCGAGATCTCGACTCGCACAGAGCGCAGACGCAATCACGCAAGAGTTGTTTATATTGCAATAGCTAAATGAACCAACAAACGCGCGCCGGAGCGCCCAATAAGCGAAATACCACGTGCAGACATTGTATGACCCTTTGCGGCGCGTCCATCATTTATCAAATCAATTTACTGTATTTATTGTGCGGCTAAGATATTCAAATAAATGCACACGAGTTGCGAATGCGCATGCGTGAGTGAGTGACGAATCAGCGCGCAAAAATCGGCGATAATGTCCGGTTATATAATGAGTTTCGGGTGGTTTGGCGGGCGCATTCCCGAATGGCAGCGCATTTTTAAATACTCGCCGGCGTGCTCATTAGTATTCGAGTCGAATTAATCCGAAAACAGAGCGTCAAAGAGGCACCGCCGGAGTTCGGCGTATCCACACGCGCGCATTCCCGCCGCGCTCATTTCGGCCGCTAAACGAGTCGCCCAAGCCCGCAAATATTTCAAAATCGTTCGGCCTGTCTCGATTGGGGCCCGCTTCGAAAAACTTCGACAATTGCGAACAAATAAACGTTTTCTTCATACCACCGGCGACACTGCGTTCACAACCCAGACAGGAATGGCTATCACCACCATAAGAAGAAACTATGTGCGTAAGAATCCACAATTCTACTAATAATTCAACTAATTTTCTAATTTTAGGCTCAAGAAAGAAGATAAAACGATATCACGACACTTGTAACATTAGGTTGACAAGATGTAGAAGCGTAGAAGAAAATGTCCCCCCGGATCAAACTGATTTAGTTCTTGTTTCGTCCGATTGGATCTCGGATGTTTTAATTCCGGGCGCGATTATGCCCTGGTCATTGCCGTGTTCGGGTGGTGTGGTGGTTGGTAGCCCAGCAGCGTCGTCCCACTATCTCTCAATCACGTCAAACGCCACGCCATGGCGCGCCGCGCTACAGCGGCCATTCTTCGGTCATCGCTCGGCGCGCCGCCGATCTCGTCGACCGATCTAACCATTTATTTCGATCATATATTTTTTATAAAGCGCATTTATCATGCATCGTTGTGCACCTCAGGCGGCCCGCGGTCCCGATAAATGCCGTGCGGACCCCAGCCGACTTCAAAGTCGAGACGAGCTCAAGAAAAGCTCAACAGCACGAAACCAAACCAACGACTTTTCAATCTGACTCCACGCAATAACCAGTATAATCCCATGAATCCCATATTGTTCATAAATCCAACTCGCGCTCATTTTTGTTCGTGTAATCAATTGCAAAGGTAGTAAGAAAATTAATAATTGCGAGATTTGGTCGATGTGAAAATGTGAAAAAAGCTCGCCTGCACGTAGTTTAACGCCTCGGCCATAACTCTTTGGAGCTTCGAACTACGTGCGGTGTGTTGCAACGAGCTTATATTCCATATTCCCGGCTAAGGTAGGAATACTCGCCATGGCGTTTCCACGTATTCTTGGCTCGAAGTCCTCGAGAGCTTTGCATGCGAGGTGTGTGCGCACAAAGTGAAAATTAATATCTCCGGCATGTTGTTTAGGGCTTCACATGACATTATCGAACGCCGCCATTACTTATTACTGGATCGCAATTAATAAAATCCAATTAAAGCACGCGCGAGCAAATTTCAATTAAATTCACACAAAATGGCCGCCACGGCAACAAAAAATTCCAAAAAACCGGAAAATAAATAAAAATCACTTTTTAATTTAGTGATTTATTGGTAACTAGCTTTAACCCTTGGCTTCGCTCGCGAATATCTAAAATAATGAAGTTGCTTCCGTACGCGTCTGTAGTCACAGAAGAAGTAACAATGAAGTAGAATGGCGGGAAGTTTAAAATGGCTGAAAGTATAGTCTATGGAAGTATAGTGTACAGTCTCCATAGTGTAGTCAATTGGATTTGATGTTGACGTAGCTGTACTATCGTTTATTATTTCGATCTGGGATTGATTATTATTTCAGACGATGCCAAAAACTTGGTTGTTGGTATTTTGCTAGGTACGTACCTGTATTTCGGTATGTCATGCATCAAGATACGCGTATAACCAAACATTATAATAATGTATTCATAAACAACCCAAAAATTTATTCGCCTCATTAAAAATATTAAATATTGCATGACTCGACTTGCTTTTGGTTTCTTCTCGTCTGCGCTCCTTGAGACCATCGACCATCGACCATGTTTTTTTCTTCTCTTTTTGCTCCGGCATCCTGTGCGCGCGTTTATGTCCGTTCCTCACGTCATAGTCAGAAGAATGCGTTCATTTTGACGAAAAATTCGATATTTATTAAAGTCGATCCACATCTGATTTTTGCATATCGCACTCGGTGATCTGAAGAAATTCGACGGTACGCGCGTCCGCCTAATCGCCGCCCGTATCGGAAGGAGTGACTTAATGATACTGCTTAATTATATCGCCTACGTTTTGGCGTCCTTCGCCATTACGCCGCCTATAATTATTTAATAAAAATTTAAGCGCGTTCCGCCGTGCAACGTGTAATTATAAATTAATTTTCGACGTCATCTGCGCCACAGTGTACTCAGCAGATAACACAAATAGATCAGAGCAGCATTTTTATAATTTTACCAGCTTTAACCCGCAGCTTCACTCGCGAATATCTAAAATAATGAAGTTGCTTCCGTACGCGTCTGCAGTCACAGAAGAAGTAACAATGAAGTAGAATTAAGGGGAAGTTTAAAATGGCTGAAAGTATAGTCTATGGAAGTATAGTGTACAGTTCCATAGTGTAGTCAATTGATTTGATGTTGACGTAGCGTTTACGTCGGTAATACAGTGTGATAATATTATGTGATGGTACTATACTAGGTTTGAGCTTCATTGCTGGAATGCTAGATGACGTTAAAGTAGTCAAATAGCCAGATGGTGAGGTATTATTGGCTAAACTATTTTATCGCGTATTTAAAAAAATAATTTTTTTATTATTAAAATAAAAAGTAGCTCTTATGCAACCATTCGGGGACCACTAAGAATATGTGTACAAATTTTCATGATGATCGGTTAAGTAGTTTTTGCGTGAAAGTGTAACAAACATCAGGACTTTCGCATTTATAATATTAGTAGGGTTATTTCCACAATTGCAAAATAAAGCAATATCTTCAAAACAGAAAAAAGTACTAATTGCGTGAAATAGTAAATTACTTCTCACTTGGAGTGCACTCGGATTGGCGTGCCTTAGAAATCGGCGTTCGTCGAATCTCTTCACCTTCTTCACCGTCCGAGCGCGGTGACTCTCCAAGCGCGGGTTGTTAATCAGCGAATGAACAATTTTAAGTAGCGTTTCGTGTATATGTATCGGCGGCCGCACGGCGGCACCGTGCGCGCTCCTATCATATATTTATTGGAATCTTCTTATCATACGCGTTTTAATGTACTTTATGAGCATACACGCAACACTAATTTAGATTTGCCATAAACCTGAATGCAACAGCCCATCCAACGTTCAACTTGCAACAAGTCCAGCTGAAAATAATTTATTGTTGCACCAATCAATAATTATTGTGTTCATTAAAAGGGAAAACTCAACCAAAAGCAACTGAAGAGATCGATAAATTAACTGGGCATTCGATCGAAAGTCATTTTCTTTAATTAGTGCGGCTGCCCGCGCAGGCAAATCTTTGTAAATGAGACAATTATTAAAAACCTAGGCGCCCATGGATAAATCAGAATATAAAAATCAATTCATTTTTATAAAAAAAAACAAGCGCGCAGCCGACAGCTTTGCACTTCCCGCTCAACCACCTGCCGTCCGCCCGCCGCAGCCCGAAATGCACATAACGCGTTTCCAAATTCACCAAATTATCAACGAGTTTGGGCAAACAAACGACCGGGCGCAGGGCGAGCATAATTTTATAATAAAAAAAAAACACGCGGAGATTCGAATGCGCGCAGCGCGGAGTTATTTCGAAGCGTATTAGTAGACAAAACATCGGCCGCAAGAAACTACAAGGAAGCGAGTGATTAATTAAGTTTTAATAAGAATACAAACAAATAAAAAACTGCCACTGCCTAAAACACGTTTTCAGCATACACGCGGACAAAATCTATTTTGTGGCATCAGAAAGTTTTAAATTTTAAAAGTAAACAAACTTTGAAAAACGATCGGAAAAAGAAAATTTTATTTAAGTTTTTCATACTTGTGTTTAATAACTATACTTGTGGGCAATAAAACGTCGTGTGTATTTTAATTGAATTCTTCGAATGCAGCGCGAATATAATAAACTCCCGAACTTTACATCCTCGGTTATTTCTTATTTATTTAAATGGAGTTCCGAAAACGTGTCGCGATTTCGCTGTCAAAACCAAGATACATACAAATAAATGCAAACAAACCAAAAATAAAAAAAAGGGCGCTCCGGCCAAAAACAAGCGGCGCGTAAAAATAAATATCGCGCGAGCAAACAAAAACGCCACCACTGAAACTAAATACGAAAACGAATAAATAGCGTGCGTATGCAAATATGTGCAAATATAAAAACATGGGAATGAGCAACAAAAAAGCTTTACTCTTTCAGTGTGTGTGTGTAGCTTTGGGACGCGCATAATTTGCCGCGTTTTAATGTCGTGCTAAAATTTTAAATACCTTCGATTGAGCGTAGATTAATATTTACATAAAAATCTGCGCGCTATTCGCATTCGCAATGCGATTAAATCTAAGATTTAAATCGGCTTTAATTTCATTGCATTTCGAACAATACGCGAGCGGCGTAAAAACTAATTTTCGCATTAACAAAATAAATTAGATTCTTTGTGGCAGCCGTTACCGAATGTGCGAGCATTTATTAAATTAATTATTGCGTGCGCTATGCGCGTGATACCATTTCACGCCGAATTATCAGTCGCCGCGGCGCCGGCGCGGAAAATTGCTTCATATTATGCAACATAATAAAACGGCGGCGCAGAACCGAAACAACGGTAACACGACGGCTGGAATGTGCTTGCGCGTTGATGGTGTGGGCAGTCTGTTCATATTACACTACAGATCCGCGAGTGCGCGACGTTTAATTGCGCGCATCGTGCGTTTAGTAACTGACAAGTACGATTTGCCGACTCGGCGAGCACAAAACAAAGCTTTCAATGTGTGTGCACTTCATAAAACACTGCATAAATTAGCAACCATTTAAAAAAAAACACTCATTTTCTATTTTCGACTTTCATCCGCGAGCAAACATGTAATTTATCGCATGATTGATGCGATAATTATTATCACACACTCGAGATTCGGAATGTTTAATAATATTCCGGAATATGAAGCCGAAAAACACATTAATTACGGTCCGTTATTTTGATTTATAATCGTGGTTTGTTTCTGATCGGTGTTGAACTTTATGAAATCGTAAAATTAAAAAAAATGGAATTAAATCGAAATTAATGGGTTACTCGCTTATCGGGCATTCAATTTTTCAGTAAAATTTGTTTTTTTTAATGATTTTTCCTGTGTCTTTCCCTGATTAATACATGAGTGTGTCCAGCATGCGGTTCGTTGGTTCCTGTCGATTCACTCGAAAGCTATGACACGCCGTCCGATGGGCGGCGATATCAGCGTGTTTGCGTGCGCGCACCACTTTAAGACTCATCACGCCCGACGTGCCTCGACAATACTTTGTCCGGCATGCCAGCGAATGATATACACGGCTTCGAAAGTCCTCGGATGTTCGGCTGCCGGCAGGGGCGCTTGTCGTGTTCGTACAATCAACTTACATAACGAACTGTCCCGCTACGAGAGACGCTCGTTCGGGCAATGATAAACGAAAAGGCAACAGCGACAAGCCATGCGGAAACGATGGAATCTTAGAATCTCAAAATTCAAATCATTCTAATATTGTATTACATGTTTGGTTTAAAGCTTACAAATTTTTTCTCGTTTTCCAGTAAATTTTCAATAAAAATTTCTGCTATCATAATGCGTGCGCAATTCGTGCGGGTCGTCGACGCGAAGGGCATAAATATCGTCGCACACGGTAAGTGGTAGAGGCCGGTGAGTTGCGACCCAGATTGGTAGATTACATATTTGAATACAATTACAAGCGCGTCCTCGTTGTCGTCTTGGGGCCGGCGTGCTCGTACATAAAATTAATTGCGCCCAAAGTACGCATTCACACGCGCGACAAGCGCCCGCGTTTGAATGGCGAATCGCGAGATGCGCATCGGGCGATAAGTTACATAAATCGAACACCTTGTTCGGACCTGATTCGACAATAAGTAAAATGCGTATTGGTGCATGTAAAAACATCAAATAAAAAAAACTCAAAAACAAAAAAAATTAAAAATTTTGTGCTGCGCGTTGTCATTTGATATATCTATTTGTTTGTGAAATATTTTGTACTCGTTTTGTTAGGAAGACCCATCAATGAGGCCGAAACGACATTCGAGTGTCACGCGAGACACGATGATATCGTATAAAATCTCGTCGGCGCACGGGGAGCTTTTAATCGCTCCGACTGCGGCTGCGGTTGTCGTCGCGCAGCTTTTTTGAACCGGGCATTCGTAATCCGGTTTTAGCACATCGATAATTCGTCTCTTCTGGTGAAAATTACCGACGCCTTATCATAGCAATTCAATTAAATTAGAAAAAATGTGAAACGCAAAGTTCAAGCACAGATATCATCGAAAATTAGTTGTTTTGTAGGCGTCGGAGGAATAATACACATAAATAGTTTATTATCGGGGCGAGGTGAATCCGTGTGTGAAATGGTACCATTTTAATGGCACCGTGTTGAACACATGTTCGTAACAAGACACCGGTTGGAATCTGCCGCGCCGTCATTCCACTTAACTTAGTGCCCGGCGCGCGTTTCGAGAATGCTAGACCAGAATGGCCGCCGTTCTCGCATCGCTTTGGCCCGGCGGTGTGTGCTACGCTATCGTCATCGCTGCGCGCTTCATTGCTTCATATACATACAGTGAATTCATTAAAAACCAGCGAAAACCACGAGCTGATCCAATCGGACTTTGGACAAAATACGAATAGTCACAAACAAAATTGTAGTGAAATAAAATTTCATTTTTAATTTTCAAATTTTTTTTTTAAATTTTTTATTTTACCGAACAAGCTTCTTCGTATTTGTAGACGAAAGTTGTTAATCATGTATAATGCGCATGTGCATGAGCAAACACATAAATCGTTGTAAATCAACACTGATATAACAAGGCGAAAAGGCGTAAAGTAAATATAGAAGACACCAAACCAAAGGCATCAATGTAAACAATACAGAAAGTGTTATTATGTTAATATAGCTCCGCCCCAAAATGGAAGGCGTGAGTGTAAACTACTGCGCATGCGCACACGACAATCGCGCGCGCATGTGATTAATGATGCGCCGATGTCGATACGTATACACACATTGCATAAATCGTAATAACGGAAATCGCCTGCCAGACCGCCGGCGCGCAAAACAAATAAAAAAGCGGCGCTCGTTTATCACGCGCGCTTCGTTAGTGGGTGAATCAAATCGAATGTCGGACAATACATTTATCGCAGCTGGTTTGTGCGGAGATGTGTAAAAATCGGCGCCGCGCATTGCGGTATTAATCTTCGTTATGATTTCCCTTGTTACACTTGAGATCAAGCAATGCATTGACTTCGGATACCGAACCAATACCTACCGCCTACTAACCATTTCTTTTATTTATCGCAGACGGTAGTGCAGCTATTCGCGGGTGTGGCTTGTCACTTCTTTAAATAAAACCATACAAACATTTTGAAATTTTCAGTTGTAATTTCAAGTAAAAAATCTGATAGAAATAAAAGTTGCACGGTGAGAATTCTCGGATGGAATCCAATTTCGCCAGTACCGTACGTCGAGGGCAGAGATAAACGACTCGAAATAGTCCGGATCCGCAAATCGGGAAAATAATCAATTTGGAATCCAATTAGACACTTGGTCTCGACTTGCGATACCGACTCTGACGGCGATTAGAATTCGCACGAATGCGCGCCAAGTTTTGATGGCGATATTAAAGCGGCGCAGCGGTAACTTCGTGCAGCCAGAGGCAAATTCGTTTAGTGGTTTTCGTCCTCTCGAAAGAAAACTAACTCGATAAGACTCTCGAAGCAGTTTAACTGTTTGACTTGAACGCAGAGCAAGAAAATATCTATTTGACTACGAACGAAGGGACTATCTATGCATGAATGTATACGTATGTACATAAGAGAATGAGTAGTGAAAGTACAGCTGCTGGACTCTTTTTGAAAGCCATTGAAACTCGAGAGGCGAGCGCTAAAATAAATTGAAGCAGCGCGTGTCGCCGACTGGAATGCACTCTACACACTACAGGACAAACAGTTTCGGCAAATTAGTTTTACGTATACAATGTGTTCAAAGTGCACATCTAGTAGATTAAGATTTAAAACACTATAAATTAAAAACATAAATATAACCGAATCAACATCGAAAAGCATCCAATTAGGCTGAAATTAAAAATTCCTTTTGCTGCTTTGCCTCGCGCATCCGTGTGGCAAATATTAAGCATAACGGTATACTTCGTTCGTCCCGGCGAAGACATCACCTCGAGTGGTTCTCGACTCTTCGTCGATGCACAATGCGTGTACGACACGCTCCTCATTTGCTTGCGCTGTCCGCTTCGGGAGGAAGGCGCGCATTAATTTGATTTATTTCAGCCGTTTAATAGTGTCGCGGCACGGCCAGCGGGCACTTTTGCAATTTTTCTGTCGGCGTTTTAAAATATCAAAAACTACGGAAGATATGCGCGTTTTTAGTTTGGGAAGCTCCGCCCACTACAACCCACACGCATGCGCAAAAAAATAATAATGCTCACGAATTATAACGGTTAGGTTAACATCTCGATAAAACCTAGGAAAATAATAAATCACGACCAATTAGACGAAAACAGATATTCATCAATATTCGTTTTCCACTGTGAGAATCCGAACGCTTCGGATGTTGAAATTGAGTCAATAATAATCTAAAAGCTCGATGATGAATTAATGTCAGAGAACGCGTCGCAGCATCACTTAATTGATAACAAGCGCACTAATGTGCCATCGTGGCCTGCATGCAGATAAACTCCAGCACGACCGTGGAAATATTTAGCATTGATATCAGCCACCACGATACGTTTTAAAATTCTCGCTTTATTTTAATAATTGTAGTGCAGCTAGTTAAAATTATTTTCAAATTACATACGGGCACTAATAAATTATGTATCTCTCTGTGTTTTTTGTGTGCACAAAGTGTTTGCATTACATTTCGAAACGTTAATTATAAAATCGTAAAATCAACCCGGCGTACGATTTTCTTTTGCGTGCCTCTGCATTTACCTTCACCGACGAGATAATTAATATAACGCTCAAGCGCATGCACAAATGACGTTTGTTGATTTATTCTAAGAATAGAACTTAGCATTTAATTAATTGC